>NC_084745.1:55272958-55277958 GCF_033978785.1 Entelurus aequoreus
ATACATGATGTAAGTATATATGTCATGTAGTAACATTCATAATAACATGTCATATATACATGATGTAAGTATATATGTCATGTAGTAACATTCATAATAACATGTAATGTATACATGATGTAAGTATATATGTCATGTAGTAACATTCATAATAACATGTAATATATACATGATGTAAGTATATATGTCATGTAGTAACATTTATAATAACATGTGATATGTACATGATGTAAGTATATATGTCATGTAGTAACATTCATAATAACATGTAATATATACATGATGTAAGTATATATGTCATGTAGTAACATTCATAATAACATGTAATATATATATGATGTAAGTATATATGTCATGTAGTAACATTCATAATAACATGTCATATACACATGATGTAAGTATATATGTCATGTAGTAACATTCATAATAACATGTGATATATACATGATGTAAGTATATATGTCATGTAGTAACATTCATAATAACATGTAATATATACATGATGTAAGTATATATGTCATGTAGTAACATTTATAATAACATGTGATATGTACATGATGTAAGTATATATGTCATGTAGTAACATTCATAATAACATGTAATATATACATGATGTAAGTATATATGTCATGTAGTAACATTCATAATAACATGTAATATATACATGATGTAAGTATGTATGTCATGTAGTAACATTCATAATAACATTTAATATATACATGATGTAAGTATATATGTCATGTAGTGACATTCATAATAACATGTAATATATACATGATGTAAGTATATATGTCATGTAGTAACATTCATAATAACATGTAATATATACATGATGTAAGTATATATGTCATGTAGTAACATTCATAATAACATGTCATATATACATGATGTAAGTATATATGTCATGTAGTAACATTCATAATAACATGTAATGTATACATGATGTAAGTATATATGTCATGTAGTAACATTCATAATAACATGTAATATATACATGATGTAAGTATATATGTCATGTAGTAACATTTATAATAACATGTGATATGTACATGATGTAAGTATATATGTCATGTAGTAACATTCATAATAACATGTAATATATACATGATGTAAGTATATATGTCATGTAGTAACATTCATAATAACATGTAATATATATATGATGTAAGTATATATGTCATGTAGTAACATTCATAATAACATGTCATATACACATGATGTAAGTATATATGTCATGTAGTAACATTCATAATAACATGTGATATATACATGATGTAAGTATATATGTCATGTAGTAACATTCATAATAACATGTAATATATACATGATGTAAGTATATATGTCATGTAGTAACATTTATAATAACATGTGATATGTACATGATGTAAGTATATATGTCATGTAGTAACATTCATAATAACATGTGATATATACATGATGTAAGTATATATGTCATGTAGTAACATTCATAATAACATGTAATATATACATGATGTAAGTATATATGTCATGTAGTAACATTTATAATAACATGTGATATGTACATGATGTAAGTATATATGTCATGTAGTAACATTCATAATAACATGTAATATATACATGATGTAAGTATATATGTCATGTAGTAACATTCATAATAACATGTGATATATACATGATGTAAGTATATATGTCATGTAGTAACATTCATAATAACATGTAATATATACATGATGTAAGTATATATGTCATGTAGTAACATTTATAATAACATGTGATATGTACATGATGTAAGTATATATGTCATGTAGTAACATTCATAATAACATGTAATATATACATGATGTAAGTATATATGTCATGTAGTAACATTCATAATAACATGTAATATATACATGATGTAAGTATATATGTCATGTAGTAACATTCATAATAACATGTAATATATACATGATGTAAGTATATATGTCATGTAGTAACATTCATAATAACATGTAATATATACATGATGTAAGTATATATGTCATGTAGTAACATTCATAATAACATGTCATATATACATGATGTAAGTATATATGTCATGTAGTAACATTCATAATAACATGTAATATATACATGATGTAAGTATATATGTCATGTAGTAACATTCATAATAACATGTAATATATATATGATGTAAGTATATATGTCATGTAGTAACATTCATAATAACATGTCATATACACATGATGTAAGTATATATGTCATGTAGTAACATTCATTATAACATGTGATATATACATGATGTAAGTATATATGTCATGTAGTAACATTCATAATAACATGTAATATATACATGATGTAAGTATATATGTCATGTAGTAACATTTATAATAACATGTGATATATACATGATGTAAGTATATATGTCATGTAGTAACATTCATAATAACATGTAATATATACATGATGTAAGTATATATGTCATGTAGTAACATTCATAATAACATGTGATATATACATGATGTAAGTATATATGTCATGTAGTAACATTCATAATAACATGTAATATATACATGATGTAAGTATATATGTCATGTAGTAACATTTATAATAACATGTGATATGTACATGATGTAAGTATATATGTCATGTAGTAACATTCATAATAACATGTAATATATACATGATGTAAGTATATATGTCATGTAGTAACATTCATAATAACATGTAATATATACATGATGTAAGTATATATGTCATGTAGTAACATTCATAATAACATGTAATATATACATGATGTAAGTATATATGTCATGTAGTAACATTCATAATAACATGTAATATATACATGATGTAAGTATATATGTCATGTAGTAACATTCATAATAACATGTAATGAATACATGATGTAAGTATATATGTAGTATCTAGTAACATTCATAATATGTAATATATACATGATGTAAGTATACATGTCATGTAGTAACATTCATAATAACATGTAATATATACATGATGTAAGTATATATGTCATGTAGTAACATTCATAATAACATGTAATATATACATGATGTAAGTATATGTAGTATCTAGTAACATTCATAATAACATGTAATATATACATGATGTAAGTATATGTAGTATCTAGTAACATTCATAATAACATGTAATATTTACGTATTTTTAGCATACGTGTTAATTAACCTTCACTTTCCCTTCAACATCAACAACACTACTAATCATGGCAGACTTGACGAGAGACAACAAACATAATAAAACCATCACTTACAGTACAATGTCTGCTCTCACTGGGATAAACACTGAGGGGATGTTTACAGCTTCATGTTTACTTGAAGAAATTAATCATAATAGGATTAAAAAAAAACATGCATATTTCGGTGTCTTTCTGGCCATCTCCGGGTCTAAGTTGGATGTCAAAGTGTACCAAAGTGTGGCTTTATGTCCACAACCTTCTACTATCCAGGTGAGAGGCATGATCTAACTTTCACCAACTCAGAGGCCATGCAGCAGCTCAGTATGTCAACATTGACATGACCACGTCATGGCTGAAAATAGTGTGTCTGCGTATGCACCTGTAATAACAATATCGCTAATATTCAAGTCACAAGATGTGTATTGTTATCCACCTACTGTCATGTCTGTTGATCATGTTTTTGTTTTGGCCATGTGCTGTTTGTTTTTTGGACTCTTTTTAGTTCCTGGTTGCACTTCCTTGTTTGTTTGCTTCCTTTTTTTGTAGTTTGTTAGTGTTAAAATAAAACATGTACTCACATACACGCCTTGCACGCGCCAACTTTCCGTTGCCTTACGGAAAAAGAAAACCCAAGGACCAAGTCTTGACACCTAGGAGGAGACGATTATAACAAATTAGAAAGCAGAAAATAATTTTCTCTCATAAACATTGTGAATGATCAGAAAAAAAAAAAAAAAAAAGTGCAGTTCCCCTTTAGGCCACTGGAGGAAAGAAGTCAGCAGAAACTGCATGCTCCAGCAATGTTCAATCTTCTACTTCCCCAAAGTGGCCTCTCGGACGTCAAACCCATCGATTCCCGGTCCCTTCGCTCGTTGCCATGCCGACCAGGAAGCATCTGCATCCATGTGTGACAAAGCATCTGCTTGGCCTGGCGGGCCGGGATTTAGAGAAGCTCCAGTCAAGGAAGACACAAAGCTTCTTATCTGCATCACAACTACTTTTCTGCCTCTGTGACCACACAATCACACTTGTCACAATACTTCACTGATACTTTACTGTTTACATACATACACATACATTATGTATATATATATATATACACACAAATATAGGTATATAATTGCCTATGTATTTGATTATAGTATATTTATGTATGCCGTAAAAAAAAAAATAAAAAAAAAATAATAATAATAATAAAATACAATTTAAAAAAAAAAATATATATATATATATATATATATGTATATTGAGATTTCATTGTAAAAAAAAAAAAACTGGCATAATTTTATCCCAAATTTGTGGTGTTTTTTGTAGCATTTTAAATACTGTTTTTTTTTTTTTTTTTAATGATACAATTCATTAAACAGAGCTGGCAGGTTTTTTTTTTACCGTAAAATCTACACCTATTTTCATAGTGGAGTTACTGTCCATGAAAAAAGGGAACTAAAGTTATCTTTTCAGGTGCCCGAATTGTATTGTTAAGTGTGTTGTCATGTTTACAGTCTACGGCAGGGGTCTCAAACTCAATTTGCCTGGGGGCCACTGGATGCAGAGTCTGGGTGAGGCTGGGCCGCAAGTAAAGATTTCTTAAAAAATATATTTTTAAATGTCTTTATTTTTATTTTCAACACAAAATAAAATATAAATATAAATGAACAAAATGAGAATTAAGTAAATAAATCAGTCAGTCGTAAGTAATAACAATAATAATTTGATTTCTCCAGTCAGCAACAATGGTTACACATACACATAATGTGCAACCCGGTTCACGCTTTCATCTCCCTGGTATTTTGCATACTCCTCAGCATGTCTAGTGGTATAATGA
>NC_084745.1:55282958-55292958 GCF_033978785.1 Entelurus aequoreus
GCATGAGCTAATATGCTAACACGTTTACGAGTGTCTGTGTTAGTATTATTAACTTACAATGGCATTCTTTTTGTATTGTTTCCCTTTCACAAATTCCTCAGTAAATTCACCAAAACGTCACCGTGGAGTTATTGAGTCTGTTTAGGTAATTGGAGAGCTAGCTTGCGCAGCTAGTGGGTCCATGACCATGACTTCTGTTTTGTTGGATCAGCCGTTTTACTGCCCTGTTACAGACACTGCTTGGAAATAATTAAGGTATGTACATAAACATTTACAGAATATTTCTGTGTGAATAACTCATTTCACAACATTTATATCTGTGTCTTAATAATCTGGTGCAGCCAATATATGCAAAAATATATATTTTTTAAATATGTGGAGAAAAAAAAAATAAATAAAAAAAAATAAATAAATAAAAAAAATAAAAATAATAATAAATTAAAAATTAAATTAAAAATTATATATATATATATATATAGCTTAATAGTTCAGTGCAGCTAATATATGCAAAAATATATATTTTTGGGAGGGAAAAAAATAAATACATATATATATATATATATATATATATATATATTTTTTTTTTTTTTTAAATTTAAAATAAAAGTAATAAAAAAAATAAATAAATAAATAAATAAATAAAATAAAAATATATATATATATATATATATTTATATATATATTTTTTTCCCTCCCAAAAGTATATATTTTTGCATATATTAGCTGCACTGAACTATTAAGCCATAAATATATATATATATATATATATATATATATATATATATATATATATATATATATATATATATATATATTTTTTTCCCTCCCAAAAGTATATATTTTTGCATATATTAGCTGCACTGAACTATTAAGCCATAAATATATATATATATATATATATATATATATATATATATATATATATATATATATATATATATATATATATATATATATATATATATATATATATATATATATATATATATATATATATAATTTTTTTTCCCTCCACATATTAAAAAATATATATATATTTTTGCACATATTAGCTGCACCGGACTATTAAGCCATCAATTTAAACGTTGTGAAATGAGTTATTTACACAGAAATATTCTGTATATAATCTGGAAAATACGGGAAGTACTCATATTGATTTTAACAAAACAATGTTTGTAATGTAATATTATATCAAGTTTAAAACGATATGAAATTGCTTGCAGTAAATGTATTTTTTTTCTCAGCAGACCACTCCATGTCAACATCGGCACGCAATAAATGGTTTGTCTGCGTTAGCACTTCTAATAACAATATCACTAATACTTGGTTAATATTCAAGTCGTCAAACTTAAATGGAGTATTGTTGGTGCTTTTTGGTATGGTTGTTTGTTGGATTTTATGGACGAAATAGAGGAGCTCCCATTATATATTTACAAGTTAGAATGCAATAATAAAAAAAAAAAATCCATCCGTCATCATGTCTTTCATAATGATTGAGAACAAAAATTCCCCCCAAAAAATAATTTTGCTTTTTCTTTGACTTGACTTGACCAAAACACTGTCAGGAAGATTTGGTGTCGAAAAATAAAATTGACTGTATAAAAAATGTATCAGCACCAAAACAACATAGAAACAAATATAACAATCTAGTCAGTATTTTTTGTATCGTGACATGTTTTTGATGCAAACATTCATATTTTTGTCCACTTTTATTGTTTTTGTATGTTTCACAGGTTTTTGTTTTGAACTTTTTTATTTTTCCCCAATTCGCTCCTTTTTTTTTTTCTTTTTCTTTTTTTGAGACAAAAAAAAAAAAACACAGGGGGTTGGGGGAGTAGAAAATAAAAACTTTGAGACATTTGTGATTAAGGGCTACGTAATGCCTGGTTCACACCAACGGCGCTTAAAGCGGCGAGGAAAGCGCCGTCATTTTTGTCAAATTTTCCACGAATATCCCGATCTCTGAAGTAATGTTATGCTTTGATACGCTCTGATACGAATTAGTTGCCGCTTTGTTACCGTTCCTCACGCTTTGATCCCGCTTTGATACGCTTTAAATCACGCTTTGATACGTTTTATTACTTTATTACGCTTTGATGCGATCCTGACGCTTTAAATCAGGCCCTGACACGATTATCAAGCTCTGTTGTGCATTGCTACAACAAAAATAAGAAAAAAATGTGAAAAACTCAGTATACTGTTTTCCACACATTTTTTATATTCATTTATTTTTTCAATTTCTTATTTTTTTCCCGTTATATTATGTTTTATATCTTCATTTCTTTTATTTTTGTCATCTTAATAAATATCTATCTTTCATTTCTTATGCTAATTGAAAATAATAAAAGGCAATTATCCACCCATTTTTTATATTCATTTATTTTTTCAATTTCTCTTTTTTTTTCGTTATATTATGTTTTATATCTTCATTTCTTTTATTTTTGTCATCTTAATAAATATCTATCTTTCATTTCTTATGCTAGTTGAAAATAATAAAAGGCAATTAGCCACACATTTTTTATATTCATTTATTTTTTCAATTTCTCTTTTTTTTCCCGTTATATTATGTTTTATATCTTCATTTCTTTTATTTTTGTCATCTTAATAAATATCTATCTTTCATTTCTTATGCTAGTTGAAAATAATAAAAGGCAATTATCCACCCATTTTTTATATTCATGTATTTTTTCAATTTCTCTTTTTTTCCGTTATATTATGTTTTATATCTTCATTTATTTTATTTTTTTCATCTTAATAAATATCTATCTTTCATTTCTTATGCTAGTTGAAAATAATAAAAGGCAATTATCCACCCATTTTTTATATTCATTTATTTTTTCAATTTCTCTTTTTTTTCCGTTATATTATGTTTTATATCTTCATTTCTTTTATTTTTGTCATCTTAATAAATATCTATCTTTCATTTCTTATGCTAGTTGAAAATAATAAAAGGCAATTATCCACACATTTTTTATATTCATTTATTTTTTCAATTTCTCTTTTTTTTCTCGTTATATTATGTTTTATATCTTCATTTCTTTTATTTCTTTGTCATCTTAATAAATATCTATCTATCATTTCTTATGCTAGTTGAAAATAATAAAAGGCATTTCTTTTATAAAACGTAACTTATTCACTTTTTTATTAACATTTTCATACAGAAAAATGATAGACAGTAATGTCAAAGTGTAACATCAAACAGCAGAAGTACAGAAACAACGATCATGGTATAAAAAAGGCAATGATGCAAAAGAGAATGGATTTGTAATCCTGTGTTGGTTTTACATAAAAGTTTCAATGTCACTAGTCAATATCACAGTCACTTCCTATTTGTAGGGGTCCGCGCTTTGAACCAAGATCTGTTAAGCTTTCCTACGCTTTTAGTCAAGTTTTGCTGAGGTTTGTCAGGCTTAGTCACGCTTTGATACGCTCTCGGCGTTTTATTCCATTCTTGACAGAGCGCAGAATTTTCTTAAACCGTTTAAAATTTTTTGGCGAACTTGCCGCATGTCCCGCTTCACTACAAGCTTTCCCACTATCCATTAGGACCCTCATGCTTTAATCAGGCTTTGTTACGCTATAACGCCGCTTTGCATGCCGCTTTAAAGCGCCGTCAAAGCGCCGTTGGTGTGAACCTAGCATAAGTCAACTTTGATTGATTGATTAATATGCATCATCAACAACTATGCCTATTATATGATCAATCAATGTTTATTTATATAGCCCTAAATCACAAGTGTCTCAATGGGCTGTATGACATCATTTTGACCACGCCCCCACCAGCACATGTAGAGTTCAAGCTGTTTGTATTTATTTGTTGCCAAAACGTGATACAACTTTTGCTCCAATGTCATTTTCCCCGACAGCAAGTCTCCCAGGCCGTGTTTAAACTCCGTGGTGAACTTGCCTCCGCGTGCACACACTTTAGAAATAAGCATTAGACATTCTGCCGTGCTGCTCGCACAGCTTTGATGGCGCTGAAAGCAAAACATAAAGATATTTTCAGACGCCGCACACGGCTTCCCCTCTGAGTCACACAGGGATGCGGCTGCATCTTAGGTAGCAATAATGGCAGCTTGATCTCATCCAGCAAGACAAATCCCATTTAGATACTTTTCTTCCATTGCTGGAATGTCAGCTTGAACAGCTTCTCACCATCATTCACCAGGATCAACCTGGAAATATACACCGTAGGAGCTCGATTTATATATATTTACACATACATATATATATATATATATATATATATATATATATATATATATATATATATATATATATATATATATATATATATATATATATATATATATATATATATATATATATATATATATACCAGTATTACTGTCGTCATGAACGGCCTTCAGCTAATCAAAGCCCTGCACCCCCCACCATCACCCTCCCCACATTAAAGGAGTTAAAGGACTCCAAGAACATCATAGGACTGTAAAGGCCCTCTCCATCCGAGAAGAGGATGTACGCCGGCAGTTCTTGAGGCTGAATACGCGGAAGGCCCCCGGGCCGGATGGTGTCTCCCCCTCCACTCTCAGACACTGTGCGGCTCAGCTGGCTCCTGTCTTCACTGACATTTTTAACACCTCTCTGGAGCTATGCCGCGTGCCATCCTGCTTTAAGACCTCCACCATTGTCCCTGTCATACTTGCCAACCTTGAGACCTCCAATATCGGGAGGGGGGGGGCTCTTGGTCGGGGATGGGGGGGTTGTTTGGGGGCGGGGGGCGTGGTTATTTACTGCTAGAATTCACCAACTCGAGTATTTCATATATATATATATATATATATATATATATATATATATATATATATATATATATATATATATATATATATATATATACCAGTAGTACTGTCGTCATGAACGGCCTTCAGCTCATCAAAGCCCTGCACCCCCCACCATCACCCTCCCCACCAATGCCAGCACTTCATTAAAGGAGTTAAAGAAATCCAAGAACATCATAGGACTGTAAAGGCCCTCTCCATCCGAGAAGAGGATGTACGCCGGCAGTTCTTGAGGCTGAATACGCGGAAGGCCCCCGGGCCGGATGGTGTCTCCCCCTCCACTCTCAGACATTGTGTGGATCAGCTGGCTCCTGTCTTCACTGACATTTTTAACACCTCTCTGGAGCCATGCCGCGTGCCGTCCTGCTTTAAGACCTCCACCATTGTCCCTGTCCCCAAGAAAGCACGGATTACAGGACTAAATGACTACAGGCCGGTCGCACTGACGTCTGTGGTCATGAAGTCCTTTGAGCGCTTGGTCCTGCCCCACCTCAAGGACATCACCGCCCCCCTCCTGGACCCACTGCAGTTCGCCTATAGAGCCAACAGGTCTGTGGATGATGCAGTGAACCTGGCCCTCCACTTCATCCTGGAGCATCTGGACTCCCCAGGAACCTACGCTAGGATCCTGTTTGTGGACTTCAGCGCTGCCTTCAACACCATCCTCCCTGGACTGCTACGAGACAAGCTCTACCAGCTCAGCGTGCCCGACTCCCTCTGCAGTTGGATCAATGACTTCCTGACAGACCGAAGACAGCACGTGCGGCTGCGGAAGATATATATATACATATATATATATATATATACATATATATATATATATATATATATATATACTGTGGAACTGTTTTCAACCGGAAGTTTAGCGGGAAATTTAAAATGTCACTTTATAAGTTAACCCGGCCGTATTGGCATGTGTTGCAATGTTAAGATTTCATCATTGATATATAAACTATCAGACTGCGTGGTCGCTAGTAGTGGCTTTCAGTAGGCCTTTAATCTCGTTATATGCAAATATAATGACAATAAAGTCCATTCTATTCTATTCTTACATAAGGACTGTGAATGATAAACATCACATCTCTAACTTTTGCCTATTTCCAGTATGACTGATAATAATAATAATAATGAGGTCGGAATATTCAAAACGGCCGCCTGACTTTGTGGAATTTTAGACTATTTCCACATACTTTGCGGATTGTAAATAGGTTTGGATATGGTTTAATGCAGGGGTCAGCAACCTTTTTGAAAGCAAGAGCTACTTCTTGGGTAGTGATTAATGCGAAGGGCTACCAGTTTGATACACACTTCAATAAATTGCCAGAAATAGCCAATTTGCTCAATTTACCTTTAACTCTATGTTATTATTAATAATTAATTATATTTACACTTAATTGAACGGTTTAAAAAAAGGGGAAAACACGAAAAAAATGACAATTAAATTTTGAAACATAGTTTATCTCCAATTTCGACTCTTTAAAATTCAAAATTCAACCGAAAAAAAGAAGGGAAAAACTAGCTAATTCGAATATTTTTTGAAAAAATTAAAAAAATAATTTATGGAACATCATTAGTAATTTTTCCTGATTAAGATTACTTTTTGAATTTTGATGACATGTTTTAAATAGGTTAAAATCCAATCTGCACTTTGTTAGAATATATAACAAATTAGACCAAGCTATATTTCTAACAAAGAAAAATCATTATTTCTTCTATATTTTCCAGAACACAAATTTTAAAAGAAATTCAAAAGACTTTGAACTAAGATTTAAATTTGATTTTACAGATTTTCTAGATTTGCAATATTTTTTTTTAAAAATTTAAATCATAATAAGTTTGAAGACATATTTCACAAATATTCTTCGTCGAAAAAACAGAAGGTAAAATGAAGAATTAAATTAAAATGTATTTATTATTCTTTACAATAAAAAAAAAATGACTTGAACATTGATTTAAATTGTCAGGAAAGAAGAGGAAGGAATTTAAAAGGTAAAAAGGTATATGTGTTTAAAAATCCTAAAATCATTTTTAAGGTTGTATTTTTTCTTTAAAATTGTCTTTCTGAAAGTTATAAGAAGCAAAGTAAAACAATTAATGAATTTATTTAAACAAGTGAAGACCAAGTCTTTAAAATATTTTCTTGGATTTTCAAATTCTATTTTGAGTTTTGTCTCTCTTAGAATTAAAAATGTCAAGCATAGCGAGACCAGCTTGCTAGTAAATAAATACAATTTAAAAAATAGAGGCAGCTCACTGGTAAGTGCTGCTATTTGAGCTATTTTTAGAACAGGCCAGCGGGCTACTCATCTGGTCCTTACGGGCTACCTGGTGCCCGCGGGCAATGCGTTGGTGACCCCTGGTTTAATGGATACACGTAAAGTGGACTATTTTTTCCACACTCCTGCTACTTTAAAAGGCTCCTTTCCAAGAGGCATCTCTATCTCTATTTGCTTAAATAGCTGAAAAAGCGGCGGTGCAAAGAGAGGCCTGGCGGGCATCATCGCCAACTGGAGAGCAGAGTGGGCAGCTTGATTAAGTAAGGATTTTAGTGTCAGGGGGCCAGAGAACACTAACATGTGCGGGGGCCCACCCGGCCCCAAACCTGCCTTCTTCAATCCCAGCAGAGGCCCGGCAGTGGACTGACAGAGCAGGCGGGAGATGAGCTCGCCTGCCAATTACCTTCCCAATAAAGAACGCTCAATGGCTGAGTGACAGCAGCCGGACCCCGAGGACCCGAGTGGGCCGCCATTAAAGCCCAGCGTCGCAGGTACCAACGCTCACATGCGACTCAGCACCAAGCCCGGGAACACAACACTAATAGCAACCGAGCGCTATCGAGCTTCTGAATTGGATTATTTCATTGAACACTTAACAATAAGATCTTAAAATGAAGGAATATGTAAGAAATGCTTCATAAAGTGTAAGAAAATAGTGCAAAGTGTGAAAATGCAAAACAGAGAAACCTGAGAAGAACAATTTTCTGCAGGTTTAGTGGCAGGAAATAACGGCTGTGTAACATTAATTTGCCCTTTTATTGTTATTTAACTATAAAAAGGAATTATTGTTATGCAGTAATGGTTTAAATATTATTGATATACTGGAAAATAAGGAGCAGGACAATAATACTTATATGAAATGTAACCTTCCTCAGCTATTAAGGCAGAAAGGAAATGTCAACACAAGCATGGAAAACAAACAATGTCAACAAAATAGTAAAATCACATTGAAAACTTAACAATAATATCTTAAAAATAAGGAATATGTAAGAAATGCTTCATAAAGTGTAAGAAAATAGTGCACAGTGTAGTTAGAGGTAGCATTGATTGCTAACATTAGCTACATTGCTAACCACCAAGAACAAAACGATATTTTTATGTTAGAATGCAAAAAAACAACAACTTTTGTCTTGTCTCTCATGATTGTGAACGATAGGCAAAATCCCTAACCTTAACCCTCTAACCCTAACCCTGTCCCCAGCCCTCTAATCTTAAACATATTCCTAACCCTCTAACACTAAACCTATCCCCATTCATCTAACCCTAACCTTAACCCTCTAACCCTAACCCTATAACCCTAAGCCTAACCCTGTCCCAAGCCCTCTAACCTTAAACCTATACCTAACTCTCTAAAACTAAACCTATCCCCACCCCACTAACCCTAACAACCTAACCCTATCCACAGCCCTCTAACCCTAACTGAACACTCTAACCCAAACCCTTAACCCTAACAAACTTTTTATTTATACCTAACCCTAACCTTAACCCTAACCTTAACTCTTACCCTAACCCCAATCTCAACCCTATCCCTAACTTTAACCCTCTAACACTCTGCCTAACCCTATACCCAGCCTTCTAACCCTAACCCTAACCCCTAACCACTAACCCTAACCCAAACGCTAACCCTAACCTCAACCCCAAACCTAACCCTAACCCTATACTTAAACCCTATCTCTATCCCTGACCCTATCCCTAACCCCAACGCTTACCCTAACCTTCAAACCCTAACCCTGAACCCAACCCTATCCCTACACCTAACCCTCCAACCCAACCCTATCCCTAAGCCTCTAACCCTACACCTAATCCTAGCCCCAACCCTCTAACCCTAAACCTAACCCTATCCCTAACCCTCCAACCCCAAAGTTTATCCTAAACCTAACCCTATCCCTAACCCTCCAACCCCAACCCTATCCCTAACCCTCTAACCCTAAACCTAACCCTATACCTAACCCTCTAACCCAGTGGTGTCAAACATACGGCCCGGGGGCCGGATCAGGCCCGCGAACAGGTTTTATCCGGCCCGCGGGGTGAGTTTGCTAAGTATAAAAATGAGCCGGAATTTTTAAATGAAAGAAACTGTTGTTCTAAATGTGTCCACTAGATGTCGCAATAACAATTATTTGTATCTTTGTAGATGATGCTACATATGTTCAAAATAAACCACATGATGTTAGTGCATCAGTCGAGGAATATGAGCAAACTACATAAATAACATCCTGTGATTTGATTTTGATATTATTTTTTATCTTGATAGATTGAAAATTAACACCAATGAGTTGACAGAAAATATAAATAACGACAAATAAAGATAGAATACTACTAACCGCAACATGTAAGTGTAAAAAAACAACAACAACCCAACAACATTATGATTTGTACAATTTCAGAATGTGCTTGTTTTTTTTTTAAACAAAGAAAACAATCTGAAATTGTCTTTATTTTTAAGTTATCGTGCCGTGATTTTACCAGTCCGGCCCACTTGGGAGTAGATTTTTCTCCAGGTGGCCCCTGATCTAAAATGAGTTTGACACCCCTGCTCTAACCCTAGCCCTAACTCGCTAGCCCTAGCCCTCTAAAAACATGATTAGATATGATGGGGCTGTATTGCAGAAGGTGTAACAACAACAACAACAACAACATGATTAGATATGATGGTGCTGTGTTGCAAAAGGTGCAACAACAACAACAAGATTAGATATGATGATGCTGTATTGCAGAAGGTACAACAACAACATGATTAGATATGATGGTGCTGTATTGCAGAAGGTGCAACAACAACAACAACATGATTAGATATGATGGTGCTGTATTGCAGAAGGTGTAACAACAACAACATGATTAGATATGATGGTGCTGTATTGCAGAAGGTGCAATAACGACAACAACAACATGATTAGATATGATGGTGCTGTATTGCAGAAG
>NC_084745.1:55300458-55305458 GCF_033978785.1 Entelurus aequoreus
AGTCACACCAACACTGCTATTATTCACTTCCTGTTTACACTTCCTGTTGACACGGTCAGTCACACCAACACTGCTATTATTCACTTCCTGTTGACACGGTCAGTCACATCAACACTGCTATTATTCACTTCCTGTTGACACGGTCAGTCACACCAACACTGCTATTATTCACTTCCTGTTGACACTTCCTGTTGACACGGTCAGTCACACCAACACTGCTATTATTCACTTCCTGTTGAGACTTCCTGTTGACACGTTCAGTCACACCAACACAGCTATTATTCACTTCCTGTTGACACGGTCAGTCACACCAACACTGCTATTATTCACTTCCTGTTGACACGGTCAGTCACATCAACACTGCTATTATTCACTTCCTGTTGACACGGTCAGTCACACCAACACTGCTATTATTCACTTCCTGTTGACACTTCCTGTTGAGAATTCCTGTTGACACGGTCAGTCACACCAACACTGCTATTATTCACTTCCCGTTGACACTTCCTGTTGACACGGTCAGTCACATCAACACTGCTATTATTTACCTCCTGTTGACCTGGTCAGTCACATCAACACTGCTATTATTCACTTCCTGTTGACACGGTCAGTCACACCAACACTGCTATTATTCACTTCCTGTTGACACGGTCAGTCACATCAACACTGCTATTATTCACTTCCTGTTGACACGGTCAGTCACATCAACACTGCTATTATTCACTTCCTGTTGACACTTCCTGTTGACAAGGTCAGTCGCACCAACACTGCTATTATTCACTTCCTGTTGACACGGTCAGTCACACCAATACTGCTATTATTCATTTCCTGTTGACACTTCTCGTGACACTTCCTGTTGACACGGTCAGTCACACCAACACTGCTATTATCCACTTCCTGTTGACACGGTCAGTCACATCAACACTGCTATTATTCACTTCCCGTTGACACTTCGTGTTGACACGGTCAGTCACACCAACATTGCTATTATTCACTTCCTGTTGACACGGTCAGTCACACCAACACTGCTATTATTCACTTCCTGTTGACACTTCCTGTTGAGACTTCCTGTTGACACGGTCAGTCACACCAACACTGCTATTATTCACTTCCTGTTGACACGGTCAGTCACATCAACACTGCTATTATTCACTTCCTGTTGAGACTTCCTGTTGACACGGTCAGTCACACCAACACTGCTATTATTCACTTCCTGTTGACACGGTCAGTCACACCAACACTGCTATTATTCACTTCCTGTTGACACGGTCAGTCACATCAACACTGCTATTATTCACTTCCTGTTGACACGGTCAGTCACACCAACACTGCTATTATTCACTTCCTGTTGACACTTCCTGTTGACACTTCCTGTTGACACGGTCAGTCACACCAACACTGCTATTATTCACTTCCTGTTGACACTTCCTGTTGACACGGTCAGTCACACCAACACTGCTATTATTCACTTCCTGTTGACACTTCCTGTTGACACGGTCAGTCACACCAACACTGCTATTATTCACTTCCTGTTGACACGGTCAGTCACACCAACACTGCTATTATTCACTTCCTGTTGACACTTCCTGTTGACACGGTCAGTCACACCAACACTGCTATTATTCACTTCCTGTTGACACTTCCTGTTGAGACTTCCTGTTGACACGGTCAGTCACACCAACACTGCTATTATTCACTTCCTGTTGACACGGTCAGTCACACCAACACTGCTATTATTCACTTCCCGTTGACACTTCCTGTTGACACGGTCAGTCACATCAACACTGCTATTATTTACCTCCTGTTGACCTGGTCAGTCACATCAACACTGCTATTATTCACTTCCTGTTGACACGGTCAGTCACACCAACACTGCTATTATTCACTTCCTGTTGACACGGTCAGTCACATCAACACTGCTATTATTCACTTCCTGTTGACACGGTCAGTCACATCAACACTGCTATTATTCACTTCCTGTTGACACTTCCTGTTGACACGGTCAGTCGCACCAACACTGCTATTATTCACTTCCTGTTGACACGGTCAGTCACACCAATACTGCTACTATTCATTTCCTGTTGACACTTCTCGTGACACTTCCTGTTGACACGGTCAGTCACACCAACACTGCTATTATCCACTTCCTGTTGACATGGTCAGTCACATCAACACTGCTATTATTCACTTCCCGTTGACACTTCCTGTTGACACGGTCAGTCACACCAACATTGCTATTATTCACTTCCTGTTGACACGGTCAGTCACACCAACACTGCTATTATTCACTTCCTGTTGACACTTCCTGTTGAGACTTCCTGTTGACACGGTCAGTCACACCAACACTGCTATTATTCACTTCCTGTTGACACGTTCAGTCACATCAACACTGCTATTATTCACTTCCTGTTGAGACTTCCTGTTGACACGGTCAGTCACACCAACACTGCTATTATTCACTTCCTGTTGACACGGTCAGTCACACCAACACTGCTATTATTCACTTCCTGTTGACACGGTCAGTCACATCAACACTGCTATTATTCACTTCCTGTTGACACGGTCAGTCACACCAACACTGCTATTATTCACTTCCTGTTGACACTTCCTGTTGACACGGTCAGTCACACCAACACTGCTATTATTCACTTCCTGTTGACACTTCCTGTTGACACGGTCAGTCACACCAACACTGCTATTATTCACTTCCTGTTGACACTTCCTGTTGACACGGTCAGTCACACCAACACTGCTATTATTCACTTCCTGTTGACACGGTCAGTCACACCAACACTGCTATTATTCACTTCCTGTTGACACTTCCTGTTGACACGGTCAGTCACACCAACACTGCTATTATTCACTTCCTGTTGACACTTCCTGTTGACACGGTCAGTCACACCAACACTGCTATTATTCACTTCCTGTTGACACGGTCAGTCACATCAACACTGCTATTATTCACTTCCTGTTGACACTTCCTGTTGACACGGTCAGTCACACCAACACTGCTATTATTCACTTCCTGTTGACACTTCCTGTTGACACGGTCAGTCACACCAACACTGCTATTATAACGGCGTTATAAGAAGGCAGTTTGTCTCTGAGATGTCTTTCTTAGTGGCGGTGTCAAGGGTGACGTTTGTAGACGCCCCGATGAAAGGCGCCGCTTGGAGACTCAATAGCGGCGCTCATCCTTCAAGGGAAGACGCGGTGAGGAGATTATGATGTGGCGTCGACTGTCAGCGTGTGGCCGCTTATCACAGCATCCTAAATGCACTTTAGATGCTCACCTGCAGCCTCCTTGTCTCTCATCTGGAGCACACAATATACAAACCCCGTTTCCATATGAGTTGGGAAATAATAATAATAATAATAATAATACCTGGGATTTATATAGCGCTTTTCTAAGAAATGGTGTTAGATGTAAATATAAACGGAATACAATGATTTGCAAATCCTTTTCAAGCCATATTCAGTTGAATATGCTACAAAGACAACATATTTGATGTTCAAACTCATAAACAATTTGCATGTAGGACCAATGGATCACTTTCACATGTAGGACCCATGGATGACTTTCACATGTAGGACCCATGGATGACTTTCACATGTAGGACCCATGGATCACTTTCACATGTAGGACCCATGGATCACTTTCACATGTAGGACCCATGGATGACTTTCACATGTAGGACCCATGGATCACTTTCACATGTAGGACCCATGGATGACTTTCACATGTAGGACCCATGGATGACTTTCACATGTAGGACCCATGGATGACTTTCACATGTAGGACCCATGGATCACTTTCACATGTAGGACACATGGATCACTTTCACATGTAGGACCCATGGATCACTTTCACATGTAGGACCCATGGATCACTTTCACATTTGGACCCATGGATAAATTTCACATGTACGACCCATGGATCACTTTCACATGTAGGACCCATGGATCACTTTCACATGTAGGACCCATGGATGACTTTCACATGTAGGACCCATGGATGACTTTCACATGTAGGACCCATGGATAACTTTCACATGTACGACCCATGGATCACTTTCACATGTAGGACCCGTGGATGACTTTCACATGTAGGACCCATGGATGACTTTCACATGTAGGACCCATGGATGACTTTCACATTTGGACCCATGGATGACTTTCACATGTAGGACCAATGGATCACTTTCACATGTAGGACCCATGGATGACTTTAACATGTAGGACCCATGGATGACTTTCACATGTAGGACCCATGGATGACTTTCACATGTAGGACCCATGGATCACTTTCACATGTAGGACCCATGTATGACTTTCACATGTTGGACCCATGGATCACATTCGCATGTAGGACCCATGGATCACTTTCACATGTAGGAACCATGGATCACTTTCACAAGTAGGACACATGGATCACTTTCACATGTAGGACCCATGGATCACTTTCACATGTAGGACCCATGGATCACTTTCACATGTAAGACCCATGGATGACTTTCACATGTAGGACCCATGGATCACTTTCACATGTAGGACCCATGGATCACTTTCACATGTACGACCCGTGGATAACTTTCACATGTACGACCCGTGGATCACTTTCACATGTAGGACCCATGGATCACTTTCACATGTAGGACCCATGGATAACTTTCACATGTAGGACCCATGGATCACTTTCACATGTAGGACCCATGGATGACTTTCACATGTAGGACCCATGGATGACTTTCACATGTAGGACCCATGGATGACTTTCACATGTAGGACTCATGGATGACTTTCACATGTAGGACCCATGGATGACTTTCACATGTTGGACCAATGGATGACTTTCACATGTAGGACCCATGGATCACTTTCACATGTAGGACCCATGGATCACTTTCACATGTATCACTTTCACATGTAGGACCCATGGATCACTTTCACATGTAGTGAAAGTGAGATGCTTGGTGCTAGCTGATGGAAGTAAGGTGCTAGCT
>NC_084745.1:55310458-55313389 GCF_033978785.1 Entelurus aequoreus
CATGCTGACAAATAAATGTTATTATTGTACAAATGATGTAAAGATAAACTTATTCAGAGCCTATTGCACTCCTCTGTATACTGCCCCCCTGTGGTCAAAGTATACTGCCCCCCTGTGGGTAAAGTATAAGCAGAAAAGCATACAAAAACTGCAGGTTGCTTATAATGACTGTATGAGGCTTATAATGACTGTATGAGGCTTATAATGATTGTATGAGGCTTATAATGACTGTATGAGGCTTATAATGACTGTATGAGGCTTATAATGACTGTATGAGGCTTATAATGACTGTATGAGGCTTATAATGATTGTATGAGGCTTATAATGACTGTATGAGGCTTATAATGACTGTATGAGGCTTATAATGACTGTATGAGGCTTATAATGACTGTATGAGGCTTATAATGATTGTATGAGGCTTATAATGACTGTATGAGGCTTATAATGACTGTATGAGGCTTATAATGACTGTATGAGGCTTATAATGATTGTATGAGGCTTATAATGATTGTATGAGGCTTATAATGACTGTATGAGGCTTATAATGACTGTATGAGGCTTATAATGACTGTATGAGGCTTATAATGACTGTATGAGGCTTATAATGACTGTATGAGGCTTATAATGACTGTATGAGGCTTATAATGATTGTATGAGGCTTATAATGATTGTATGAGGCTTATAATGACTGTATGAGGCTTATAATGACTGTATGAGGCTTATAATGATTGTATGAGGCTTATAATGATTGTATGAGGCTTATAATGACTGTATGAGGCTTATAATGACTGTATGAGGCTTATAATGATTGTATGAAGCTTATAATGATTGTATGAGGCTTATAATGATTGTATGAGGCTTATAATGATTGTATGAGGCTTATAATGACTGTATGAGGCTTATAATGATTGTATGAGGCTTATAATGATTGTATGAGGCTTATAATGACTGTATGAGGCTTATAATGACTGTATGAGGCTTATAATGACTGTATGAGGCTTATAATGATTGTATGAAGCTTATAATGATTGTATGAGGCTTATAATGATTGTATGAGGCTTATAATGATTGTATGAGGCTTATAATGACTGTATGAGGCTTATAATGATTGTATGAGGCTTATAATGATTGTATGAGGCTTATAATGATTGTATGAGGCGTATAATGACTGTATGAGGCTTATAATGATTGATGAGGCTTCTCCTGGGAATTCCAAGAAGCTCCAGTGCAAGCCAGATGTTTGTTAGTGTTGAGGTGCCCACTTACTCAGCGTTGCTACGCAACCTGATGTATAAGTTTATGTGTCGGGCATCTGAGTCTGGATATGACATAATCACTGTGATAACGAACCCTGGCCGCAGTTCTGTTAGGTACTCATCCGGACTGTGGAACCATTGGCACACATGTTTGTATGTCAGAAACTGACATTTTATTGTTTTGTTTTTTAATGTTTTATTGTTTTGGTTTTAATGTTTTGTATTGTGTTTTGTATATGTTTAATGGATCTCAAGGTCTGCAATAAAAATTAATGATGATACATATATATACATATGCATTACATACAGTACATATACATATATATATACATAACATACAGCACATATATATACATATGCATATATACATACATATATATATATACATACGTATATATATATATATACATACATATATATATACGTATATATTTATATAATATATATATATATATATATATATATATATATATATATATATATATATATATATATATATACACACATACATACTTATAAATATACTTATGCATATATACATACATACATACATATATATATACACATTATGTATATATATATATATACATATATATATACATATACACATATGTATGTATATATGTATATACTTATACATATATATGTATATACATATATATACACTTATACTGTATATACCTTTACATACCTGTACTGTATATACCTATATACCTTTACATACCTATACTGTATATATATATATATGTATATACATATATATACACTTATACTGTATATACCTTTACATACCTGTACTGTATATACCTATATACCTTTACATACCTATACTGTATATACCTTTACATACCTATACTGTATATACCTTTACATACATACATATACATATATATATATATATATATATATATATATATATATATATATATATATATATATATATATATATATATATATATATATATATATACATATATATATACACACCTCTACTGTATATACACAACCTATTGTGATCGAGGGAGTCGAGGTACAGACCTTGGACTCATTCAAGTACCTCGGGGTGTGGGTGGACAACAAGCTGGACTGGACTGTTAACACGGACCACTTGTACAGTAAAGGACAGAGCAGGCTGTACTTCTTGAGGAGGCTGCACTCCAACGTCTGTAAAAAACCATTGTGGATGTACTACCAGTCTGTGGCTGCCAGGGTTCTGTACTACATGGTAGTGTGCTGGGGAGGGGGGGGGGGGGGGGGGGGGGGGGTTTCATAACATGGTCACTAATGCCTAGTTTCTCTTGTTATATTCTTATTTTACTCTTATATTTGTATTCTCATTGATGCTTTTTGTTTTTATTCTATTGTAATATTTTTCTATTTTGTTTCCATTTATACCCCCATTATTTACTTTTTTAAATTCGATCTCAATTCTGTACACTGCTGCTGGAATTTTAATTTCCCTGAGGGAACTCTCCTGAAGGAATCAATAAAGTACTATCTATCTATCTATACCTTTATTTACATATATATACATACAGTATATCCCTCAAAGACAAATGTGTTCTGCAGCAGATTACAGCTAAATAGCTCATTTCATCCGCAGTCCCTGGCTACCTCAATTAAAAAGATACACAAACATGCAATAAAATGATAACAATAAAATGATACTATAGCA
>NC_084745.1:55318409-55375909 GCF_033978785.1 Entelurus aequoreus
TGTAAACACGCTGCAGGACTGCTTGTATCGCACATGATATCACACATGTAAATGCAGGACTTCTTGTATCGCATGTACATTTTTGCTGATATGGTCCTGATATGGGCACACCCCTAGTTGACCATATATGGAGTGTCAACTTCCAGTGTCTTTCATGTTATTTCCTTGCTTAGCCAGCAGAACACAAGGAGAGCTCATTAATGAACATAAAGTTGTGTTCTCTACACAAAAATGTGTGGGTCAGTGAAAATGAGGCTCACATCTCACTGCAAGTATCTCAGCCTCTTTGTTGTGCCGTATCGCTCCTCACATTAAAGGCTGAAATGTGCCGCTCATCAACTTCACACGCCTGCACAGCTCCACGCTCTTATTTTGTAGCTGCACAGACACCATGATGTGGTGGACAAAAGCTGCCTTTCATGTTCATCACCATCTCCACACGTTGATGTGGACTTCATGAGCGGTGGCGTTGTGCGACCACCTCAAAACTTATTCTGGACTTCATGAGCGGCGGCGTCTGTGCGACCACCTCAAAACTTATTCTGGACTTGAGGCACAGATTAGGGGCACGCTCCATTAAACCTAGTTTGTCTTGTCTTGTTGCAGGTGTCGTCGTACACGTCACATGACTTTGTTTTGTTTCATTCATACAAAAGAAACAAAGTAAATAGTAAAAATGTGTAAATCCTGCTAATGTTAGCATGCATTAATACCAAAACATGACTGAGATGTATACCAGCTATTGTTATGAAGGTTTCTGTTACTACATTGTATATATATACTTGCAGTGTGTGTATTGTACATATTGTTATGAAGGTGTCTGTTACTACATTATATATATACTTGCAGTGTGTATATTGTACATATTACATATTGTTATGAAGGTGTCTGTTACTACATTATATATATACTTGCAGTGTGTGTATTGTACATATTACATATTGTTATGGTGTCTGTTACTACATTATATATATACTTGCAGTGTGTATATTGTACATATTACATATTGTTATGAAGGTGTCTGTTACTACATTATATATATACTTGCAGTGTGTATATTGTACGTATTACATATTGTTATGAAGGTGTCTGTTACTACATTATATATATACTTGCAGTGTGTATATTGTACATATTACATATTGTTATGAAGGTGTCTGTTACTACATTATATATATATATATATTTGCAGTGTGTATATTGTACATATTACATATTATGAAGGTGTCTGTTACTACATTATATATATACTTGCAGTGTGTATATTGTACATATTACATATTGTTATGAAGGTGTCTGTTACTACATTATATATATATACTTGCAGTGTATATATGGTACAAAATACATATTGTTATGAAGGTGTCTGTTACTACATTATACATATACTTGCAGTGTGTATATTGTACATATTACATATTGTTATGAAGGTGTCCATTACTACATTATATATATACTTGCAGTGTGTATATTGTACATATTACATATTGTTATGAAGGTGTCTGTTACTACATTATATATATATATATATATATATATATATATATATACTTGCAGTGTGTATATTGTACAATGTACATATTGTTATGAAGGTGTCTGTTACTACATTATATATATACTTGCAGTGTGTATATTGTACATATTACATATTGTTATGAAGGTGTCTGTTACTACATTATATATATACTTAAAAAACGTTGATGGAGGGTTTTGCGTGTTGCATATTGATTGTGAACTGTCAGAATAATTGTATCTAAGTGATCACAACACTTTGTGTTGCCATGAGTTCCCGGCGAGAAGACAAAAGCTGTCTTTGATCCTACCAAGAAGGAGGCTTGTAAAACTCCACTGTGTAGGATGGGAAGCAACATGAAGGTGTTCCGTTTCTTTGATGTATTGTAATCAACAGAAAGATATTGTCTTGACCCGAGGTCTACAAAGCGAAGAGGACGCAGGACCTGACTCCCCTCCAGGGACCTCGTCTTTGAACTGTTTTACGACCTTTTCTTTGAACTGTTTTTAATCAAAGGCGATGGCTGTTTATGACCCCCGTTCCTTAGAAACAGCTGTTGCCATGTAATCAGGGAAAGTCCAAATAAAAGAGGAGACGTACAATCTTTCGTCAGAGCGTGGTGAGACTGTACAGTCCAGACGTCTCTCCTCAATTGAGCCAAATTGAATTCTGTCTCTGTTTAATTCCTTGCTTCTTGTCTTGTTTAATAGATGTCATCCCTGTTTGAACCTGACATGAACAATAAGGAAAATCGTAAAAAAAAAAGTGCAGTTCCATTATAAAAAGCCAATTTTCTTAAGTTCAGGTTTGGGAGCCCTCAAAACGTGATTTTTGCTGAGTTTTCGTGCATGTAAGACCCTTGGAAATGCGATGGGAGTGAGAGAATAGTACTAAACGACACAATTTCATGAAAGCTTCTCGCCTGGGCTCTAATCAGATGTACCTCGGACCTCCTGTAGGTCGGTGTTGTGATTGTCGACTCCCTGCGATGTCAAATTGAGGAGCATTCGACCTCCCTGTATCGCACTGCTCCTCACATTAGCACGGGGCTTCTTATCGTGGCTGAAGGTGGATCAAAGACGAGAATGTCCTCTTAAATATTTCTGCCTCGTTAAAGTCCGAGGCTCATGCAGGTCACTCGTCCTTTGCTCCTACAGCAGGAAGTACAATATTAATAGCCAAGAATCTACAGGGAAGTCCTCCGAGGAAGGCCTGTAATTGGTCCTTATGTGCCAACCTGCTTGACTTTGACACGGAACATACCGGAGCGATGACTCTCCGTCGACCCTCTTTTCACTTCTTGCAATGCACTTACCGCACTACCACCGCACTACCACCACAGAACCGACTATACTAGGTGTGGATTATGCCAAATGACACAACTAAGAACTAAGGAGCTCCCAGGGTTAGGTGGGTTTAATATATTCCCCAGCCTTTCTTCACCTTAGAACCCTTGGCCCAGTGGCAGAGTTCCTTCACACCGAACGCTAATGGTGGAGTCAAATGGTGTTGTCAGTGTTGTATGCACCATGTTGCGTTTGACCAGATGTTCCTCCAAGTGGGATGTAAAACGCTGATCAGTCCCAAGTTCCTTAGATGACATATAAACTGATCTCAAAGGTACCACCAAGCACAGTATAGGTATTTTGTAATTTCTTGTCAAATATTTGAGAATAGAGACCAGCCTCGAACAACACATACAAATGCGTAGCCCAAGTTGATCTGGCATTCCAAAGGAAAAAGCAACTCTTTTCACACAAAGAAAGCCCCCATCTCCCCCCCCCCCCCCCCCACCCACCTCCTCTCAACACTGATAAGAAGAGAGACTTGGGGGTTGTGTTCACATTCCTGATGGTTTACGACCCTGTCTAAACAGGCAATCTGAAGACAAAGAGAAACTGGTATACAGAGTATACATGGAAAAATATGAGCTGATTCAAACATGATTATGAATAAAGAAATAACTCTTAAACATATGCATTATCCACAACCACCACCTATGATTCTTCTACCAAAGGAAGATTGGATTTAAAAATGTTTTCCAGGCAATACCCAACACTCGGAAATTGATTTTTTTTTTTAATGTTAATTGTAGCAATATGCTTGTTAAAGTTAAAGGCCTACTGAAAGCCACTACTAGCGACCACGCAGTCTGATGGTTTATATATCAATGATGAAATCTTAACATTGCAACACATGCCAATACGGCCGGGTTAACTTATAAAGTGACATTTTAAATTTTAAATTTCCCGCTAAACTTCCGGTTCGAAACACCTCTGAGGATGACGTATGCGCGTGACGTAGCCCGGGGAACAGAGGTATGCCTTCCCCATTGAATACAATACAAAAAAGCTCTGTTTTCATTTCATAATTCCACAGTATTCTGGACATCTGTGTTGGTGAATCTGTTGCAATCATGTTCATTGCATTATGGAGAAAGAAGCTGAGCGAGCAAAGAAGAAAGTTGTCGGTGCGAAGCGGACGTATTTTGCGAAGGAAGTCAGCAGCAACACGTACACAGCCGGCGCTTCTTTGTTTACATTCCCGAAAGATGCAGTCAAGATGGAAGAACTCGGATAACAGAGACTCTAACCAGGAGGACTTTTGACTTCGATACACAGACGCCTGTAGAGAACTGGGACAACACAGACTCTTACCAGGATTACTTTGATTTGGATGACAAAGACGCAGACGTGCTACCGTGAGTATGCAGCTTTGGCTTCTAAACATTTGATAGCTTGACCGTATGTGCGCGTCACGTACGTAACTTTTTAAAAATATATAAGCTTTATGAACCTTGGGTTAGGTGAACGGTCTTTTGGGCTGAGTGATTGTGTGTGTTGATCAGGTGTTTGAATTGTATTGGCGTGTTCTATGGAGCTAGGAGCTAGCAGAGGAGCTAGGAGCTAGCATAACAAACACGCAGGTGTTATGCAGGATTAATTTGTGGCATATTAAATATAAGCCTGGTTGTGTTGTGGCTAATAGAGTATATATATGTCTTGTGTTTATTTACTGTTGTAGTCATTCCCAGCTGAATATCAGGTCACCCCCGCCTCTCACAGCATCTTCCCTATCTGAATAGCTTCAACTCCCCACTAGTCCTTCACTCTCACTTTCCTCATCCACAAATCTTTCATCCTCGCTCAAATTAATGGGGAAATTGTCGCTTTCTCTGTCCGAATCTCTCTCACTTCATGCGGCCATCATTGTAAACAATAGGGAACTTTGCGTATATGTTCAACTGACTACGTCACGCTACTTCCGGAAGGGGCAAGCCTTTTTTTTATCAGATACCAAAAGTTGTGATCTTTATCGTCGATGTTCTCTACTAAATCCTTTCAGCAAAAATATGGCAATATCACGAAATGATCAAGCATGACACATAGAATAGATCTGCTATACCCGTTTGAATAAAAACATTTCATTTCAGTAGGCCTTTAAGGATTTGTGTGGTTTCGGATTGTTTGTGAAGGCACCAAGGGGTCTTCTGCGTGTGTATTGGCAGAGCAGCGCATACAGGACAATTCAGCTTGTTATGTTTCATATACAGTACTTTATTTAGTTAACAAACCTATTTTTGAATAGGTCAATAATTCATAATGACATTGATTTTGATTCATTATTATTTTTTTAAAGAAAGAAACAGCCTGCATGGCAGCTTTGTGTTATTAGAGTAAACATTGCGACATTTTCTTGTTACATTTCACCTGTTTGCTCTTTTATACCACTTTTTATGTTTTTTTATTATTTTTTCATCCTATTTTTAGAATGTGCCGTGGGGCCGTTAAAAAATTACCCGCGGGCCGCAAATGGCCCCCGGACCGCACTTTGGACACCCCTGTTTTAAAGCATTTATCGGCCGATGATATCGGCAGTCCGATATTATCGGATATTATCAGTCTAATTGACCTTTTTTGTAACACAGTTAACGAATGTAGCGCACATTTGTAGTTATTTCCCCATATTTCTACACAATAAGAAGTCTGGGCTTCCCTGCTTAAGCTGCTGCCCCCGCGACCCGACCTCGGATAAGCGGAAGAAGATGGATGGATGGATGGATGGAAGTAGAGAATATGAAGTGATTTTTGGTCTACAACATGTTTTGCTTTATTCATTATTGAAATGTTTTTTGCCACCTTATTTTGTATATTTTGTATATCAGATTTTCAGTTCATTTTATCATCCATTAATACTCCCCAAAATCTGGCTTCTTTTACCCTTTCAATGTCTACGCCGTCTATTTGTATTCGTGTCTGATGCTCTTTTCTACTGTTACCAAATAGGATTATTTTAGTTTCACTGAGATTCAAATATAGTCTGTTTTTGTCAAACCATTTTTTTCATTTGTTAATTTCTTCTGTTATCATTTGTATTATCTTCTGTGTGTTCTCAGTTTGAACAGTCTCTTAAAGGCCTAGGGATGATGTTTGATAAGGAATTATCGAGTTCGAGCCTATTATCGAATCCTCTTATCGAACCGATTCCTTATCGATTCTCTTATGGAGTCCAGATAGGTTGTTGTATATGGAAAAAAACACACAATATTTGTTTTAACAAAAGCTCACTTTTATTGTATAATAAAAAAATTAAAATCTAATAAATAAATAAATATTGACTGTTACCCACCTAAAAAAATAAAATAAAATAAATAAATATTGACTGTTGTTACCCAAAGTATATTAAGTGGGATTTTTCAGAGAAACAAATATATACAGTAACACAAAAACAACCTGTCTCTGTGATCACTATAGGTGTATAAATAATAATAGTGTTAAATAAAATCAGTCCCTTGGGCACAAAACTGAAAATAATACAGCTCTCCAAAAAGTGCACTTCTGCTGCTATTGGAACATAACTGTTTGTTATGATGCTTTGACATTTTTGCACTTTATTTCTTTATTGAAAGAAAATTCTATGAAGAGAAAAGTTCTTTGCAAATGTGGTTACAATGCTAAAAAAATGAAAAGTTAAAGCTAAAAAAAGAAATACACTTTATTGAGTTAACATTATTTCTTTATAGGGGGGACAATGTTATGAGCGAGAGAATATAACAACTACACTACCCAGCATGCAACGGGAGTTACGAGCATGCGCGGTAGCCCCGAAAAGTGTTGCATGTTGCCACGCTGTGAAAGTAAACATCAAGAACTCAGCCAACACGCCTCGTCTGCATTATTTATAATTAGACAGACAACACATCTACAGTGTGATTTTGTAACGTTTACAAAGAAAGAAAAACAAAAGTTAAAAAAGGGAGATGTGTTGTATATATATGTATGTGCTGCGGTTGTTTTAAGAACGTTGCGACAGCTGCCGTAAAGGAGGTGCGTTGCTAGCCTGGTTGCTATGTTTCCGGTTGGTGGTAAAAGTGTTGGTCATGTGTTTTACCCTGCTAAAATCTCTCAGTAAAGTTATTCGATGGATTATAGCTTTTGTTTTGAACTTTATTACACCTTGGAGCGCTTTTTCCCGTCCATTGTTTTCCTGCTTTCGCTATCTGCGCCTAATGACTGAGCTACGTGACGTCATTTCTTGTGATGTCCCACGGAGCATTTCTGGTCGGGACGGGATTCGAATAAAGAATCAACTCTTTTCCTTTACTATAGTGGTCTCGATAACGGGTACCGGTTCTCAAAAAGGGATTCGAGTCCGAGGACTCGGTTCTTTTCTTATCAAACAACCGGGAAAACCGGTTTCGAGTATCATCCCTATAAAGGCCTACTGAAATTATTTTTATTTATTCAAACGGGGATAGCAGATCCATTCTATGTGTCATACTTGATCATTTCGCGATATTGCCATATTTTTGCTGAAAGGATTTAATAGAGAACATCGACGATAAAGTTCGCAACTTTTGGTCGCTGATAAAAAAAAAGCCTTGCCTGTACCGGAAGTAGCGTGACGTCACAGGTTGAAAGGATCCTCACATTTGCACATTGTTTACACCAGCAGCGAGAGCGAGAAAGTGACGATTACCCCATTAATTTGAGCGAGGATGAAAGATTCGTGGATGAGGAACGTGAGAGTGAAGGACTAGAGTGCAGTGCAGGACGCATCTTTTTTCGCTCTGACCGTAACTTAGGTACAAGCTGGCTCATTGGATTCCACACTCTCTCCTTTTTCTATTGTGGATCACGGATTTGTATTTTAAACCACCTGGGATACTATATCCTCTTGAAAATGAGAGTCGAGAAAGCGAAATGGACATTCACAGTGACTTATCTCCACGACAATACATCGGCGAAGCACTTTAGCTACGGAGCTAACATGATAGCATCGGCCTCAAATGCAGATAGAAACAAAAGAAATAAACCCCTGACTGGAAGGATAGACAGAACATCAACAATACTATTAAACCATGGACATGTAAATACACGGTTAATGCTTTCCAGGCTGGCCAAGCTGAACAATGCTGTTGCTAACGACGCCATTGAAGCTAACTTAGCAACGGGACCTCACAGAGCTATGCTAAAAACATTAGCTCTCCACCTACGCCAGCCCTCATCTGCTCATCAACACCCGTGCTCACCTGCGTTCCAGCGATCGACGGAGTGACGAAGGACTTCACCCGATCATCGATGCGGTCGGCGGCTAGCGTCGGATAGCGCGTCTGCTATCCAAGTCAAAGTCCTCCTGGTTGTGTTGCTGCAGCCAGCCGCTAATACACCGATCCCACCTACAGCTTTCTTCTTTGCAGTCTTCATTGTTCATTAAACAAATTGCAAAAGATTCACCAACACAGATGTCCAGAATACTGTGGAATTTTGCGATCAAAACCGAGCTTTTTGTATTGGATACAATGTGTCCGAATACTTCCGTTTCAACGGTTGACGTCACGCGCATACGTCATCATACATAGACGTTTTCAACCGGAAGTGTGGCGGGAAATTTAAAATTGCACTTTAGTAAGTTAACCCGGCCGTATTGGCATGTGTTGCAATGTTAAGATTTCATCATTGATATATAAACTATCAGACTGCGTGGTCGGCAGAAGGACGAAGGACTTCACCCGATGCGTTTGGCGGCCCGGAGACGTAGGAAGTCAAGGTGAAGTCGGCGGCTAGCGCGGCTAGCGCGGCTAGCGCGGCTAGCGCGGCTAGCGCGGCTAGTTCTCCAACAAAGTCCTCCTGGTTGTGTTGCTGTAGTCCGCTGCTAATACACTGATCCCACCTACAACTGTCTTCTTTGCAGCCTTCATTGTTCATTAAAACAATTGCAAAAGATGTCCAGAATACTGTGGAATTATGAAATGAAAACAGAGCTTTTTGTATAGGATTCTACGGGGTACCATAACTTCCGTTACTCGGACTTCGTCACGCGCATACGTCATCATACCGCGATGTTTCAGCCGGATATTTCCCGGGAATTTTAAAATGTCACTTTATAAGTTAACCCGGCCGTATCGGCATGTGTTGCAATGTTAAGATTTCATCATTGATATATAAACTATCAGACTGCGTGGTCGCTAGTAGTGGCTTTCAGTAGGCCTTTAATGTGAATCATTTTGCTGCTTCCTTTGATTTTTTTTGCTTAATCCATTCCATTATTTTATTCCACATACTGATATGCTAAAGGTTTTAAGTGTTGTACGTGCGTACAAATTCTTTAAATTACATTTATTTTGTTGAAAAAGAATTGTTGTGCATTCTTGGCTAGCAGGTTATAGTTTGCTTTGTAAATCCTTTTAGCGGCAAATCGTTAAATTCCAATATTTGTGATTTACTAAATAAAGTGTTTGTATGTTCTTTATATCCAACATGATGTATTATTATAATTGATCTTTTTTGTAACAGTTAGTGAATTAAGCGCACATTTGTAGTTGTTTCCCCATATTTCTGCACAATAACGCAGAGAGTGTTTACTCTCAGGTCCCGCACACACATATGCTTCTTTACCCGAGTAAACAGCGTGATGAGGTGGGCAGACTAACTAATCAATGGCATTGATCCACTCTGGAGACAAACGCAATGAAGCGCAACCCCCGGAGATGATCGTCTTTACCAGCGTAGAACACGGAGGTAAATATTCCCACAGTATTTCTTCCAGACACTTGAAAAGATAACAAGCACAGGAATGTTCCCATCTGACCGGGTAAATTCATCAATAATTAATAAAACATTCTGATACTGGAAAGTCCTGAGGAACTTTAGAGGGGCGGGTAAGCTGTGGAACGCTGATTGGTGGACCACGGTCGGGACGTTCCTAAAGACTGTTTTTTTTAAAACGACCGCCATTACAGAACGTGAGACGACTTATTTCTCATTTAAACACATAAACACTGACCTTTATTATTTATACATTGTTATTTACAGATAAACCCTGACCTTTATTATTTACAGTCGTGATCAAAAGTTGACATACACATACATTTATTTTTTTGTGTTGTAGTTATTGGAGCACATACTTGTTGGTCACAAAAAACATTCATGAAGTTTGCTTCTTTTATGAATTTATTATGGCTCTACTGAAAATGTGAGGGTCAAAAGTAAAGCCGCTGCTCCTCCACATGGAGAGGAGCCAGATGAGGTGGTTCGGGCATCTGGTCAGGATGCCACCCGAACGCCTCCCTAGGGAGGTGTTTAGGGCACGTCCGACCGGTAGGAGGCCACAGGGAAGACCCAGGACACGTTGGGAAGACTATGTCTCCCGGCTGGCCTGGGAACGCCTCGGGATCCCCCGGGAGGAGCTGGACCAAGTGGCTGGGGAGAAGGAAGTCTGGGTTTCCCTGCTTAGGCTGCTGCCCCCGCGACCCGACCTCGGATAAGCGGAAGAAGATGGATGGATGGATGGATGGATGGATATTATTTTTTGAGCAATGACACTTAAAAAAAAAAAAAAAGTCCCACTAAAATTATTGGGGATCCAAAAGGGTCCTGCTCAGTAAAGTGTTAAAAAATAAATCGTAATTTTTCAAAAAACTGTTAACACAATAGTCTCGAGATCAACTTCAGATCTATCCGTCAATTATAACTTGTATTGTTGTTTATTATGTTCCTTGTTTGTTCATTTTAGGCCCTTCTTTAAAAAAAAAAAAAAACAGTTTTTTATATGGCAAACACAAAATATGCAACATTTTCCCCAAAAAATATCTCAATGTGGAATATTTAATGTGACCTAATTGGAGCCTTGAATAGGTTAATAATTCATAATAACATTGTTTTTAATTAATTATTATGTTTTAAAGAAAGAAACAGCCTGCATGACAGCTTAGTGTTATTAGAGTCAACATAGCAACATTTTATTGTCACCTGTTTACTTTTTTATATACGGAGCCCCTAAAGGGACATGGGAATTTTTTATTTTTTTAGACATGTATCTCGTGCGCAGGAGAAACTTAAATAATGTCAAACACGTAGCGTTACAATAACCAGGAAGATAAAGTGTTTGTCTCACGCCTACTAATCAAGCATTCACATTTTGCCACAACACACATGGGGGAAAGTCCTAGTTGGAAATACAGCCAAATTAACTCCTAAACTGCCATTTTAACACACACCTCAAACCATGAGCACGCATCCAAATGCTTTCTCGTGGCCACGAGAAAGTTTCTCGTGCGCACAATAAACTTTTTATTTAAAAAAATAAAAAAATAAAAAAATAAAAAGTTTTTTTTTTTTTTTTTTTTTAATAAAAAGTTTCTCGTGGCCACGAGATACTTTCTCGTGCGCACGAGAAACATGTCTAAAAAAAAAAAATTCCCATGTCCATTTAGGGGCTCCGTATTTATACCACTTTTTATGTTTTTTATTTTTTTTTATCGTATTTTTAGAATGTGCCGTGGGGCCGTTAAAAAATTACCTGCGGGCCGCAAATAGCCTTGGACATCCCTGACTTACACGATAGTAAAATAGATATGAGCTAATACTGTCTGTTTATTTACATGTAACACTACTCTTGCCTCAGCCTCAACTGTGAAATGCGGTGGGAACTTCAGGGTTTCCCACACATTCATTTATTTGTTGCGGCCCGCCACGAAAGAATTACATCCGCCACAAATTTAAAAAAAAAAAAAAGAAAAAAAAATTAGAAAAAAAAAAAAAAAAAAAATTTTTTTTTTTTTTTTTTTGGTCCTCTCCAGCTTCTTAGGCAAATCATATAGTTGATGTAGATGCCCGTATCGGCTGTTCAGATTTACTTTACAAAAGAGAAGTGTAGGATACTTCTCTTGTTGCCTTATTTGTATTTGACCACTACTGTTTTCTGTTTATTTGTTACTGACTGTGGCAGGACACCTCTGCCTCTGTTTCACTTTATGTTGCTGGTAAATAATATGCTTGTAGTAGTAGGCTAAAGTTAAATTATTTAGTATGCACTAATTAAAGGGGCAGAGCTTTGAGACATTTTAGCTTTTATATTTTATAAGATATATTTTTTGTAAGAACCACAATTAATAAATATATTTCAGTTAATAACTTATTGTTCAAATCTGTATATAAATATGTACATAAAGTGTTGTAATTATATTGTAAAATGGATGGATGGATGGATGGACGTTTAAAACAAAACTGTTATTATTAATTAGTAAGTATACATTTTTTTGAGCCTTTTTAGAGAAAATCAAATCATTGTAGTAAATGATGCAAATTACTCGATGATGTCATGGTGACCACGCCCATAGCCACGCCCCCACCACCACAGGTATCTTGGCAGTTTATGGGAAACACTGCACTTCTTCATGACTCTTAAGTTCCAGAAACGTAAAGTGTCAGCACTTTTGGAGAAAGGCCTACCGTGTACCTTCTTTACCGCGATTCGCCGTAGCTCCGGTCGCCAAACTGAAAGTGCGGTGAGAACCGGAGTAGGTCCCCCCCCCGGTGGTCGGCAGGCACGTACGGCATTGACGGTGGACAAGTGCACCGCTCGGCCAAAACGCTCCTTAACGTGACGGTCCCGCTACGCAATCTGCAGCAAAGCACAAAAAGAAGCAAATGGTTTATCGATCCCTGGCGTACAGAACGCCAGCGCAAGACGCGATGTTAATAAAGACCGACGCCGTAATGAGACCAGGTCCTCACTTTCCCGCAGCCGTCCGGATAGATCACATGACCCCTTTGTCCGCCGGACGTACCGCCCGACTTTTTTTTTGGCTGCTGTTTTTTCTAGGACTCCGACGGTCCAAGTTGGCTCGGACAAGTTTTATTAATGAGTTGAACGAGTCCAAATTGATCAGGGAGGCCTTAGAGAAGATTATCAAAAGCATTTGAGAGAGAAAGAGAGAGAAACTATTGATCCCTCGCAAGCTTTCCCACTGAAATCTCATTAAGGATGAAGAGGCACGCCACAACCGCCTTTGAGCACTGTTTACCATCTTCGGCGTGGGATTTTCTAATTACGGGAGAGCGGTCGATAGTCGCGTATCTAACACTGACGGCTGTGGAGAAGAACTTGGGCCGGGATGTGGAAAAACACAAAGCAAGGACTTTGTGTGCTTCAACTAAAGTGTCCTTTAAAGACAGACTTCTCAAGACCTTGGCAAGGGGAACTCACATTTATACGGGTCAGGTATGCCCTGGAACTATTTGCCCCAGATCACCCACGTAAATCAACCAATGTTTACTTATATAGCCCTGAATCACCAGTGTCTCAAAGGGCTGCAAAAGCCACAACCACATCAGATCCAACATCAGGGCAAGAAAAAACTCAACCCAATGGGATGACAATGAGAAACCTTGGAGGGGAACCGCCTGGGGGACTGGTGCAATGGACATCGAGTGGATCTGGCATAATAGTGTGAGAGTCCAGTCCATAGTGGATCTAACATAATGGTAAGAGTCCAGTCCATAGTGGATCTAGCATAATATTGTGAGAGTCCAGTTCATAGTGGATCTAACATAATAGTGTGAGTCCAGTCCATAGTGGATCTAACATAATAGTGAGAGTCCAGTCCATAGTTGATCAAAAATAATAGTGTGAGAGTCCAGTCCATAGTGGATCTAACATAATAATGTGAGAGTCCAGTCCATAGTGGATCTAACATAATAGTGAGAGTCCAGTCCATAGTGGATCTAACATAATAGTGTGAGAGTCCAGTCCATAGTGGATCTAACATAATAGTGAGAGTCCAGTCCATAGTGGATCTAACATAATAGTGTGAAGGTTCAGTCCATAGTGGATCTAACATAATAGTGTGAGAGTCCAGTCCATAGTGGATCTAACATAATAGTGTGAGAGTCCAGTCCATAGTGGATCTAACATAATAGTGTGAAGGTTCAGTCCATAGTGGATCTAACATAATAGTGAGAGTCCAGTCCATAGTGGATCTAACATAATAGTGTGAGAGTCTAGTCCATAGGGGATCTAACATAATAGTGTGAGCCCAGTCCATAGTGGATCTAACATAATAGTGAGAGAGTCCAGTCCATAGTGGATCTAACATAATAGTGTGGGAGTCCAGTCCATAGTGGATCTAACATAATAGTGTGAGAGTCCAGTCCATAGTGGATCTAACATAATAGTGTGAGAGTCCAGTCCATAGTGGATCTAACATAATAGTGTGAGAGTCCAGTCCATAGTGGATCTAACATAATATTGTGAGAGTCCAGTCCATAGTGGATCTAACATAATAGTGTGAGAGTCCAGTCCATAGTGGATCTAACATAATAGTGAGAATCTAGTCCATAGTGGATCTAACATAATAGTGTGAGAGTCCAGTCCATAGTGGATCTAACATAATAGTGTGAGAGTCCAGTCCATAGTGGATCTAACATAATAGTGTGAGAGTCCAGTCCATAGTGGATGTAACATAATAGTGTGAGAGACATTTTGTACATAAAGTCTTTGCTGTCGTCCAGCATTCTGTTTTGTTTTTTTCCTTTGTAGCCAGTTCAGTTTTAGTTTTGTTCTGCATAGCCTTCCCTAAGCTTCAATGCCTTCTCGTTTCGAGTTTCATTTTTTAACGATTTCCGCTGGTGGTGTTCCTCCGCATTTTTGCAACGCAAAAAAATGTGCCTCGGCTCAAAAAAGGTTGAAAAACACTGCGCTAGCGGACATAAGATCAAAGCAAAGAGGTCAGGAGAAGACACACTACATGGGAAATACTAACCCCGTTTCCATATGAGTTGGTAAATGGTGTTAGATGTAAATATAAACGGAATACAATGATTTGCAAATCCTTTTCAAGCCATATTCAGTTGAATATGCTACAAAGACAACATATTTCATGTTCAAACTCATAAACATTTTTTTTTTTTGCAAATAGTCATTAACTTTATAATTTGATGGCAGCAACACGTGACAAAGAAGTTGGGAAAGGTGGCAATAAATACTGATAAAGTTGAGGAATGCTCATCAAACACTTATTTGGAACATCCCACAGGTGTGCAGGCTAATTGGGAACGGGTGGGTGCCATGATGGGGTATAAAAGTAGATTCCATGAAATGCTCAGTCGTTCACAAACAAGGATGGGGCGAGGGTCACCACTTTGTCAACAAATGCCTGAGCAAATTGTTGAAAAGTTTAAGAACAACCTTTCTCAAGCAGCTATTGCAAGGAATTGAGGGATTTCACCATCTACGCTCCGTAATATCATCAAAGGGTTGAGAGAATGTGTAGAAATCACTGCAGGTAAGCAGCTAAGCCCGTGACCTTCCATCCCTCAGGCTGTACTGCATCAACAAGCCACATCAGTGTGTAAAGGATATCACCAAATGGAACACTTCAGAAACCCACTGTCAGTAACTACAGTCGGTCGCTACATCTGTAAGTGCAAGTTAAAACTCTCCTATGCGAGGCGAAAAACGTTTATCAACAACACCCAGAAACGCAGTCTGAGCTGGAACACTTCAGAAAGCCACTGTCAGTAACTACAGTTGGTCGCTACATCTGTAAGTGCAAGTTAAAACTCTCCTATTCAAGGCGAAAGCCGTTTATCAACAACACCCAGAAACGCCGTCGGCTTCGCTGGGCCCGAGCTCATCTAAGATGGACTGATACAAAGTGGAAAAGTGTTCTGTGGTCTGACGAGTCCACATTTCAAATTGTTTTTGGAAACTGTGGACGTCCAAAGAGGAAAAGAACCATCCGGATTGTTCTAGGCGCAAAGTGTAAAAGGCAGCATGTGTGATGGTATGGGGGTGTATTAGTGGCCAAGACATGGGTAACTTACACATCTGTGAAGGCACCATTGATGCTGAAAGGTACATACAGCTTTTGGAGCAACATATGTTGCCATCCAAGCAACGTTACCATGGACGCCCCTGCTTATTTCAGCAAGACAATGCCAAGCCACGTGTTACATCAACGTGGCTTCATAGTAAAAGAGTGCGGGTACTAGACTGGCCTGCCTGTAGTCCAGACATTGAAAATGTGTGGCACCTAAAATATGAGAAGGGAGACCCCCGGACTGTTGAACAACTTAAGCTGTACATCAAGCAAGAATGGGAAAGAATTCCACTTCAAAAATGTGTCTCCTCACTTCCCAAACCTTTACTGAGTGTTGTTAAAAGGAAAGGCCATGTAACACAGTGGTGAACATGCCATTTCCCAACTACTTTGGCACGTGTTGCAGCCATGACATTCTAAGTTCATTATTATTTGCACACGAAAAAAATAAAGTTTATGAGTTTGAACATGAAATATGTTGTCTTTGTAGCATATTCAACTGAATATGGCTTGAAAAGGATCATTGTATTCCGTTTATATTTACATCCAACACCATTTCCCAACTCATATGGAAACGGGGTTTGTACTAGCTGCCTTCAACACGACGATGGATTCAAAGAAGAATGATTTATTTACATGTTTTCGAAACAGACTCTTTCAAAGTCGGTGCGTATGAGAAAGCAAATGACTTGGCAGCCTGCGGTCGGGACTTGAGGCAACGACACAATTCAGGGAACTGTCAAAAGAAGTGACAGATCCGGCAACGTGCATAAACGCCACTTTTTGAGTCCCGTCTCCGCACGCTAATGGAAGGCAAAAAGCCCACGCGGCTCCGACATTACATGCATATTGATGAGGACAATAAGAATGAATTGGACAATTAGGTGGAATAACAACGTTGCTCAACAAGCCTATTGTGGAAAGCTGGCTGCGAGGTAATAAAAGCAAAAGAGTAATGCTGAGCACGGGGCGAGGGTGCAAGAGGGAGCCATATCGACACGCTGCGTCTTGATGCCCTCCTCAAAATGTCTCCTTCGCACGCCATCCGCTCTAATTAGCTATGGATCGCGCTGTACGGCGGCTCATTATTTGACATGACGCCATCGCTGCGACAACACATCTTATCTTCTGGATCACCACCAGTCACTTGGAGTTAAGAAATACCGGGATGGATTACAGAGTAGCTGAGTTGGCCAATCAGCATGTTTCCCTCAGCAACACCAGGAAGTGTGACTTTGGGTTTTTTAAGAGTCACAGCACCTGATGTAAAAAAAAACAAACAGCCTCTGAAGAGTTATCAAAGAGGAAGTCATGTGGCATAGGCCGTATAGGCAAATGCTAAGGGCGCCGTCCATCAGGGGGCGCCACGCCAGTGCCACAAATGTTGGAGGGGAAAAAAAATTAAAAAAAGAAAAAAAAAAGTTGGTACTATTATTTCTAAATACATAAAATAATCCCACGTTAATTAAAATGCAAAGTAAAGCCTATTTAATAGAAATATTATTTGTTAAAACATTACGCCCCCCCCCCCCTCCTCCGGCACGGTGCGCCCCCTCCCTTCCCGTATCGTGACTCTTTTTGGACGTCACCGCATCAAAAAAATCAACCCAAGATGTCAAAACGGCCAAAACTGTCAGGTGCCCAGGGAAGAAAAAAAAGAGAAAAGAGGAGGAGAAACGAGAAAAAGACAGAGGTAGCATGTAGGTAACGTTAGCCTACATGAAATGATTTGTCTGTTACAGAATGTGATAGTAACCTGGCTTTTTAGCATTAAGCTAATGTTACATGATTCGGCAGTTGCTAATCAATAAATAGCTAGTTCTGTTTTAGCGTCGGGTTAATATTGTGGAGGGGGCTAAATTGTTATGGAAAATAATAATGTAACGTTAGGTAATTACAGTACTCCCTGGTGTACAGTCATTTGTAAGTCATTCTAGTTAATGCAATATTAAAAAGCACAAATAGAGAACTCTGTAGGATCCCCTTTTTTTGTAATATAGTTGTTAAAGTCATACTGGTTTGATATCTTGTTTTGTGCAGTGCCTTGTTTATATTGTATTTTTAATTTATTTTATGCAACTTGTTGACACGTTTTATTTTGTGTTTATGTATGTAAAAAATATTGTATTTCATATATTCATTTTTTATTTTTTGTATTCATTTATTTATCCATATTTTTTTTAATATTGTTAACTATTCTGATTGTTAATTTGCTTTCTTTAAGTAAAAAAAAAAGGTCAAAGACAAAGCTATTCTGTTTCTTGTGAGTATATACACTTCACTGCCGATGTGGGGGGGCGCCACCTAAAATCTTGCCTAGGGCGCCAGATTGGTTAGTGAGAGATGTCGTTCACCACCACACACGTGAGAGATGTCGTTCACCACCACACACACGTGAGAGATGTCGTTCACCACCACACACACGTGAGAGATGTCGTTCACCACCACACACGTGAGAGATGTCGTTCACCACCACACACGTGAGATATGTCGTTCACCACCACACGCGTGAGAGATGTCGTTCACCACCACACACACGTGAGAGATGTCGTTCACCACCACACACGCGAGAGATGTCGTTCACCACCACACACGTGAGAGATGTCGTTCACCACCACACACGTGAGAGATGTCGTTCACCACCACACACACGTGAGAGATGTCGTTCACCACCACACACGTGAGAGATGTCGTTCACCACCACACACGTGAGAGATGTCGTTCACCACCACACACACGTGAGAGATGTCGTTCACCACCACACACGTGAGAGATGTCGTTCACCACCACACACGTGAGATATGTCGTTCACCACCACACGCGTGAGAGATGTCGTTCACCACCACACACACGTGAGAGATGTCGTTCACCACCACACACGTGAAAGAACTTTCTCAGTGTGAACATGAAATATCTTGTCATTGCAGTCTATTTAATTGAATATAAGTAGAAAAGGATTTGCCAATCATTGTATTTTGTTTTTATTTACGAATTACACAACGTGACAACTCCACTGCTTTTGGGTTTTGTAACAAAAGCCGATAAATAACCATCCAAGAAGTGCCAACAATACTCCATTTAGATGCCGTGACTTGAATGTTAACAAGTATTCGTGATATTTTTATTACAAGTGCTAACGCAGACCAACTTTTTAGAACCGTGCCAGATGTGCCAATTTTTACATGGCTTGTTCTGCTGCTTCCTCGCTTCCCTGCTCCCTCTAAACCAGGGGTCACCAACCTTTTTGAAAGCAAGAGCTACTTCTTGGGTACTGATTAATGCGAAGGGCTACCAGTTTGATACACACTTCAATAAATTGCCAGAAATAGCCAATTTGCTCAATTTACCTTTAACTCTATGTTATTATTAATAATGAATGATATTTACACTTAATTGAAGGGTTTAAAAGAGGAGAAAACACCAAAAAAAATGACAATTACATTTTGAAACATAGTTTATCTTCAATTTCGACTCTTTAAAATTCAAAATTCTACTGAAAAAAAGAAGAGAAAAACTAGCTAATTCGAATCTTTTTGAAAAAATTTAAAAAATAATTTATGGAACATCATTAGTAATTTTTCCTGATTAAGATTAATTTTAGAATTGTGATGACATGTTTTAAATAGGTTAAAATCCAATCTACACTTTGTTAGAATATATAACAAATTGGACCAAGCTATATTTCTAACAAAGACAAATCATTATTTCTTCTAGATTTTCCAGAACAAATTTTTTTTTAAAGAAATTCAAAAGACTTTGAAATAAGATTAAAATTTGATTCAACAGATTTTCTAGATTTGCCAGAATATGTTTTTTTAATTTTAATCATAATAAGTTTGAAGAAATATTTCACAAATATTCTTCGTCGAAAAAACAGAAGCTAAAATGAAGAATTAAATTTAAATGTATTTATTATTCTTTACAATAAAAAAATTTAATTGACTTGAACATCGATTTAAATTGTCAGGAAAGAAGAGAAAGGAATTTAAAAGGTAAAAAAGGTATATGTGTTTAAAAATCCTAAAATCATTTTTAAGGTTGTATTTTTTCTCTAAAATTGTCTTTCTGAAAGTTATAAGAAGATAAAGTAAAAAAATTAATGAATTTATTCAAACAAAGGAAGACCAAGTCTTTAAAATATTTTCTTGGATTTTCAAATTCTATTTGAGTTTTGTCTCTCTTAGAATTAAAAATGTCGGGCAAAGCGAGACCAGCTTGCTAGTAAATAAATACAATTTAAAAAATAGAGGCAGCTCACTGGTAAGTGCTGCTATTTGAGCTATTTTTAGAACAGGCCAGCGGGCTACTCATCTGGGGCCGTACTTATCAAGCTTCTTAGAATTACTCCTAAGAAGTCTCTTAAATATCGTGGAGAGTAGGAGTGATTCTTAGACTTAAGAACGTTGATAAAAAGCTTGTATTCTTAAGTTTGAGAGTAGGACTAAATTTCGCAAATTCTCAGGACTTAAGTGTAAAATGGCACTCTAAGAAGCTTGATAAGTACGGCCCCTGGTCCTTACGGGCTACCTGGTGCCCGCGGGCACCGCGTTGGTGACCCATGCTCTAAATGTATTCTAGATTATAAATCATGTCTCTCACTTGAAAAACAGATGGCTGAGATTTTTTTTTTGCTCGTGCACAGCTTTCCAAGTCGGTTTTGATACCGATAAAACTTAGTAAATGTAATAATTATACTCCTTTATGGACAAAAATGCATAATTTTACGTCTAATAATTGCAGGAAGTTGAGATAAAATGCCATTCTAAAGACGAATGACTGTCCACACAAACATCTCGTGGGACTGACGTGTCAGCCAACGAATGTGTGGTCTAAAAGTACTTTTAACAAGCAGAGAGTCGGCCGTGACCTTGGCGTGAACCAGCCGTGACCTCCAGATGAACCGACCAAGTCCATTTTCCATACATGCTCCGCTCTAAAGGCTTCATGAATAAAACACACACCTGGAGACACAATAAGCACACAAATCCGAGTGGCCGGCAAGATGAGGACATCTTTTTTCCAGCTAATTAAACACCACCTTTGCTCCTCCACCATTCCTACGCCCGTATGACAAACAGTGGAGCTTGTGGTGACACAGGTGGAGTACCTAATGATCTTCCGTGTACTCTGGTGATAGCATTTTTAATGTTATGATTTTTACACAAGTCCTCTCTGTGGATGTAGACTGTGTACTAAACCCCAAAACCAGTTGGGTTTTCACGTTGTGTAAATGGTAAATAAAAAGAGAATACAACTTATATTCAATTGAAAAGACTGCAAAGACATTTAACGTTCGAACAGGTAAACATTTTTTATTTTTTGCAAATATTAGCTCATTTAGAATTGGATGCAGTGCTTTACAGCAGCGGTCCCCAACCTTTTTGTACTTGCGGACCGGTCAATGCTAGAGAATTTGTCCCACGGGCGGGGGGTGGGGTGGGGGAGCTAGTAAAAAAAAAAAAAAAAAAAATTTTTTTTTTTTTTTTTTTTTGTCATAAAGAAATACAATCATGTGCGCTTACGGACTGTATCCCTGCAGACTGTATTGATTTATATTGACATATAATGTATATATTCTGTTTTTTATGTTGATTTAATTTAAAAAATAAATAAATAAAAAAAATATTATTTTTTTTATTTTTTATTTCTTGTGCGGCCGTGGCAATCACGGACCGGTGGTTGGGGACCACTGCTTTACAGGGTTTCCCACACATTCATTTATTTGTTGCGGCCCGCCACGAAAGAATTACGTCCGCCACAAATTTTTAAAAAATAAATAAATTAATTAAAATTTTAAAAAATATATATATATATTTTTTTTTTGTCATAAAGAAATACAATCATGTGCGCTTACGGACTGTATACCTGCAGACTGTATTGATTTATATTGACATATAATGTATATATTGTGTTTTTTATGTTGATTTAATTTAAAAAAAAAATAATAATAATTTTTTTTTTTTTTTTTTTTTTTAATTTCTTGTGCGGCCGCGGCCCGGTACCAATCGGTCCACGGACCAGTACCGGGGACCACTGCTTTACAGGGTTTCCCAGACATTCATTTATTTGTGGCGGCCCGCCACGAAAGAATTACGTCCGCCACAAATTTTAAAAAATAAATAAATTTAAATTTAAAAAATTTTTTTTTTTTTTTTGTCCTCTCCAGCTCCCAAGGCAAATCATATAGTTGATGTAGATGCCCATATCGGCTGTTCAGATTTACTTGACAAAAGAGAAGTGTAGGATACTTCTCTTGTTGCCTTATTTGTATTTGACCACTACTGTTTTCTGTTTATTTGTTACTGACTGTGGCAGGACACCTCTGCCTCTGTTTCACTTTATGTTGCTGGTAAATAATATGCTTGTAGTAGTAGGCTAAAGTTAAATTATTCAGTATGCACTAATTAAAGGGGCAGAGCTTTAAGAGACATTTTAGCTTTTATATTTTATAAGATATATTTTTTGTAAGAACCACAATTAATAAATATATTTCAGTGAATAACTTATTGTTCAAATCTGTATATAAATATGTACATAAGGTGTTGAAATTATATTGTAAAATGGATGGATGGATGGACGTTTAAAACAAAACTGTTATTATTAATTAGTAAAGTAAGTATACATTTTTTGAGCCTTTTTAGAGAAAATCAAATCATTGTAGTAAATTATGCAAATTACTCGATGATGTCATGGTGACCACGCCCATAGCCACGCCCCCACCGCCACAGGTATCTTGGCAGTTTATGGGAAACACTGCTTTAGCTACTTCTAAATCACTAATCCTGGCCTCCGTGGCGACAAATAAAGTACATTTCTTACAAGTACCATTATCACTGGAGGACGAGGAATAAGCCAAACATGCTTCACTACACACCGTAGGAGGATGCATTAGCTCACCGGCGTCACAATGTAAACAAACGCCACGGGTGGATCTACACCTGACATCCACTGTAATGATACCAATTACAGGAGCGTATCTAGTCGATACTACAAAGATTACATCGATATTTTTTATCATCACAGAATCTTTTTTCGTTTTTGATTTTTTATTTATGTTTATAAAGTCAGGACCAATGTGTGATCCTGTAACTACTTGGTATCGGATCGATACCTAAATGTGTGGTATCATCCAAAACTAATGTAAAGTATCAAAGAAGAGAAGAATGAGTGATTATTACATTTGAACAGAAGTGTAGATAGAACATGTTCAAACAGAAAATAGCGCGACACCTACCCTTTACATCAGTATTTCTTCATCAGTATTGGTTTATTAGGTATTATATTTTGTTGTATAATCCTGTAACTTCTTGGTATCGGATCGATACCTAAATGTGTGGTATCATCCAAAACTAAAGTATCAAAGAAGAGAAGAATAAGTGATTATTACATTTGAACAGAAGTGTAGATAGAACAGGGGTCACCAACGCGGTGCCCGCGGGCACCAGGTAGCCCGTAAGGACCAGATGAGTAGCCCGCTGGCCTGTTCTAAAAATAGCTCAAATAGCAGCACTTACCAGTGAGCTGCCTCTATTTTTTTAAATTGTATTTATTTACTAGCAAGCTGGTCTCGACATTTTTAATTCTAAGAGAGACAAAACTCAAATAGAATTTGAAAATCCAAGAAAATATTTTAAAGACTTGGTCTTCACTTGTTTAAATTCATGAATTGTTTTACTTTGCTTCTTATAACTTTCAGAAAGACAATTTTAGAGAAAAAAATACAACCTTAAAAATGATTTTAGGATTTTTAAACACATATACCTTTTTACCTTTTAAATTCCTTCCTCTTCTTTCCTGACAATTTAAATCAATGTTCAAGTCAATTAATTGAATTATTGTAAAGAATAATAAATACATTTTAATTTAATTCTTCATTTTAGCTTCTGTTTTTTTCGACGAAGAATATTTGTGAAATATTTCTTCAAACTTATTATGATTAAAATTTAAAAAAAATATTCTGGCAAATCTAGAAAATCTGTAGAATCAAATTTAAATCTTATTTAAAAATCTTTTGAATTTATTTTAAAATGTTTGTTCTGGAAAATCTAGAAGAAATAATGATTTGTCTTTGTTAGAAATATAGCTTGGTCCAATTTGTTATATATTCTAACAAAGTGTAGATTGGATTTTAACCTATTTAAAACATGTCATCAAAATTCTAAAATTAATCTTAATCAGGAAAAATTACTAATGATGTTCCATAAATTCTTTTTTAAATGTTTTCAAAAAGATTCGAATTAGCTAGTTTTTCTCTTCTTTTTTTTCGGTTGAATTTTGAATTTTAAAGAGTCGAAATTGAAGATAATCTATGTCTCAAAATTTAATTGTCATTTTTTTTCATGTTTTCTCCTCTTTTAAACCCTTCAATTAAGTGTAAATATCATTAATTATTCATAATAACATAGAGTTAAAGGTAAATTGAGGAAATTGGCTATTTCAAAAAGGTTGGTGACCCCTGAGATAGAACATGTTCAAACAGAAAATAAGCAGATATTAACAGTAAATGAACAAGTGGATTATTAATTCATTTTTTACAGTTTGTCCCTCATAATGTAGACAAAATAATAGGTGTATAAATGACACAATATGTTACTGACTAATTAGGAGTCTTTGTTTGTTTACTTACTACTAAAAGACAAGCTGGCTAGTATGTTCACTATTTTATTTAAGGACTAAATTACAATAATAAACATATGTTTCATGTACACTAAGATTCTTTGTTCAAATAAATACATTTTTTGTGGTCCTCCTTATTTAGAAAAGTATCTAAATATATTTGACCAAAGTTGTGTCTAATAATGAGTGTGAAAATAGGCAAAATTCTCCATATAGTGCAGTTTTTCTTTAAAGGCCTACTGAAATGAATTTTTTTTATTTAAACGGGGATAGCAGATCTATTCTATGTGTCATACTTGATCATTTCGCGATATTGCCATATTTTTGCTGAAAGGATTTAGTATAGAACAACGACGATAAAGATTGCAACTTTTGGTATCTGATAAAAAAAAGGCTTGCCCCTACCGGAAGTAGCGTGACGTAGTCAGTTGAACATATACGCAAAGTTCCCTATTGTTTACAATGATGGCCGCATGAAGTGAGAGAGATTCGGACCGAAAAAACGACAATTTCCCCATTAATTTGAGCGAGGATGAAAGATTTGTGGATGAGTAAAGTGCAAGTGAAGGACTAGTGGGGAGTTGAAGCTATTCAGATAGGGAAGATGCTGTGAGAGCCGGGGGTGACCTGATATTCAGCTGGGAATGACTACAACAGTAAATAAACACAAGACATATATATACTCTATTAGCCACAACACAACCAGGCTTATATTTAATATGCCACAAATTAATCCTGCATAAAAACACCTGCGTGTTTGTTATGCTAGCTCCTAGCTCCTCTGCTAGCTCCTAGCTCCATAGAACACGCCAATACAATTCAAACACCTGATCAACACACGCCATCACTCAGCCCAAAAGACCGTTTACCTAACCCAAGGTTCATAAAGCTTATATATTTTTAAAAAGTTACGTACGTGACGCGCACATACGGTCAAGTTATCGAATGTTTAGCAGCCAAGGCTGCATACTCACGGTACCTGATATTCAGCTGGGAATGACTACAACAGTAAATAACCACAAGACATATATATACTCTATTAGCCACAACACAACCAGGCTTATATTTAATATGCCACAAATTAATCCTGCATAATAACACCTGCGTGTTTGTTATGCTAGCTCCTAGCTCCTCTGCTAGCTCCTAGCTCCATAGAACACGCCAATACAATTCAAACACCTGATCAACACACACAATCACTCAGCCCAAAAGACCGTTCACCTAACCCAAGGTTCATAAAGCTTATATATTTTTAAAAAGTTACGTACGTGACGCGCACGTAGGTACGGTATGTGTTATGCTAGCTCCTAGCTCCATAGAACACGCCAATACAATTCAAACACATGATCAACACACACAATCACTCAGCCCAAAAGACCGTTCACCTAACCCAAGGTTCATAAAGCTTATATATTTTAAAAAAGTTACGTACATACGCAAAAAAAAGCCAAAGCTGCATACTCACAGTAGCACGTCTGCGTCTTTGTCATCCAAATCAAAGTAATCCTGGTAAGAGTCTGTGTTGTCCCAGTTCTCTACAGGCGTCTGTGTATCCAAATCAAAAGTCCTCCTGGTTAGAGTCTCTGTTATCCGAGTTCTTCCATCTTGACTGCATCTTTCGGGAATGTAAACAAAGAAGCGCCGGCTGTGTACTGTTGTTGCTGACTACGTTCGAAAAATACGTCCATTTCGCACCGACAACTTTCTTCTTTGCTTGCTTGGCTTCCTTCTCCATAATGCAATGAACATGATTGAAACAGATTCACGAACACAGATGTCCAGAATACTGTGGAATTATGAAATGAAAACAGAGCTTTTTCGTATCGGCTTCAATGTGGAAGGCATACCCGTGTTCGCCGGGCTACGTCACGCGCATACGTCATCCTCAGAGGCGTTTCGAACCGGAAGTTTAGCGGCAAATTTAAAATGTCACTTTATAAGTTAACCCGGCCGTATTGGCATGTGTTATAATGTTAAGATTTCATCATTGATATATAAACTATCAGACTGCGTGGTCGGTAGTAGTGGCTTTCAGTAGGCCTTTAAGACTTCTTCTGTTTGATATTGTCATTACTGCCACAAGTGGTGGAAAAGTGCATTACACCCAAGTACAGCTTTTTTTAGACCCTGTGGTTAAGACACACTGGAGCCTTTGTTGCACGTATTGATCGCTAATTTCTATTGTGTACTTGTATGTACATTAATTGCAAACATGCCGAGGGTTAAAAAAAAAAAGCCCACAATCACGCTTTAATATTCATTGAAGTCAGAGATGAAGCCGCACTCCTACACGCCAAGACCGAGTGGGCCGCGGAGCTTCACTTCAGGTCTTTTGCTGCGGATTATGAACGCCGTCGCTCGAGTGGGCGCGACTCGATGAGCGCGTTGCTTCCGGGAATGTCATTAGTCAGGCGTCAGGTCGTGTTTGGATGTAATTGCCGCGCATTCGTCTCGCTCTTATTCCAACAATCTCCTGGCAGGACTCACAGGATGCTATAAAAAAAATAAATAAAAAGACTGACTTTTCAATTGAAATCGAGAGGATTTGGATCGGCGACGTTAAAAAGTGCTCCCATCGCAGCTTTCGGGAGCGAAAAGCTCGCCAAGGCGCCCGTGCTTTGAGTGGAGAGGCGGCGTAAATTACAAGTGAATGAAAAGCAAAGTAAAGAAGGATGTCAGCAAACAGTTTGGCTGTAATTAAGTTGGCTTGCCATCCCTAATATCAATTTAAGAGCTGCAGATTAGGGGTATCCAAACTTTTTCCACGCAAAAATTAACTAAAAAAATCACGCGAAAACCATTTAAATTCACAAATACGCTTAGCAGGTAAATATAAACATACAACGTACAAAACAGAGGCCAACACCATGTTTTCCTCTATTATTTTCACCTAATTTCCTGAATATATAACATCAATTCCCTACGCTTTGAACCCAGCGGCTTATAAAAAAAAAAAGCGCGGCTAATTTATAGCTTTATTATTATTATTTAATGGAATACAAACCCCAAAAGCAGTGAAGTTGTCACATTGTGTAAATATCCATACATCCAATATCCATATTGTATATTGCATATTGTGTAGTTTCTTTATATTGTGTGGTTTCTTCTTTTTTTTAAATGCAAAGCACCTCAGGGAAGCAACCTAAATTTCGTTAAGACCTGTACATGCACAATGACAAATAAAGATCATTCAAGATCAACAACAAAACAAAAAAAAAGGTAAATAAAAAGAGAATACAATGATTAGCAAATAACTTATATTCAATTGAATAGACTGCAAAGACAGGATAATTCAGGTTTGAACTGGAAAACTCTATTTTTTTGCAAATATTACCCCTTTTGGAATTTGATGCCTGCAATGTGTTTCCAAAAAAAAGCTGGCACGAGTGGCAAAAAAGACTGAGAAAGTGGAGGAACGCTCACACCAGGGGTATCCAAACTGGTTCCACGGAAAAATGATACTTTTTACATTTGTAATTCAAAACTCACACGGAAACCAATCAAATGCACAAATGTGCTCAGCAGGTAAATATAAACATCCATCCATTTTCTACCGTTTGTCCCTTTTTGGGGTTGCGGGGGGTCGCTAGAGCCTATCTTGAATATAAACATACAACATACAAAACAGAGGCCAACACCATGTTTTCCTCAATTATTTTCAACTAATTTCCTGAATATATAACATCAATTTCGTACTATTAGCCCGGTCTTTTTTCCCTACGCTTTGAACCCAGCAGCTTATAAAAAAGGTGCGGCTAATTTATAGCTTTATTATTGAATTGAATACACACCACAAAAGCAGTGAAGTTGTCACGTTGTGTAAAATGGTAAATAACAAGAGAATACATCCATCCATCCATCCATTTTCTACCGTTTGTCCCTTTTTGGGGTCGCTGGAGCCGATCTTGAATATAAACATGCAACATACAAAACAGAGGCCAACACCATGTTTTCCTCAATTATGCTCACCTAATTTCCTGAATATATAACATCAATTCCAGACTATTAGCCCTGTCTTTTTTCCCTACGCTTTGAACCCAGCGGCTTATAAAAGAGGTGCGGCTAATTTATAGCTTCATTATTTAATTGAATACAAACCCCAAAAGCAGTGAAGTTGTCACGTTGTGTAAAATGGTAAATAAAAAGACAATACATCCATCCATCCATTTTCTACCGCTTGTCCCTTTTTGGGGTCGTGGGGGGTCGCTGGAGCCGATCTTAAATATAAACATACAACATACAAAACAGAGGCCAACACCATGTTTTCCTCAATTATGCTCACCTAATTTCCTGAATATATAACATCAATTCCAGACTATCAGCCCTGTCTTTTTCCCCTACGCTTTGAACCCAGCGGCTTATAAAAAAGGTGCGGCTAATTTATAGCTTCATTATTTTATTGAATACAAACCCCAAAAGCAGTGAAGTTTTCACGTTGTGTAAAATGGTAAATAACAAGAGAATACATCCATCCATCCATCCATTTTCTACCGTTTGTCCCTTTTTGGGGTCGCGGGGGGTTGCTGGAGCCTATCTTAAATATAAACATACAACATACAAAACAGAGGCCAACACCATGTTTTCCTCTATTATTTTCACCCAATTTCCTGAATATACAACATCAATTCCAGACTATTAGCCCTGTCTTTTTTTCCCTACGCTTTGAACCCAGCGGCTTATAAAAAAGGTGCGGCTCATTTATAGCTTTATTATTTAATTGAATACAAACCCCAAAAGCAGTGAAGTTGTCACGTTGTGTAAAATGGTAAATAAAAAGACAATCCATCCATCCATCCATTTTCTACCGCTTATTCCCTTCAGGGTCGCGGGGGGGCGCTGGAGCCTACCTCAGCTACAATCGGGCGCAAGGCGGGGTACAGACTGCAAAGACAGGATCATTCATGTTTGAACTGGAAAACTCTATTTTTTTGCAAATATTAGCTCATTTGGAATTTGATGCCTGCAATGTGTTTCAAAAAAAAAGCTGGCACGAGTGGCAAAAAAGACTGAGAAAGTGGAGGAACGCTCACACCAGGGGTATCCAAACTGGTTCCACGGAAAAATGATACTTTTTACATTTGTAATTCAAAACTCACACGAAAACCAATCAAATGCACAAATGTGCTCAGCAGGTAAATATAAACATCCATCCATTTTCTACCGTTTGTCCCTTTTTGGGGTTGCGGGGGGGTCGCTGGAGCCTATCTTAAATATAAACATACAACATACAAAACAGAGGCCAACACCATGTTTTCCTCAATTATGCTCACCTAATTTCCTGAATACATAACATCAATTTCGTACTATTAGCCCTGTCTTTTTTTTCCCTACGCTTTGAACCCAGCGGCTTATAAAAAAGGTGCGGCTAATTTATAGCTTTATTATTATTATTTAATTGAATACAAACCCCAAAAGCAGTGAAGTTGTCACGTTGTGTAAAAAGGTAAATAAAAAGACAATACAATGACTTGCAAATAACTTATATTCAATTGAATAGACTGCAAAGACAGGATAATTCATGTTTGAACTGGAAAACTCTATTTTTTTGCAAATATGAGCCCATTTTGGAATTTGATGCCTGCAATGTGTTTCAAAAAAAAAGCTGGCACGAGTGGCAAAAAAGACTGAGAAAGTGGAGGAACGCTCACACCAGGGGTATCCAAACTGGTTCCACGGAGAAATGATACTTTTTACATTTGTAATTCAAAACTCACACGAAAACCAATCAAATGCACAAATATGCTTAGCAGGTAAATATAAACATCCATCCATTTTCTACCGCTTGTCCCTTTTTGGGGTCGCGGGGGGTCGCTGGAGCCGATCTTAAATATAAACATACAACGTACAAAACAGAGGCCAACACGAAGTTTTCCTCAATTATGCTCACCTAATTTCCTGAATATATAACATCAATTCCAGACTATTAGCCCTGTCTTTTTTTTCCCTACGCTTTGAACCCAGCGGCTTATAAAAAAGGTGCGGCTCATTTATAGCTTTATTATTATTATTGAATTGAATACAAACCCCAAAAGCAGTGAAGTTGTCACGTTGTGTAAATGGTAAATAAAAAGACAATACATCCATCCATCCATTTTCTACCGCTTGTCCCTTTTTGGGGTTGCGGAGGGTCGCTAGAGCCGATCTTGAATATAAACATACAACATACAAAACAGAGGCCAACACCATGTTTTCCTCAATTATTTTCACCTAATTTCCTGAATATATAACATCAATTTCGTACTATTAGCCCTGTCTTTTTTCCCTACGCTTTGAACCCAGCGGCTTATAAAAAAGGTGCGGCTAATTTATAGCTTTATTATTGAATTGAATACAAACCCCAAAAGCAGTGAAGTTGTCACGTTGTCTAAAATGGTAAATAACAAGAGAATACATCCATCCATCCATCCATTTTCTACCGTTTGTCCCTTTTTGGGGTCGCTGGAGCCGATCTTAAATATAAACATACAACATACAAAACAGAGGCCAACACCATGTTTTCCTCAATTATGCTCACCTAATTTCCTGAATATATACCATCAATTTCATACTATTAGCCCTGTCTTTTTTTTCCCTACGCTTTGAACCCAGCGGCTTATAAAAAAGGTGCGGCTAATTTATAGCTTTATTATTTAATTGAATACAAACCCCAAAAGCAGTGAAGTTGTTACGTTGTGTAAAATGGTAAATAACAAGAGAATACATCCATCCATCCATCCATTTTCTACCGTTTGTCCCTTTTTGGGGTTGCGGGGGGGTCGCTGGAGCCGATCTTGAATATAAACATACAACATACAAAACAGAGGCCAACACCATGTTTTCCTCTATTATTTTCACCTAATTTCCTGAATATATAACATCAATTCCAGACTATTAGCCCTGTCTTTTTTTCCCTACGCTTTGAACCCAGCGGCTTATAAAAGAGGTGCGGCTAATTTATAGCTTTATTATTATTATTTAATTGAATACAAACCCCAAAAGCAGTGAAGTTGTCACGTTGTGTAAAATGGTAAATATCAAGAGAATACATCCATCCATCCATCCATCCATTTTCTACCGCTTGTCCCTTTTTGGGGTCGCTGGAGCCGATCTTGAATATAAACATACAACATACAAAACAGAGGCCAACACCATGTTTTCCTCAATTATGCTCACCTAATTTCCTGAATACATAACATCAATTCCAGACTATTAGCCCTGTCTTTTTTCCCTACGCTTTGAACCCAGCGGCTTATAAAAAAGGTGCGGCTAATTTATAGCTTTATTATTATTATTTAATTGAATACAAACCCCAAAAGCAGTGAAGTTGTCACTTCATTTTTTGCAAATATTAGCTCATTTGGAATTTGATGCCTGCAACATGTTTCGAAAAAAAGCTGGCACAAGTGGCAAAAAAGACTGAGGAAGTTGAGGAATGCTCAACAAAGACTTGTTTGGAACATCCCACAGGTGAACAGGCTAATTGGGAACAGGTGGGTGCCATAATTGGCAGCTTCCATGAAATGCTCAGTCATTCACAAACAAGGACGGGGGGCGAGGGTCACCACTTTGTCAACAAACGCCTGAGCAAATTGTTTAAGGACAACATTTCTCAAGCAGCTATTGCAAGGAATTGAGGGATTTCACCATCTACGCTCCGTAATATCGTCAAAAGGTTCAGAGAATCCGGAGAAATCACTGCACGTAAGCCACGATATTACGCACCTCGGATCCCTCAGGCGGTACTGCATCAAAAAGCCACATCAGTGTGTAAAGGATATCACCACATGGGCTCAGGAACACTTCAGAAAACCTACTGTCGGTAATTACAAACGGTCGCTACATCCGTAAGCGCAAGTTAAAACTCTTCTATGCAAAAGCCAAAGCCATTTATCAACAATACCCGAGCTCATCTAAGATGGACTGATGCAAAGTGAACATTTTTTTTTCTTGCATTTCCTTCGAGTGGGGTCCTATTTTGGACCAAAAGCTATGCTGCAAGGGTACAAAACCTCAGCCTGAGGCAGCAAATGGCCCCCAGGCAGCAAATGGCCCCCAGGCAGCAAATGGCCCCCAGGCTGGACTTGACATCCCTCTGCCTGTTGGAGACAGTGACTACAGAGCGACGGACAGAAGTCAGAGTCTGCACACACGAGGAATAGCTAAACATGCTTCACTACACACCGTAGGAGGATACAATGTAAACAAATGCCATGAGTGGATCTACACCTGACATCCACTGTAATGATACCAAGTACAAGAGTGTATCTAGTCCAGGGGTCAGCAACCTTTTTGAAAGCAAGAGCTACTTCTTGGGTAGTGATTAATGCGAAGGGCTACCAGTTTGATACACACTTCAATAAATTGCCAGAAATAGCCAATTTGCTCAATTTACCTTTAACTCTATGTTATTATTAATAATGAATGATATTTACACTTAATTGAAGGGTTTAAAAGAGGAGAAAACACGAAAAAAATGACAATTAAATTTTGAAACATAGTTTATCTTCAATTTCGACTCTTTAAAATTCAAAATTCAACCGAAAAAAAGAAGAGAAAAACTTAAAAAAATAATTTATGGAACATCATTAGTAATTTTTCCTGATTAAGATTAATTTTAGAATTTTGATGACATGTTTTAAATAGGTTAAAATCCAATCTACACTTTGTTAGAATATATAACACATTGGACCAAGCTATATTTCTAACAAAGAAAAATCATTATTTCTTCTAGATTTTCCAGAACAAACATTTGAAAAGAAATTCAAAAGACTTTGAAATAAGATTTAAATTTGATTCTACAGATTTTCTAGATTTGCCAGAATATTTTTTTTTAAATTTTAATCATAATAAGTTTGAAGAAATATTTCACAAATATTCTTTGTCGAAAAAACAGAAGCTAAAATGAAGAATCAAATTAAAATGTATTTATTATTCTTTACAATAAAAAAAATAAATTTACTTGAACATTGATTTAAATTGTCAGGAAAGAAGAGGAAGGAATTTAAAAGGTAAAAAGGTATATGTGTTTAAAAATCCTAAAATCATTTTTAAGGTTGTATTTTTTCTCTAAAATTGTCTTTCTGAAAGTTATAAGAAGCAAAGTAAAAAAAAAAAAGAATTTATTTCAACAAGTGAAGACCAAGTCTTTAAAATATTTTCTTGGATTTTCAAATTCTATTTGAGTTTTGTCTCTCTTAGAATTAAAAATGTCGAGCAAAGCGAGACCAGCTTGCTAGTAAATAAATAACATTTAAAAAATAGAGGCAGCTCACTGGTAAGTGCTGCTATTTGAGCTATTTTTAGAACAGGCCAGCGGGCTACTCATCTGGTCCTTACGGGCTACCTGGTGCCCGCGGGCACCGCGTTGGTGACCCCTGATCTAGTCGATACTACTATGAATACATCTATATTTTTTGTCCTCACAAAATTGTTTTTCCTTTTTTTAAAATGTATATTATGTTTATAAAGTCCCTGGACACATGAGGACTTTGAGTATGACCAATGTATGATCCTGTAACTACTTGGTATCGCATCGATACCTAAATGTATGGTATCATCCAAAACGAATGTCAAGTATCAAAGAAGAGAGGAATAAGGGATTATTACATTTTAACAGAAGTGTAGATAGAACATGTTCAACCAGTAGATTAATAATCAATTTTTACAGTTTGTCCTTTATAATGTAGACAAAATAATAGAATAAGACATTACGCAATATGCATAATTAGGAGTCTTTGTTTGTTTACTTACTACTAAAAGACAAGTTGTCTAGTATGTTCACTATTTTATTTAAGGACTAAATGACAATAATAAACATATGTTTCATGTACACTAACATTTTTTGTTCAAATAAAGATAATAATGACATTTTTTGTGGTCCCCTTTATTTAGAAAAGTATTCAAACGTCATTTTGGTACCGGTACCAAAATATTAGTATCGGGACAATCCTACCCTGGACACATGAGGACTTTGAATATGACCAAAGTATGATCCTGTAACTACTTGGTATCGCATCGATACCTAAATGTGTGGTATCATCCAAAACTCATGTAAAGTATCAAAGAAGAGGAGAATAAGTGATTATTACATTTGAACAGAAGTGTAGATAGAACATGTTCAAACAGAAAATAAGCAGATATTAACAGGAAATGAACAAGTGGATTAATAATACATTTTTACAGTTTGTCCTTTATAATGTGTACAAAATAATAGAATAAGACATTACGCAATATGCATAATTAGGAGTCTTTGTTTGTTTACTTACTACTAAAAGACAAGTTGTCTAGTATGTTCACTATTTTATTTAAGGACTAAATGACAATAATAAACATATGTTTCATGTACACTAACATTTTTTGTTCCAATAAAGACAATAATAAAACATTTTGTGGTGCCCTTTATTTAGAAAAGTATTCAAAAGTCATTTTGGTACCGGTACCAAAATATTAGTATCGGGACAATCCTACCCTGGACACATGAGGACTTAAATTATGACTAGTGTATGATCCTGTAACTATTTGATATCGCATCGATACTTAAATGTGTGGTATCATCCAAAACTAATGTAAAGTATCAAAGAAGAGAAGAATAAGTGATTATTACATTTTAACAGAAGTGTAGATAGAACATGTTCAAACAGAAAATAAGCAGATATTAACTATACATGAACAAGTGGATTAATAATCAATTTTTACAGTTTGTCCTTTATAATGTAGACAAAATAATAGGTAGATAAATGACACAATATGTTACTGCAGACTAATTAGTTACTAATTTCTTATTTAAGGACTCAATTGCAATAATAAACATATGTTTCATGTACACTGAGATTTTTTGTTCCAATAAAGACAATAATGACATTTTTTGTGGTCCCCTTTATTTAGAAAAGTACTGAAAAGTATTGAAAAACATTTTGGTACCGGTACCAAAATGTTGGTATCAGGACAACACTAATATGTTTGCATGATCGTGAGAAGCCATAATCGAATCCGATTCATTGTCCAGCCCTAGTATAAATGCCACTATAGTTTTTGATGAACAAACAGTTATGTTCCAATAGCAGCAGAAGTGCACTTTTTGGAGAGCTGTATTATTTTCAGTTTTGTGCCCAAGGGACTGATTTTATTTAACACTATAGGTTTCATAAATACACCTTACGGTGCAACCTGGACACATCATCAGTGATTCTCCCGGGGTCATAGGGTGTTTCGGGTCTTAATCAAACACCCTCTCCCGGGCGACCCAGCCGAGGGTGATCAGTCCCTCGACTTGTGTCCAGGTAGCACTCCACGCCACGCGTCCCCCCTCCGACGGTCTGCCCCGGGGTTGCGCCGGTGGTGCTTGGAGGTTCCAGGCACTGTGGGGGGTGTCCGGGCCTGGGTCCTCCTCCGTCTCATCAGGGCCGTACAAGGTACTGGCCCTGTGCGTTGCACCACGGGTTACCTCAGGCAGCCTATCTTGATCTTATGTGTCTTCAGGGTTTTTTGCAGCGTTATATGGGTGCTCCCTTGCGGGAGCTGCAGCTTGGGATGCTACCCCTATTCATTGTCCAGCCCTAGTATAAATGCCACTATAGTTTTTGATGAACAAACAGTTATGTTCCAATAGCAGCAGAAGTGCACTTTTTGGAGCGCTGTATTATTTTCAGTTTTGTGCCCAAGGGACTGATTTTATTTAACACTATAGTATTATTTATACACCTATAGTGATCACAGAGACAGGTTGTTTTTGTGTTACTGTATATATTTGTTTTTCCTGAAAAATACCGCTTAATATACTTTGGGTAACAACAGTCAATATTTATTTATTAGGGTCCGCACAGGACCATTTCAAAAGGAATCCCACAGGGAGTAAAAAAACCAAACCCCAAAAATCACAATTGCTCTCTAGCGCCCCCTAGGAAGTAAATTGCCTCTAACTCCCACTAGGAAGGTCGTAGAGACATAAAACAAAAACCTGTATGTAGGTCTCACTTAGACCTACAATTCATAATTTCACTTCTTCGGGCGAAATCCAACAGGAAGTTGGCAATTTCCCCTTCAAGACAAAAAATGACTAAAAACACTCATTTTTGATTTTTGAGCTGTAATTTGACCCCCTTAAAATACTTCAAAACTCACCAAAATTCTCACACACATCGGGACTGGTGGAAATTGCGATCTAAAAAAAAAACCGAACCCCAAAATTTAAAATTGTGCTCTACATAATTTTTGCAAAAAACAGAAAAAACTGCTCCTCAGAGGAAAACTCAGACAAAACTGCTTATAACTTCCGGTAGGAACGTCTTAGAGACATGAAACAAATACCTCTATGTAGGTCTCGCCTAGACCTACATTTCATAGATTTACATCCTTCAGCAAAAATCAACAGGAAGTTTGTTATTCCTCCTTCAAAACAAAATTTTTGTTACAACCGGTCACCAAACATCAAACGTTATCTCCTCTGAGCGCATTTGTCGTTTCGGCTTCAAACTGCTACAGGAGAGAGATTGAACCCTTCTGATTAAAAGTTGACGACGGCGTTTTGATACGTGCTACGGTTTTGATTTTATGAGCCTTCAAAGACCCGCAGCACTGATGCTGCACCGGTGCCAAAAATGACAACGAAAATGCAATTACTCCTTCTTTGTCCTCAATACACACAATACCCTATAATGACAATGTGAACTCAGACACAACTTCCTCTAACTCCCAGTACGAATATCGTAGAGACACGAAACAAAAACCTCTATGTAGGTCTCACTCAGGACTACCACTGGACAAAAGTATTGGGACACCTAGGACTAGCACCTGCCAAAAGGCGGACCCGACCAATGCTGCTTGCAGCTTTAATTTTATTTTATTTTTTTAGGGGGTAACAGTCAATATTTATTTATTTATTAGATTTGTATTTGTTGGTGTCTTTGTATTTGTACCTGTTTTAAATGATCCGTCATTTGTATTTGTTGGTGTCTTTAAAAAAAAAGTAAGGGGATAAAAAATGGGGGATTTTTAAATCCTGGTGCCATCTTTGCTCCGGCTTATGTTTGGTAATATTTACAGAAAGATGGCGCCGGCTGAAAAATGCATTGTTGAACTTTCCCGAGCCCGGCTGGAGGTCCAAAGTAACTCTGACCATGCATTATTCATCACCACGCTTATTTTCCTTTCCGGAGCGTTCCGTGAGGGGTTACGCTGACGTCTGGGGATGCGGAGCGAGTGAACAATACTTCATCAGATGGAGTTTGCACTCAGCGCCCATCTCATGTCGTCGGGAGGAATCCTCTTTAGTATTACGGCCGTCACTTTGTCATTTCAATATGTTCGGGACACGCCATCCTTTCTTTAACGCGCTGCCCACTCCTCGTATAAATGGCGGAGAAACACAATTAGTCGAAGTACTCGCCGGCGTGGGATGTCTGTGACAGGCCTATTTGTTACAGACGCTTTTAATAGTGCATTAAAAGATTTGCCCGACGGAGCACTAATCAAAAATGTATAGCCCCCTTTATGGTGACTAAATTGTGATGGCGTGCTTCTGCTTCCTGCCCGGGGGGGGGGGACGTATTTCACACAATGCGGCGGCGGCTTCTTCCCCGCCATGTCGGCCACTCCGGTCATTGCGGTGGCTGTGGCGCGGCGATAAGAAGAAGTCTTTTTCATTCCCTCCACCGATCACATGGTCAACATGCACGCCTTCCCCTTAGGGCAGGGGTCGGCAACCTTTTTTTTTTTTTTTTTTAAAATTTTAAATTTATTTATTTTTTAATTTAATTTAATTTTTTATTTATTTATTTATTTATTTTTTTTATAGGGGTCGGCAACCTTTACCACTCAAAGAGCCATTTTGGCAAGTTTCACAAATTAAAGAAAGTAATGGGAGCCACAAAAAAAAATTTTAAATTTAAAATGAAAAACACCGCATACAAAGCTTAAATGCTTTGTACTATGTTAACTAGGGGTCTCCAACACACGCACCGGCACGCACTTTAATGTGGAAATTTGATGTTAGTGCAGCCCGCGAGTTTTGAATGAATGGCGCTTGATAGCGTCATGCTTGCCAACCCTCTCATCTTTCCCGGGAGACTCCCGAATATCAGAGCGTGATGACACTGCATTTGGCGCCCTCTACAGTCTGCCCCAACAGTGTACCTGCTCGACCACACGTAGAATGCAATTTCAGCTTGCTCACGTAAGTGACAGCAAGGCGTACTACCTCAGCAGCCACACATCTTACACTGACGGTACCAATACCCAGAATCCCAGGCAGCCCTAACTCTTCCGCTCAACCAACGCACGGAGAGGGGGGGGGGGGGGGGAGAGTTAGGGCTGCATGGGATTCTGGGTAATGGTTGTGTTGTGTTTATGTTGTGTTACGGTGGGATGTTCTCCAGAAATGTGTTTTTCATTCTTTTTTGGTGTGGGTTCACAGTGTGGCGCATATTTGTAACGTAACAATGTTAAAGTTGTTTGATACGGCTACCGTCAGTGTAAGCTGTGTGGCTGATGAGTAAGTATGCTTTGCTGTCTCCTGTGTGTGCAAGTAATAACAACATGCAACATGTGGCTGGACTGGCACGCTGTATGTATATGATATAGAGGACAATTACTGCAGTGCAGCTAGGGCACGCCCTTTGTTTAGTATTTAGAGTGTAAATAGGATTATTTTGTCCCTGGGAGTAATCTATGAGAGACACTGAGATCCATAAATCTCCTGGGTAAATCGGGGGGGGGTCGGCATGTATGTAGCTGAGCCGCATCAGAGTGGTCAAGGAGCCGCGGGTTGCCGACCCCTGCCTTAAGGCGGCCCGCCGTTTACTTCGGGAAGCTCATTCCGCCACGTTCTCGTTCGCCGTCGCCAGCCAAAACAAAGAATCTTTTCAATATTCCGTCCGTCAGACCTTCTCGGCGTGTTAACGGCGTTGTCTTGCAATCAGGACACGGCGCTAATTGAATTTAGGGGAGGGAGGAACGTAACAAGGAAACTCAATGACATATGGTGCGGGGGGGGAGGGGGGGGGCTCTGAGGATATACCTTTCATGCATGCTAAACATAGCAGAGTACAGTATGGTGGCAGTTGTGTAAGTGGTAAATAAAAAGAGAATACAACAAATCCTTTTCTACTTCTATTCAATTGAATAGACTGCAAAGACAAGATATTTCATGTTCACACTGAGAAACTTTGGTATTTTCTTCAAATAATCATGAACTTAGAATTTAATGGCAGCAACACATTGCAAAAAAGGCATTTTTACCAGTGTGTTACATGGCCTTTCCTTTTAACAACACCCAGTAAAGGTTTGGGAAGTGATGAGACACATTTTTGAAGTGGAATTCTTTCCCATTCTTGCTTGATGTACAGCTTAAGTTGTTCAACAGTCTCCCTTCTCATATTTTAGCCTTCACACATTTTCAATGTCTGGACTACAGGCAGGCCAGTCTAGTACCCGCACTCTTTTACTAGGAAGCCACGTTGATGTAACACGTGGTTTGGCATTGTCTTGCTGAAATAAGCAGGGGCGTCCATGGTAACAACATATGTTGCTCCAAAAGCTGTATGTACCTTTCAGCATTAATGGCGCCTTCACAGATGTGTAAGTTACCCATGTCTTGGGCCACTAATACACCCCCATACCATCACACATGCTGCCTTTTACACTTTCCCCCTAGAACAATCTGGATGGTTCTTTTCGTCTTTGGTCACGACGTCCACACTTTCCAAAAACAATGTGAAATGTGGACTCGTCAGACCACAGAACACTTTTCCACTTTGCATGAGCCCATCTTAGATGAGCTCGGGCCCAGCGAAGCCGGCTGCGTTTCTGGGTGTTGTTGATAAACGGCTTTGACTTTGCATAGTAGAGTTTAACTTGCACTTACAGATGTAGCGACCAACTGTAGTTACTGACAGTATTTTTCTGAAGCGTTCCTGAGCCCACGTGGCGATATCCTTTACACGCTGATGTGGCTTTTTGATGCAGTACCGCCTGAGGGATCCAAGGTGCGTAATATCCTGGCTTACGTGCAGTGATTTCTCCAGATTCTCTGAACCTTTTGATGATATTGCGGAGCGTAGATGGTGAAATCCCTCAATTCCTTGTTGAGAAATGTTGTTCTTCAACAATTTGCTCAGGCATTTGTTGACAAAGTGGTGACCCTCGCCCCGTCCTTGTCATAGAAGCTGCTTTTATACCCATATCATGGCACCCACCTGTTCCCAATTAAAATAGAATAGAAATAATTTTATTGATCCCTGGGGGAAACAATTAGCCTGTCCACCTGTGGGATGTTCCGTTCCCCAACTTTCTCACTCCTTTTTGCCACTTGTGCCAGCTTTTTCGAAACACGTTGCAGGCGCCAAATTCCAAACGAGCTAATATTTGCCGATTTTTTTTTAGCACAATGCGGCTCGCGGGTCAAAGGGTTTGTGTTAGGGTTAGTGTGAGGACCAGGAGAAAACCTCCGCACACCCGGGTAGAACAAAAATTCAAACCAAAACCACTTCTCGACCCAGGACTCACTTGTTGATCAATTGCTGTCCCGTCTCTGCGCTCCCGAGTGCAAAAGAGCTCCTCGCTTCTTTCGACACGTCGCAAACGTTGACGTGAACGCTGTGAAAGGCAGCGTCCTCTGAAAGAAGCTCCTCCCTCCCTCCATCCCTCCCTCCCTCCCACGCCGTGCCGCACTTGGCAAGTGCCCCAGCGAGGAACTGCGGCGCGTGGGCGAGTGCTGCACCAACATGATTCAACTAATAGGCCGTGAGCGACATCAATCATCACTTATTAGCACACAACACGAGACGCCTGCCAGCTGGATGATGGATTCAGAGCAGTGCACTTGTCTACATGTAAACTGATACAAACTGCACTTGTCTACATGTAAACTGATACAAAATGCACTTGTCTACATGTAAACTGATACAAACTGCACTTGTCTACATGTAAACTGATACAAAATGCACTTGTCTACATGTAAACTGATACAAACTGCACTTGTCTACATGTAAACTGATACAAACTGCACTTGTCTACATGTAAACTGATACAAACTGCACTTGTCTACATGTAAACTGATGCAAACTGCACTTGTCTACATGTAAACTGATGCAAACTGCACTTGTCTACATGTAAACTGATGCAAACTGCACTTGTCTACATGTAAACTGATGCAAACTGCACTTGTCTACATGTAAACTGATGCAAACTGCACTTGTCTACATGTAAACTGATGCAAACTGCACTTGTCTACATGTAAACTGATACAAACTGCACTTGTCTACATGTAAACTGATACAAACTGCACTTGTCTACATGTAAACTGATGCAAACTGCACTTGTCTACATGTAAACTGATGCAAACTGCACTTGTCTACATGTAAACTGATGCAAACTGCACTTGTCTACATGTAAACTGATGCAAACTGCACTTGTCTACATGTAAACTGATGCAAACTGCACTTGTCTACATGTAAACTGATGCAAACTGCACTTGTCTACATGTAAACTGATGCAAACTGCACTTGTCTACATGTAAACTGATGCAAACTGCACTTGTCTACATGTAAACTGATACAAACTGCACTTGTCTACATGTAAACTGATACAAACTGCACTTGTCTACATGTAAACTGATACAAACTGCACTTGTCTACATGTAAACTGATGCAAACTGCACTTGTCTACATGTAAACTGATGCAAACTGCACTTGTCTACATGTAAACTGATGCAAACTGCACTTGTCTACATGTAAACTGATGCAAACTGCACTTGTCTACATGTAAACTGATGCAAACTGCACTTGTCTACATGTAAACTGATGCAAACTGCACTTGTCTACATGTAAACTGATACAAACTGCACTTGTCTACATGTAAACTGATACAAACTGCACTTGTCTACATGTAAACTGATGCAAACTGCACTTGTCTACATGTAAACTGATGCAAACTGCACTTGTCTACATGTAAACTGATGCAAACTGCACTTGTCTACATGTAAACTGATGCAAACTGCACTTGTCTACATGTAAACTGATGCAAACTGCACTTGTCTACATGTAAACTGATGCAAACTGCACTTGTCTACATGTAAACTGATGCAAACTGCACTTGTCTACATGTAAACTGATGCAAACTGCACTTGTCTACATGTAAACTGATGCAAACTGCACTTGTCTACATGTAAACTGATGCAAACTGCACTTGTCTACATGTAAACTGATGCAAACTGCACTTGTCTACATGTAAACTGATACAAACTGCACTTGTCTACATGTAAACTGATGCAAACTGCACTTGTCTACATGTAAACTGATGCAAACTGCACTTGTCTACATGTAAACTGATACAAACTGCACTTGTCTACATGTAAACTGATACAAACTGCACTTGTCTACATGTAAACTGATACAAACTGCACTTGTATACATGTAAACTGATACAAAATGCACTTGTCTACATGTAAACTGATACAAACTGCACTTGTATACATGTAAACTGATGCAAACTGCACTTGTCTACATGTAAACTGATGCAAACTGCACTTGTCTACATGTAAACTGATGCAAACTGCACTTGTCTACATGTAAACTGATGCAAACTGCACTTGTCTACATGTAAACTGATGCAAACTGCACTTGTCTACATGTAAACTGATACAAACTGCACTTGTATACATGTAAACTGATACAAAATGCACTTGTCTACATGTAAACTGATACAAACTGCACTTGTATACATGTAAACTGATGCAAACTGCACTTGTCTACATGTAAACTGATGCAAACTGCACTTGTCTACATGTAAACTGATGCAAACTGCACTTGTCTACATGTAAACTGATGCAAACTGCACTTGTATACATGTAAACTGATACAAACTGCACTTGTCTACATGTAAACTGATGCAAACTGCACTTGTATACATGTAAACTGATGCAAACTGCACTTGTCTACATGTAAACTGATACAAACTGCACTTGTATACATGTAAACTGATGCAAACTGCACTTGTCTACATGTAAACTGATGCAAACTGCACTTGTCTACATGTAAACTGATGCAAACTGCACTTGTCTACATGTAAACTGATGCAAACTGCACTTGTCTACATGTAAACTGATGCAAACTGCACTTGTCTACATGTAAACTGATGCAAACTGCACTTGTCTACATGTAAACTGATGCAAACTGCACTTGTCTACATGTAAACTGATGCAAACTGCACTTGTCTACATGTAAACTGATACAAACTGCACTTGTCTACATGTAAACTGATACAAACTGCACTTGTCTACATGTAAACTGATGCAAACTGCACTTGTCTACATGTAAACTGATGCAAACTGCACTTGTCTACATGTAAACTGATGCAAACTGCACTTGTATACATGTAAACTGATGCAAACTGCACTTGTATACATGTAAACTGATGCAAACTGCACTTGTATACATGTAAACTGATGCAAACTGCACTTGTATACATGTAAACTGATGCAAACTGCACTTGTCTACATGTAAACTGATGCAAACTGCACTTGTCTACATGTAAACTGATGCAAACTGCACTTGTCTACATGTAAACTGATACAAACTGCACTTGTATACATGTAAACTGATGCAAACTGCACTTGTATACATGTAAACTGATGCAAACTGCACTTGTCTACATGTAAACTGATGCAAACTGCACTTGTCTACATGTAAACTGATGCAAACTGCACTTGTCTACATGTAAACTGATACAAACTGCACTTGTATACATGTAAACGGATGCAAACTGCACTTGTCTACATGTAAACTGATACAAACTGCACTTGTCTACATGTAAAGTGATGCAAACTGCACTTGTCTACATGTAAACTGATGCAAACTGCACTTGTCTACATGTAAACTGACGCAAACTGCACTTGTCTACATGTAAACTGATGCAAACTGCACTTGTCTACATGTAAACTGATGCAAACTGCACTTGTCTACATGTAAACTGATACAAACTGCACTTGTATACATGTAAACTGATGCAAACTGCACTTGTCTACATGCAGACTGATGCAAACTGCACTTGTATACATGTAAACTGATACAAACTGCACTTGTCTACATGTAAACTGATGCAAACTGCACTTGTATACATGCAGACTGATGCAAACTGCACTTGTATACATGTAAACTGATACAAACTGCACTTGTCTACATGTAAACTGATGCAAACTGCACTTGTCTACATGTAAACTGATACAAACTGCACTTGTCTACATGTAAACTGATACAAACTGCACTTGTCTACATGTAAACTGATACAAACTGCACTTGTCTACATGTAAACTGATGCAAACTGCACTTGTATACATGTAAACTGATGCAAACTGCACTTGTATACATGCAGACTGATGCAAACTGCACTTGTATACATGTAAACTGATACAAACTGCACTTGTCTACATGTAAACTGATGCAAACTGCACTTGTCTACATGTAAACTGATACAAACTGCACTTGTCTACATGTAAACTGATGCAAACTGCACTTGTCTACATGTAAACTGATACAAACTGCACTTGTCTACATGTAGACTGATACAAACTGCACTTGTCTACATGTAGACTGATACAAACTGCACTTGTCTACATGTAGACTGATACAAACTGCACTTGTATACATGCAGTCTGATGCAAACTGCACTTGTATACATGTAAACTGATACAAACTGCACTTGTCTACATGTAAACTGACGCAAACTGCACTTGTCTACATGTAAACTGACGCAAACTGCACTTGTCTACATGTATTAAACATATATTGTATTGGTTTTTAAAATAAAAAATATCAAAATGGCCCCCGCTTGCTTTGATTTTTTTAGCATTTTTTATATTTATTTTAGCATTTTTTATATTTATTTGACCAAAACCCTTTGATCAAGCCTAAGTGGAAGCCTCAATGTATATTTTTTTAGGGCTGCAACTAACGATTAATTTGATAATCGATTAATCTGGCGATTATTACTTCGAATAATCGATTAATAATCGGATAAAATAGACAAATTACATTTCTATCATTTCCAGTATTTTATTGGGGAAAAAACAGCATACTGGCACCATACTTATTTTGATTATTGTTTCTCAGCTGTTTGTAAATGTTGCAGTTTATAAATAAAGATTTATTTAAAAAATATATATATATATATATATATATTTTTTTTTTTTAAAGCCTCTGCACATGCGCATAGCATAGAGCCAACGAATCGATGACTAAATTAATCCACAACTATTTTTATAATCGATTTTAATCGATTTAATCTATTAGTTGTTGCAGCCCTCATTTTTTTAAACATATATTGTATTGGTTTTTAAAATAAAAAATATCAAAATGGCCCCCGCTTGCTTTGATTTTTTTTAGCATTTTTATATTTATTTTAGCATTTTTTATATTTATTTGACCAAAACCCTTTGATCAAGCCTAAGTGGAAGCCTCAATGTATATTTTTTTAGGGCTGCAACCAACGATTAATTTGATAATCGATTAATCTGTCGATTATTACTTCGATTAATAATCGGATAAAAGTGACAAACTACATTTCTATCATTTCCAGTATTTTATTGAGAAAAAAAACAGCATACTGCCACCATACTTATTTTGATTATTGTTTCTCAGCTGTTTGTAAATGTTGCAGTTTATAAATAAAGATTTTTTTTTTTTTTTTTAATCAAAAAAAATTATTTATTTATTTTATTTTTTTTTAAAAGCCTCTGCACATGCGCATAGCATAGATCCAACGAATCGATGACTAAATTAATCGGCAACTATTTTTATAATCGATTTTAATCGATTTAATCTATTAGCTGTTGCAGCCCTAATTTTTTTAAACATATATTGTATTGGTTTTTAAAATAAAAAATATCAAAATGGCCCCCGCTTGCTTTGATTTTTTTAGCATTTTTTATATTTATTTGAGCATTTTTTATATTTTTTTGACCAAAACCCTTTGATCAAGCCTATGTGGAAGCCTCAATGTATATTTTTTTAGGGCTGCAACTAACGATTAATTTGATAATCGATTAATCTGTCGATTGTTACTTCGATTAATCGATTAATAATCGGATAAAAGAGACAAACTACATTTCTATCATTTCCAGTATTTTATTGAGAAAAAAAACAGCATACTGGCACCATACTTATTTTGATTATTGTTTCTCAGCTGTTTGTAAATGTTGCAGTTTATAAATAAAGACTTATTTTTAAAAAAATAAAAAAAAAAAAAATTATTATTATTTATTTATTTTTTTTAAAAGCCTCTGCACATGCGCATAGCATAGATCCAACGAATCGATGACTAAATTAATCGGCAACTATTTTTATAATCGATTTTAATCTATTTAATCTATGAGTTGTTGCAGCCCTAATTTTTTTAAACATATATTGTATTGGTTTTTAAAATCAAAAGTATCAAAATGGCCCCCGCTTGCTTTGATTTTTTTTTAGCATTTTTTATATTTATTTTAGCATTTTTTTATATTTATTTGACCAAAACCCTTTGATCAAGCCTAAGTGGAAGCCTCAATGTATATTTTCTTAGGGCTGCAACTAACGATTAATTTGATAATCGATTAATCTGTCGATTATTACTTCGATTAATCGATTAATAATCGGATAAAAGAGACAAACTACATTTCTATCATTTCCAGTATTTTATTGAGAAAAAAAACAGCATACTGGCACCATACTTATTTTGATTATTGTTTATCAGCTGTTTGTACATGTTTCAGTTTATAAATAAAGACTTATTTAAAAAAAAAAAATATATATATATATATATATTTTTTTTATTTTTTTTTTAAAGCCTCTGCACATGCGCATAGATCCAACGAATCGATGACTAAATTAATCGGTAACTATTTTTATAATCGATTTTAATCGATTTAATCTATTAGTTGTTGCAGCCCTCATTTTTTAAAACATATATTGCATTGGTTTTTAAAATAAAAAATATCAAAATGGCCCCCGCTTGCTTTGATTTTTTTAGCATTTTTTATATTTATTTTAGCATTTTTTATATTTATTTGACGAAAACCCTTTGATCAAGCCTAAGTGGAAGCCTCAATGTATATTTTTTTAGGGCTGCAACTAACGATTAATTTGATAATCGATTAATCTGTCGATTATTACTTCGATTAATCGATTAATAATCCGATAAATGAGACACACTGCATTTCTATCATTTCCAGTATTTTATTGGAGAAAAAAAACAGCATACTGGCACCATACTTATTTTGATTATTGTTTCTCAGCTGTTTGTAAATGTTGCAGTTTATAAATAACGATTTATTTAAAAAAATAAATAAATAAAAAATAAATTATTATTATTATTTTTTTTTTTTTAAAAAGCCTCTGCACATGCGCATAGCATAGATCCAACGAATCGATGACTAAATTAATCGGCAACTATTTTTATAATCGATTTAATCTATTAGTTGTTGCAGCCCTCATTTTTTTAAACATATATTCTATTGGTTTTTAAAATAAAAAATATCAAAATGGCCCCCCCTTCTTTGATTTTTCAGTGTGTGGCCCTCAGTGGAAAAAGTTTGGACACCCCTGCATTAGGCGCACCGGGTTATAAGGCGCACTGTCGAGTTTTGAGACAAAAAACAAACAAAAAAAAGACTTTTAAATGCGCCTTATGGTCCGGAAAATACGGCAGCTCGGCCATCGCTGGATACGACACTTACAATAACACACTGAGTGCTCAGTTATGATGTGCAATTGACATGGTTTCATTGCATCGTGTACGATAATGGCGTATCTGAAGCCACACATCCATAAGGCGCATGAAAACAAATCATGGGCTCCATGTAGCGACGGCCTTTCGGATGAACGCAGCGTTCTAATTGCCATTTGTCCTTATTGTTGCCAATGGCGACGAATGCTTTTAGGGAGATAAAACGTGACGGCCACGCATAAATCCTTATTCTTGCCTTTAAAAGGCCGTAAAAAAAGGGAAGATAATCCTGGCCTTGTGTGTTTAAGCTTGTAATGGCCTCCCTGCTGGGTGCTCGCCTCAAATATTCATAGCTAATAGCTAGCCGCTCCAGTCATTAGCATCCTGTACTTGGACCTGCACGGGGATCATCCATCACCAGCAGCTAAAAGAATGCAGGTCAATAATTCTCTTCTTGACTTGCTGCTTTTTTTTTAAAGCCATTCCACCAAATCTCTCCATCGTATTTGAGGACGGATCGTCCGCACTTCAACTGAATAAAATGCCGGACATGACCGGCTTTTCTTCAACCAAATGTTCTCGCCCTGACAAAGACGGCGTCCTGGAAGTCGGATGTGCTGCAGTGCGGTGGAGTGGTATCGTTTCAGACTCAAAGCGTTTGCTGTAATGTCAGCTAATGGAGCTTTAATGGGGGAGAGGAATAGACGCATCCATCTAATGAGCAATTCAACTTGCAATGAGGCTTTTACACAACCAGGGCTATGGAGTACAATGTTCCGATACAATAGTGATCTCAAAAATGGGTCTGATATCAGCCAAAAAAATCGGATGATATCAGCTTGCATGTAAATTGTCTGATATTAGCCAGTTCACATCTAAAAGGTCCACAAATAATCCCACAATTGTCTTCTATTTTAGTCAAAATAGTAAACTTGCTAAGCTATAGGTTACTAGGAGCGAGCAGCTACACAACAGCTAAGCACACAATAGCACACAAGCTAGACATAGGTAAAAATCATTGAACAATAAAACAAGTATCAAATCATCATGGTTGTATATTACTTACACATACAAGGTCTCCAAGGCAAAAGCGTGTTGGAAAGTGTTCAGTAACAAACGCGTCCGCATCATTCGCTGACTATGTCGTGAATTATTGTGATCATTATTGTCACCAAAAAAGGGCTATGAAGTAGGACTGGACAGAGACATCTAAATATCACCAGTAGGATGTTCCGATACAATAGTGATCTCAAAAATGGGTCTGATATCAACAACAACAAAAAAGTATCGGATGATATCAGCTTGCATGTAAATTGTCTGATATTAGCCAGTTCACATCTAAAAGTTCCACAAATAAACACACAATTTACTTCTATTTTAGTGAAAAAGGTAAACTTGCAAAGCTATAGGTTACTAGGACCGAGCAGCTACACAACAGCTAAGCACACAATAGCACACAAGCTAGACATAGGTAAAAATCATTGAACAATAAAACAAGTATCAAATCATTGAAGTTGTATATTACTTACACATACAAAGTCTCCAAGGCAGAAGCCTGTTAGGAAGTATCCAGTAACAAACGTGTCCGCATCATTCACTGACTATGTCGTGAATTATTGTGATCATTATTGTCACCAAAAAAGGGCTATGAAGTAGGACTGGACAGAGACATCTAAATATCACCAGTAGGATGTTCCGCTCCAATAGTGATCTCAAAAATGGGTCTGATATCAACAACAACAAAAAAGTATCGAATGATATCAGCTTGCATGTAAATTGTCTGATATTAGCCAGTTCACATCTAAAAGGTCCACAAATAATCCCACAATTGTCTTCTATTTTAGTCAAAATAGTAAACTTGCTAAGCTATAGGTTACTAGGAGCGAGCAGCTACACAACAGCTAAGCACACAATAGCACACAAGCTAGACGTAGGTAAAAATCATTGAACAATAAAACAAGTATCAAATCATCATGGTTGTATATTACTTACACATACAACGTCTCCAAGGCAAAAGCGTGTTGGAAAGTGTTCAGTAACAAACGTGTCCGCATCATTCGCTGACTATGTTGTGAATTATTGTGACCATTATTGTCACCAAAAAAGGGCTAGGACTGGACAGAGACATCTAAATATCACCAGTAGGATGTTCCGATACAATAGTGATCTCAAAAATGGGACTGATATCATCCACAAAAAAAAAAGTATTGGATGATATCAGCTTGCATGTAAATTGTCTGATATTAGCCAGTTCACATCTAAAAGGTCCACAAATAATCCCACAATTGTCTTCTATTTTAGTCAAAATAGTAAACTTGCTAAGCTATAAGGTACTAGGAGCGAGCAGCTACACAACAGCTAAGCACACAATAGCACACAAGCTAGACATAGGTACAAATCATTGAACAATAAAACAAGTATCAAATCATTATAGTTGTATATTACTTACACGTACAAAGTATCCAAGGCAGAAGCGTGTTGGAAAGTGTTCAGTAACAAACGTGTCCGCATCATTCGCTGACTATGTCGTGAATTATTGTGATCATTATTGTCACCAAAAAAAGGGCTATGAAGAAGGACTGGACAGAGACATCTAAATATCACCAGTAGGATGTTCCGATACAATAGTGATCTCAAAAATGGGACTGATATCAACAACAGCAAAAAAGTATCGGATGATATCAGCTTGCATGTAAATTGTCTGATATTAGCCAGTTCACATCTAAAAGGTCCTCCAATAAGCACACAATTGTCTTCTATTTTAGTCAAAATAGTAAACTTGCTAAGCTAGTAGGCTACTAGCAGCTACACAACAGCTAAGCACACAATAGCACACAAGCTAGACATAGGTAAAAATCATTGAACAATAAAACAAGTATCAAATCATTATGGTTGTATATTACTTACACATACAAAGTCTCCAAGGCAGAAGCCTGTTGGAAAGTATCCAGTAACAAACGTGTCCGCATCATTCACTGACTATGTCGTGAATTATTGTGACCATTATTGTCACCAAAAAAGGGCTAGGACTGGACAGAGACATCTAAATATCACCAGTAGGATGATCCGATACAATAGTGATCTCAAAAATGGGACTGATATCAGCCAAAAAAAAAGAAAAAAGTATCGGATGATATCAGCTTGCATGTAAATTGTCTGATATTAGCCAGTTCACATCTAAAGTTCCACAAATAAACACACAATTGTCTTCTATTTTAGTCAAAATGGTAAACTTGCTAAGCTAAAGGCTACTAGCAGCTACACAACAGCTAAGCACACAATAGCACACAAGCTAAACATAGGTAAAAATCATTGAACAATAAAACAAGTATCAAATCATCATGGTTGTATATTACTTACACATACAAAGTCTCCAAGGCAGAAGCCTGTTGGAAAGTATCCAGTAACAAACGTGTCCGCATCATTCGCTGACTATGTCGTGAATTATTGTGATCATTATTGTCACCAAAAAAGGGCTATGAAGAAGGACTGGACAGAGACATCTAAATATCACCAGTAGGATGTTCTGATACAATAGTGATCTCAAAAATGGGTCTGATATCAACCACAACAAAAAAGTATCGGATGATATCAGCTTGCATGTAAATTGTCTGATATTAGCCAGTTCACATCTAAAAGTTCCACAAATAATCACACAATTGTCTTCTATTTTAGTCAAAATAGTAAACTTGCTAAGCTAGTAGGCTACTAGCAGCTACACAACAGCTAAGCACACAATAGCACACAAGCTAGACATGGGTAAAAATCATTGAACAATAAAACAAGTATCAAATCATCATGGTTGTATATTACTTACACATACAAAGTCTCCAAGGCAGAAGCCTGTTGGAAAGTATCCAGTAACAAACGTGTCCGCATCATTCACTGACTATGTCGTGAATTATTGTGATCATTATTGTCACCAAAAAAGGGCTAGGACTGGACAGAGACATCTAAATATCACCAGTAGGATGTTCCGATACAATAGTGATCTCAAAAATGGGACTGATATCAGCCAAAAACAAAAAAAAAGTATCGGATGATATCAGCTTGCATGTAAATTGTCTGATACTAGCCAGTTCACATCTAAAAGGTCCTCCAATAAGCGCACAATTTACTTCTATTTTAGTGAAAAAGGTAAACTTGCTAAGCTAAAGGCTACTAGCAGCTACACAACAGCTAAGCACACAAAAGCACACAAGCTAGACATAGGTAAAAATCATTGAACAATAAAACAAGTACCAAATCATTGTAGTTGTATATTACTTACACATACAAAGTCTCCAAGGCAGAAGCCTGTTAGGAAGTATCCAGTAACAAACGTGTCCGCATCATTCGCTGACTATGTTGTGAATTATTGTGATCATTATTGTCACCAAAAAAGGGCTATGAAGAAGGACTGGACAGAGACATCTAAATATCACCAGTAGGATGTTCCGATACAATAGTGATCTCAAAAATGGGACTGATATCAGCCAAAAACTAAAAAAAAGTATCGGATGATATCAGCTTGCATGTAAATTGTCTGATATTAGCCAGTTCACATCTAAAAGGTCCTCCAATAAGCACACAATTGTCTTCTATTTTAGTGAAAAAGGTAAACTTGCTAAGCTAAAGGCTACCAGCAGCTACACAACAGCTAAGCACACAAAAGCCCACAAGCTAGACATAGGTAAAAATCATTGAACAATAAAACAAGTATCAAATCATTATAGTTGTATATTACTTACACATACAAAGTCTCCAAGGCAGAAGCCTGTTAGGAAGTATCCAGTAACAAACGTGTCCGCATCATTCGCTGACTATGTCGTGAATTATTGTGACCATTATTGTCACCAAAAAGGGCTATGAAGGACTGGACAGAGACATCTAAATATCACCAGTAGGATGTTCCGATACAATAGTGATCTAAAAAATGGGACTGATATCAGCCAAAAAAAAAAAAAAAAGTATCGGATGATATCAGCTTGCATGTAAATTGTCTGATATTAGCCAGTTCACATCTAAAGTTCCACAAATAAACACACAATTGTCTTCTATTTTAGTCAAAAAGGTAAACTTGCTAAGCTATAAGGTACTATGAGCGAGCAGCTACACAAAAGCTAAGCACACAAAAGCCCACAAGCTAGACATAGGTAAAAATCATTGAACAATAAAACAAGTATCAAATCATTATAGTTGTATATTACTTACACATACAAAGTCTCCAAGGCAGAAGCCTGTTAGGAAGTATCCAGTAACAAACGTGTCCGCATCATTCACTGACTATGTCGTGAATTATTGTGATCATTATTGTCACCAAAAAAGGGCTATGAAGAAGGACTGGACAGAGACATCTAAATATCACCAGTAGGATGTTCCGATACAATAGTGATCTCAAAAATGGGACTGATATCAGCCAAAAAAAAAAGTATCGGATGATATCAGCTTGCATGTAAATTGTCTGATATTAGCCAGTTCACATTTAAAGTTCCACAAATAAACACACAATTGTCTTCTATTTTAGTCAAAAAGGTAAACTTGCTAAGCTATAGGTTACTATGAGCGAGCAGCTACACAACAGCTAAGCACACAATAGCACACAAGCTAGACAGTTAAAAATCATTGAACAATAAAACAAGTACCAAATCATTATGGTTGTATATTACTTACACATACAAAGTCTCCAAGGCAGAAGCCTGTTAGGAAGTATCCAGTAACAAACGTGTCCGCATCATTTACTGACTATGTCGTGAATTATTGTGATCATTATTGTCACCAAAAAAGGGCTATGAAGTAGGACTGGACAGAGACCTCTAAATATCACCAGTAGGATGTTCCGATACAATAGTGATCTCAAAAATGGGACTGATATCAGCCAAAAAAAAAAAAGTATCGGATGATATCAGCTTGCATGTAAATTGTCTGATATTAGCCAGTTCACATCTAAAAGGTCCTCCAATAAGCACACAATTGTCTTCTATTTTAGTGAAAAAGGTAAACTTGCTAAGCTAAAGGCTACCAGCAGCTACACAACAGCTAAGCACACAAAAGCCCACAAGCTAGACATAGGTAAAAATCATTGAACAATAAAACAAGTATCAAATCATTAAAGTTGTATATTAATTACACATACAAAGTCTCCAAGGCAGAAGCCTGTTGGAAAGTATCCAGTAACAAACGTGTCCGCATCATTCACTGACTATGTCGTGAATTATTGTGATCATTATTGTCACCAAAAAAGGGCTATGAAGAAGGACTGGACAGAGACATCTAAATATCACCAGTAGGATGTTCCGATACAATAGTGATCTCCAAAATGGGTCTGATATCAGCCACAAAAACAAAAAAAAATTATCGGATGATATCAGCTTGCATGTAAATTGTCTGATATTAGCCAGTCCACATCTAAAAGGTCCACAAATAATCCCAAAATTGTCTTCTATTTTAGTCAAAATAGTAAACTTGCTAAGCTATAAGGTACTATGAGCGAGCAGCTACACAACAGCTAAGCACACAATAGCACAAAAGCTAGACATAGGTAAAAATCATTGAACAATAAAACAAGTATCAAATCATCATGGTTGTATATTACTTACACATACAAAGTATCCAAGGCAGAAGCCTGTTAGGAAGTATCCAGTAACAAACGTGTCCACATCATTCGCTGACTATGTCATGAATTATTGTGACCATTATTGTCACCAAAAAAGGGCTATGAAGTAGGACTGGACAGAGACATCAAAGTATCACTAGTAGGATGTTCCGATACAATAGTGATCTCAAAAATGGGACTGATATCAGCCAAAAAAAAAAAAAAGTATCGGATGATATCAGCTTGCATGTAAATTGTCTGATATTAGCCAGTTCACATCTAAAAGTTCCACAAATAATCCCACAATTGTCTTCTATTTTAGTCAAAATAGTAAACTTGCTAAGCTAGTAGGCTACTAGCAGCTACACAACAGCTAAGCACACACTAGCACACAAGCTAGACATAAGTAAAAATCATTGAACAATAAAACAAGTATCAAATCATTATGGTTGTATATTACTTACACATACAAAGTATCCAAGGCAAAAGCCTGTTAGGAAGTATCCAGTAACAAACGTGTCCGCATCATTCGCTGACTATGTCGTGAATTATTGTGACCATTATTGTCACCAAAAAAGGGCTAGGACTGGACAGAGACATCTAAATATCACCAGTAGGATGTTCCGATACAATGGTGATCTCATATCAGCCAAAAAACAAGTATCAGATGATATCAGCTTGCATGTAAATTGTTCGATATTAGCGTGTTTTCTTGTGCAAAGATGGAAAGATTTGACATTTTTTTCTCTAATTCCGCAGCCATACACCTTACAGTCATATAAATGGGTTTTTGCAACAATCTAACTGTATGCATGTTTACGTTAGCATGTTAGCATGCTAACATTAAAGTGCTAGCTTTTTGAGCTGATTTTGCAACAGTTTACCTTAGAGTCATATAACTTGGTATGTGACACTTGTTAACTGCTAGCATGCTAACATTAATCTGCTAACTTTTTTAGCTAATTGCCCTCTTTTTTTCCGCTAATTACACAGCCATACACCTTAGAGTCATTTAACTTGGTATGTGACACATGCTAACCTTTAGCACGTTTATGTCAGCATGCTAGCATTATAGTGCTAGCTTTTTAAGCTAATTTCGCCACCGTTTACCCTGGAGTCATATAACTTGGTATGTGACCGCTGTTAACTGTTAGTGTGCTAACGTTAGCATGCTAACAATAAAGCTAACTTTTTTTTTTTTCAAATTTGACACTTTTTTCTCTACTTCCGCAGCCATACACCTTACAGTCATATAAATGGGTTTTTGCAACATGCTAACTGTATGCATGTTTACGTTAGCATGTTAGCATGCTAACATTAAAGTGCTAGCTTTTTGAGCTGATTTTGCAACCGTTTACCTTAGAGTCATATAACTTGGTATGTGACACTTGTTAACTGCTAGCATGCTAATATTAATCTGCTAACTTTTTTAGCTAATTGCACTCTTTTTTTCTGTAATTACACAGCCATACACCTTAGAGTCATATAACTTGGTATGTGACACAAGCATAAATGTTATCATGCTCACGTCAGCTTGATAACGTTGTGTCAATATGTTGACTTTTGTTTACTTTATTGTCCTTCCAGAGCACGTTAGGCTAGTTCGACAGGAAGTGTCCTCGCTTTGCCGCACTCACAGAACATCCCAGTACGGCGAATAAAAGTGTAATGAAGGCATTTGTGTCTGCATGTTCAGATGCTATTTTTCACTTCCCGCCGTGGGCCTGAGTCAGCGGCGCTGACCCGCACGCCGCTTCTCCACACGCCGGGCCGCTGGAGCGTGAGCCGGCAAAGGGGGGATTAAATTTAGGGGCCGATGCCGCGGTTGATGTGAAAAGACATCTCTATTTATTCCCCAAAACATTCTCAAAGGCGCTGACACGCGGCGTAACGCGAAGTGACACCCCCGCCAGCCGCCGCCTGTGCCGTGATTCATGCGGGAAGTGTTCCGCACAGCGGCGTGGCGCCCGCCGAGCCGGCGCTCTTCAAAGTTGCTTATGATTCACCGTGACATTTTCCTGCGTGGGTCTTAAATGGAGCGGAACTCAGCAGCGCCCCCCATTGGTTGAGCGATGAAGGACGAATACATCTTTAAGAGGCTTTTCCGAGACCCGGGGTGCCCAAAATGCGGCCCCGGGGCCGTTTAAACGGACCACGGCACATTCTAAAAGTACTATTACAAAATGAAAAAACATTAGAAAGTGGAATAAAAGAGCAAACAGGTGAAATGTAACGAGATAAAGTTGGAATGTTGACTGATATTTTTTTTGTTCATTAAAACTGTCATTACTCAAAAAATAATAATGAATCAAAATCAATGTTATGAAATATTTAAGGCTCCAATTACTTACACTTAGAAATATATATATTATATTAATATATAATATATATATATATATATATATATATATATATATATATATATATATATATATATATATATATATATATATATATATATATATATATATATATAATGTATAATAAATATAATATAAATAAATAATAAATATATAATAAATAATACATATATATATATATATATATATATATATATATATATATATATATATATATATATATATATATATATATATATATATATATATATAATAATATATATATAATAATAAATAATAATAAATATAATATATAATATAATATTAATAATTAATAATTAAATATTAAAATTCAGTCAGTGTTAAAAAAGTTTGGTGCAGAAAAATTCAGCGTAAAATAATTATGTGCAGGAAAAAAATCAGTGTATAAAAATTCAGTGGAAATTTAAAAAAAATCAGTGTATAAAAAGAAATCTGTGAAAATAACATTTTAAAAATTGAGTGTCACGTGACTTCAAACTTGACACATCATTGGCTGGTTCTGAGACAGGATCGGTCACTTCAGTCTTTAATTTACAAGAATTGGGTCTTGCGTTTCGAAGCAGAACATTTTCCGCGCTGAATTTTTATACAATGAATTTTAAAACACTGAATATTTAAACACGCATTATGCTAAAAAAA
>NC_084745.1:55380909-55390909 GCF_033978785.1 Entelurus aequoreus
ACTTTAGGATAGTGACGCTACACTTTAGGATTGTGACGCTACACTTTATAATAGTGACACACTACACTATGATAGTGACACACTACACTATGATAGTGACAAACTACACTTTATGATAGTGACACTACACTTTATGAAAATGACTACACTTTATAATGACACCACACTTTATGATGATGACACCACACTTTATGATAATGACACCACACTTTATGATAATGACACTACACTTTATGATAGTGACGCTACATGTTATGATAGTGACACTACACTTTATAAAGACACTACACTTTCTGATAGGGACACTACACGTCATGGTAGTTACATAATGATGGCAGTACCTTTCATGATAGTGACACCACCTTTTATGATAATGACTACACTTTATGATAGTGACACTACACTTTATGATAGTGACACTACACTTCATGAAAATGACTACACTTTATAATAATGACACTACACTTTGATGATGACACCACACTTTATAATGACACTACACTTTATGATAACACCACACTTTATGATGACACTACACTTTATGATGACACCACACTTTATGACACTACACTTTATGATAATGACACTACACTTTGATGATGACACCACACTTTATAATGACACTACACTTTATGATAATGACACTACACTTTGATGATGACACCACACTTTATAATGACACTACACTTTATGATAATGACACTACACTTTGATGATGACACCACACTTTATGATGACACTACACTTATGATAGTGACACCACACTTTATGATAGTGACACGACTAAGTCTTGCCCTACACTACACTTTATGATAGTGACACCACACTTTATGATAGTGACACTACACTTTATGACACCACACTTTATAATGACACTACACTTTATGATAATGACATCACACTTTGATAGTGACACTACACTTTATGATAATGACACTACACTTTATGATAGTGACGCTACACTTTAGGATAGTGACGCTACACTTTATAATAGTGACACACTACACTATGATAGTGACAAACTACACTTTATGATAGTGACACTACACTTTATGAAAATGACTACACTTTATAATGACACCACACTTTATGATGATGACACCACACTTTATGATAATGACACTACACTATGATAATGACACTACACTTTATGATAATGACACTACACTTTATGATAGTGACGCTACATGTTATGATAGTGACACTACACTTTATAAAGACACTACACTTTCTGATAGTGACACTACACGTCATGGTAGTTACATAATGATGTCAGTACCTTTCATGATAGTGACACCACCTTTTATGATAATGACTACACTTTATGATAGTGACACTACACTTTATGATAGTGACACTACACTTCATGAAAATGACTACACTTTATAATAATGACACTACACTTTGATGATGACACCACACTTTATAATGACACTACACTTTATGATAACACCACACTTTATGATGACACTACACTTTATGATGACACCACACTTTATGACACTACACTTTATGATAATGACACTACACTTTGATGATGACACCACACTTTATAATGACACTACACTTTATGATAATGACACTACACTTTATGATGACACCACACTTTATAATGACACTACACTTTATGATAGTGACACGACTAAGTCTTGCCCTACACTGCACTTTATGATAGTGACACCACATTTTATGATAGTGACACTACACTTTATGACACCACACTTTATAATGACACTACACTTTATGATAATGACATCACACTTTGATAGTGACACTACACTTTATGATAATGACACTACACTTTATGATAGTGACGCTACACTTTATAATAGTGACACACTACACTATGATAGTGACAAACTACACTTTATGATAGTGACACTACACTTTATGAAAATAACTACACTTTATAATGACACCACACTTTATGATGATGACACCACACTTTATGATAATGACACTACACTATGATAATGACACTACACTTTATGATAATGACTACACTTTATGATAGTGACGCTACATGTTATGATAGTGACAGTACACTTTATAAAGACACTACACTTTATGATAGTGACACCACACTTTATGATAGTGACACGACTAAGTCTTGCCCTACACTACACTTTATGATAGTGACACCACACTTTATGATAGTGACACTACACTTTATGACACCACACTTTATAATGACACTACACTTTATGATAATGACATCACACTTTGATAGTGACACTACACTTTATGATAATGACACTACACTTTATGATAGTGACGCTACACTTTAGGATAGTGACGCTACACTTTATAATAGTGACACACTACACTATGATAGTGACAAACTACACTTTATGATAGTGACACTACACTTTATGAAAATGACTACACTTTATAATGACACCACACTTTATGATGATGACACCACACTTTATGATAATGACACTACACTATGATAATGACACTACACTTTATGATAATGACACTACACTTTATGATAGTGACGCTACATGTTATGATAGTGACACTACACTTTATAAAGACACTACACTTTCTGATAGTGACACTACACGTCATGGTAGTTACATAATGATGTCAGTACCTTTCATGATAGTGACACCACCTTTTATGATAATGACTACACTTTATGATAGTGACACTACACTTTATGATAGTGACACTACACTTCATGAAAATGACTACACTTTATAATAATGACACTACACTTTGATGATGACACCACACTTTATAATGACACTACACTTTATGATAACACCACACTTTATGATGACACTACACTTTATGATGACACCACACTTTATGACACTACACTTTATGATAATGACACTACACTTTGATGATGACACCACACTTTATAATGACACTACACTTTATGATAATGACACTACACTTTATGATGACACCACACTTTATAATGACACTACACTTTATGATAGTGACACGACTAAGTCTTGCCCTACACTGCACTTTATGATAGTGACACCACATTTTATGATAGTGACACTACACTTTATGACACCACACTTTATAATGACACTACACTTTATGATAATGACATCACACTTTGATAGTGACACTACACTTTATGATAATGACACTACACTTTATGATAGTGACGCTACACTTTATAATAGTGACACACTACACTATGATAGTGACACACTACACTATGATAGTGACAAACTACACTTTATGATAGTGACACTACACTTTATGAAAATGACTACACTTTATAATGACACCACACTTTATGATGATGACACCACACTTTATGATAATGACACTACACTATGATAATGACACTACACTTTATGATAATGACTACACTTTATGATAGTGACGCTACATGTTATGATAGTGACAGTACACTTTATAAAGACACTACACTTTATGATAGTGACACTACACTTTATGACACCACACTTTAGAATGACACTACACTTTATGATAATGACATCACACTTTGATAGTGACACTACACTTTATGATAATGACACTACACTTTATGATAGTGACGCTACACTTTATGATAGTGACGCTACACTTTAGGATAGTGACGCTACACTTTATAATAGTGACACACTACACTATGATAGTGACACACTACACTATGATAGTGACAAACTACACTTTATGATAGTGACACTACACTTTATGAAAATGACTACACTTTATGACACCACACTTTATGATGATAACACCACACTTTATGATAATGACACTACACTATGATAATAACACTACACAATGATAATGACACTACACTATGATAATAACACTACACTTTATGATAATGACACTACACTTTATGATAATGACACTACACTTTATGGTAATAACACTACAGGGGGTCTCCATCAGGTAGCAGGTGATAATTTCCCAAAGAGACCAAGAATATTTGCTGTAACATTTACAATATTTATTAGAAAAGGTCATTCCAGACACTAAGCTTCTATTTATTGATAAATTCCCCCAAAATAGGCACGCATGCTTTGTAAAAAAAAAAAAAAAACTTCATACTGATTGCCACCTATGTAAATGAAACAATTATCTTATGTAGTTACCATGGTAACAGAGGCAGGAGACCTGCACACTGAATTGATATTGTTGCAAGTTAAGCTTTATATTTGCCGTAATAAAATATTTCACTGTTGATTATTGAACAATTTGTGTATTTGTTTCAGTCCAAAACATTCAACAGCAGTACAAAATGTGCTGGCTTAGATTGTGCGTCGTCAGGTCAATTAATCCGGCAACATTGAAATGATGAAACTGGACTCACATAAAACATTTTCAAAATAAGTAAAATAAAAACCACTTTCACACAAATGAAGGCAAACAAAAACAAATCAGGTCAATCAGTCCTGCAAGGTGTCCCCAATTTATGTTGTGCAGGGAGTTAGCAGCCCTAATAATGTCATCTTTGTGCAATGTTGTCATGTTGCAGACAAACTACAGGTGGAATGACAGGACAATAAACTCCTAAGTGGATTTATTTACCACTAGTCAATTACCACTAGTCAATTAATGAAGAAACTGACTTACATGCTGGTGGAGCTACATGCTAACATGCTAACATGCTAACATGGAGCCTTCAAACGTCATTTTACTTCTTTTTCTTCGTCTCCTGGTCTTTGCTGGGGATTCACACACAAAACTCGCTGGGAAAAAAAAAAGAAATGTTACTGTAAGTCGAACATTTAATTGATCACAGCTGTTCTTTGAGTATGTGAACATTTACTACTTCCTGGTTCTCTGGCTGTCCGGAAGTGTAGCGCCCTCTGGTGGCTTGGAGGATCCAAGTCTGCTTTCAATTTTAAGCTTTTTGCTTGTTAGAGGTAGAGAGTGTTTTAATGTAGACTTCTAATTCTTTTTTAAAGGCACAAAAAACAGGTCAGGTATTGAGAAACTTACATTTAGGAATACAAAACTTTGATTTTTCAATTGAAAATCAAACATTATACTTCAATACATGTACTGTGTCGTCATTCAATTTATATACCAGTGGAAGAAAGGATTAGCATTCAGATGAGGGATTATTTTATTTTTTAGCATCTACAAAACATTTTATTTTTTATTACAAAAAGCTCTTTTAGAAGTGAACATCCTTTAATGAAGCAAAATTACTATTTTAATATGTTTTGAACGTAAACAGTAATTCCATGAAACTATGGACGGAAATGTTTGTATTTTTATGGAATCAAACAAAAAAAAACAATTCTCAAGTATAAAAACAATTTTCATGATTAAAAAAAAATTTAAAAAAAACATTTGCAAGTAACAAAAACACATTTCTGTAAGTAAAAAAAATAGCTACTTGCAAGTATAAAAACGTGTGTGCGATATCATGTGTGATACAAGCAGTCCTGCAGCGTGTTTACTTGTGTGTGATATCTTGTGTGATACAAGCAGTCCCGCAGCGTGTTTACTTGTGTGCGATACAAACAATCCTACAGAGTGTTTACTTGTGTGCGATATCATGTGTGATACAAACAATCCTACAGAGTGTTTACTTGTGTGCGATATCATGTGCGATACAAGCAGTCCTGCAGCGTGTTTACTTGCTACTTCACTCTGAATCGGCCTGTTTGAGTTTGTTGCTAATGTAATCAGAGAGTCTTGAGGAGCCTGTCAGTCAGAGTTCAGGGATCACCGACAAACCTTGTCAATGCAGCTGAGGTAATCAATGAAATGCAGACAACAATCAGGAAAATGGAAACACAACATTTTGAAATGAGCCAAATATTTCAGCCTGGCTTCGAGTTGTCCGTCAAAGTCCGAGGACGGACTGGATTATTAAATCCTGCTCCACAGACCCGCCCTGCAGATCAATGCCTGACCAGCCTGCCAAGAGAGCCATCAGGTCTATAATAAGGCACTCGCTCCATCTTGGACTTCAGCTCTGACCCCGCCTCCTTCCATCAAGTCATCAAATACCCGCTGAGAACATCACAGCCTGGTCACTAACACGCTAAACACAAGGCAATGCTAGCTGTGCCCCCTCGCTAAGCAGGTGTCAGGCTATTTAAGCACACAACAACAAGCTACGGTGCAGCTGGGGAGTGCACAGGAAGCACAGGGGAAGACTGTGTAGGAACCAAGTGCACTAAACAATTTACTGCATGTGAAAAAAAGTTATTCGCAGGTATAAAAGCACCTTTTTTGGGTTAAAAAAAAACGACCCCGAGAGGGACAAGCAGTAGAAAATGGACGGATGGATTTGCAAGTAAAAAAAATACATTCTTAATTAAAAAAACATTTGCACGTAAAAAAAAACATTTCGCAAGTATTCAAATCAAACATCACCAACATGGTACACAATGAATCAAACATCACCAACATGGTACACATTGAATCAAACATCACCAACATGATAAGCGTGATCACAATCACATTTCATACAGTTTGTTCTTGTAGGACTCGGTGTCACATTAGCATACTAAAGGTCACGTTGCTGGGACTCTCTGCAGTTAAGTAGACTGGACATGCATTTATGCTGCTCACGTTCTCCTGCTTGGTGTCCCGGCTCAGCAGCGACTTCCTGACATTCACTTTAGCTTTTCACATGCTGGAGATAATGTGGCGGGGCCGGGGAAGGAGTCGCACGTAATACCTTGTACGGGGAAGGAGTCGCACGTAATACCTTGTACGGGGAAGGAGTCGCACGTAATATCTTGTACAGGGAAGGAGTCGCATGTAATACCTTGTACGGGGAAGGAGTCGCACGTAATACCTTGTACGGGGAAGGAGTCGCATTTAATACCTTGTATGGGGAAGGAGTCGCACGTAATACCTATACTTGTTTTCTCCACTTTGACCCCCGCGGCTCATAAAACGGTGCAGCTAACTGATCTTTTTTTCTTCCATAAAGCAAATAGTTAAAAATAACTAACAAACACGCACAGACTCTAAAAAGGTGTGTTATTTTTCGGCCCGGCAGTGTCCTTCCATGATGAAGAAGACCACTTTTGAATGAAGTGGCGGGCCACAATAAAAGACGTGTCAGGCCACAATATATTATGTGTCAGGCCACTTTAAATGATATGTCAGACCACATTAAAAGATATGTCAGGCCACGATAAAATATGTGTCAGTCCACATTAAAAGATATGTCAGACCACATTAAATGATATGTCAGACCACATTAAAAGATATGTCAGGCCACATTAAAATATGTGTCAGACCACATTAAAAGATATGTCAGGCCACAATAAAAGATGTGTCAGGCCACTTTAAAAGATATGTCAGGCCACAATTAAAGATGTGTCGGGCCACTTTAAAAGATATGTCAGGCCACAATTAAAGATGTGTCAGGCCACAATTAAAGATGTGTCAGGCCACTTTAAAAGATATGTCAGGCCACAATTAAAGATGTGTCAGGCCACTTTAAAAGATGTGTCATGCCAATTTAAAAGATATGTCAGGCCACTTTAAAAGATGTGTCAGGCCACAATTAAAGATATGTCAGGCCACTTTAAAAGATATGTCAGGCCACAATTAAAGATGTGTCAGGCCAATTTGAAAGATATGTTAGGCCACAATTAAAGATGTGTCAGGCCACAATTAAAGATGTGTCAGGCCACATTGAAAGATATGTTAGGCCACAATTAAAGATGTGGCAGGCTACTTTAAAAGATGTGTCAGACCACATTAAAATATGTGTCAGGCCACTTTAAAAGATGTGTCAGGCCACTTTAATGATATGTCAGGCCACAATTAAAGATGTGTCAGGCCACTTTAAAAGATGTGTCAGACCACATTAAAATATGTGTCAGGCCACTTTACAAGATGTGTCAGGCCACATTAATGATATGTCAGGCCATGATTAAAGATGTGTCAGGCCACTTTAAAAGATGTGTCAAGCCAGTTCTGACCCAGAGGCCGTGACTTTGACTCATGTGAACTTTATTGGGAATGCAACTTGTAGTTGGGACAAGGAATAACTCAAATGTAACAATTACATGACATGACAAAGTCTCATTTTAGGAACAAATATTACAGTTAAATGAATCATTAAATATGCAACATGATTTCAAATCTATTTTAAACGTAATTGAATTCAGACATTTTATTTCCACGTTCCCGTGAACTTCTAAGGTGTAATTAAAAGTGGCTTAAAGGTCAGCGTGATAATGGAATTATAGAGCAGTTGTACTGTTACTTCTACTTGGAAATTGTTCAATAATTCCTTAATTAGCTGTGAAAGTGCTTTCAGTTTTGCTGCTAATTTGCAGCAGCTGTCAGCAACATGAGGATTAATGGAGGTGTCGTACTCACTTTATCCAGGAGCTTACATAGAAACCAATCCAAGACATGTTATTAAAGCTTCGCCTACACCCACTTTAGCCTCCATTACACACTCAAACGCCCCCCAGCTCCTGAACGCCTCGTGGCTCCTGAACGCCTCGCGGTCGTCAGCCGCAGAGACAAAGACCTGATTATGGAAGTCATTCTGATTCCTGTCAAAGGAACCCTTCTTCTTTTAATGTACTGCACTCATACATACATACATACATACATACATACATACATACATACATACATACATACATACATACATACATACATACATACATATATATACTGTATATATATATTACTGTAAAAAAAAAATACTTGCAACTCAGATGCCATCATTTCACTGTTAATAAAAGACCAGTATGTGTTTTTTTATTAACAATAATACACCACAAAATCAACAACACCCATTGAGTTTCCGATAAAAAAAAAATGTCCGCTCTGTCACAAGAATTTTAAAGTAAATAAAAGCGGTACTGTTTTTCTATGTACAGTAATACAAAGTAAAAACAACAACCGTGGATCTTTCAGTAAAAAAAAATGACAGCTCTGTTGCCCAAATTTTACCGTAAAAAAAACCAACGGTACCATTTTTCTATTTACAGTAATACATCGTAAAAAAAACCAACAACCATAGATTTTACGGAAAAAAAACTGGCCGCTCTGTGTATCCAGAATTTTACCATAAAAAAACAGTGTTACTGTTTTTCTATTTACAGTAATACATCGTAAAAATAAAGACCATGGATTTTACGAGAAAAAAACGGCCACTCCGTCACAAGAATTTGGTCGTAAATAAACAGTCGTACTGTTTTTCTATTTACAGTAATACATCGTAAAAACAACAACCATGGATTTTTCCTTTAAAAAATGGGCGCTCTGTTGCCCAAATTATACCGTAAAAAAACAGTGGTACTATTTTTCTATTTACAGTAATAAATTATAAAAACAACAACCATAGATGTTACGATAAAAAAACAGCCAATCACTAGCCAGAATTGTATCATAAAAAAACAGTGGTACTGTTTTTCTATTTAAAGTAATACATCGTAAAAACAACAACCATGGATTTTTCAGTAAAAAAAAAAAATGGCCGCTCTGTTGCCCATATTATACTGTAAAAAAACAGTGGTACTATTTTTCTATTTGCAGTAATACATCGTAAAAACAACCACCATAGATTTTACGATAAAAAAACAGCCAATCAGTAGCCAGAATTTTATCGTAAAAAAACAGTGGTACTGTTTTTCTATTTACAGTAATACATCGTAAAAACAACAATCATGGATTTTACGAGAAAAAAACGGCCACTCCGTCACAAGAATTTGGTCGTAAAAAAACAGTCGTACTGTTTTTCTATTTACAGTAATACATCGTAAAAACAACAACCATGGATTTTTCCGTTAAAAAATGGCCGCTCTGTTGCCCAAATTATACCGTAAAAAAACAGTGGTACTATTTTTCTATTTACAGTAATACATTGTAAAAACAACAACCATAGATTTTACGATAAAAAACAGCCAATCAGTCTCCAGAATTTTATCGTAAAAAAACAGTGGTACTGTTTTTCTATTTAAAGTAATACATAGTAAAAACAACAACCATGGATTTTTCAGTAAAAAAAAAAATGGCCGCTCTGTTGCCCATATTATACTGTAAAAAAACAGTGGTACTATTTTTCTAT
>NC_084745.1:55394930-55402430 GCF_033978785.1 Entelurus aequoreus
CCATCAAAGGAGTAAAAGAAGTCTTCTTGCTATGTTGACTTCCCAGTGGCAACACTAGTGGAGATTAAAAAACAATAGGTGATCAATAACTTCATACCAGTATGGCAAATACAGAATTAAACGACAGCAAGCTGAAGCACCTGTCAGCACACACTGCCTTCCAGGGCCTGAAGCAGCATTTCATTTCACACACTCAAAAAGACATATATATATATATATATATATATATATATATATATATATATATATATATATATATATATATATATATATATATATATATATATATATATATATATATATATATATATATATATATATATATATAGTCGAGTAAAAAACACAAGAGGTTATATCATCCCTAAAAGCCTGTTTCGCAGGTTTCCCTGCTCGTCAGGGGATTTTATTTCATTGTATTACTTATTTTATTTTATTTTATTTATAAAACTGAAACTTTATTTTATTTTATTATTCCTTGCATTTTATTTTATTTATAAAAACTGAAACTTTATTGTATTATATTGTTTATTTTATTTTATTTCATTTAGAAAATCCAGTTTCCGTTTTATAGATAAAATAAAATAAAATAAATAATAAAATAAAATAAAGTTTCGGTTTTATAAATAAATAAAAAATACAATAAATAATAAAATAAAATAAAACCTGCAAAACAGGCTTGTAGGGATGACATAGCCTCTTGTGTTTTTTCCTGACCTAACGTATATATATATATATATATATATATATATATATATATATATATATATATATATATATATATATATATATATATATATATATATATATATATATATATATATATATATATATAGTCGAGGTTTATGTGGTTTATCCGTTATACAGTGCTCGATACTGGGGTAGAGCGGAATATACGTTAGGTCAGGAAAAAACACAAGAGGCTATATCATCCCGACAAGCCTGTTTCGCAGGTTTCCCTGCTCGTCAGGGGATTTAATTTCATTGTATTACTTATTTTATTTTATTTTATTTATAAAACTGAAACTTTATTTTATTTTATTATTCCTTGTATTTTATTTTATTTATAAAACTGAAACTTTATTGTATTATATTGTTTATTTTATTTTATTTCATTTAGAAAATCCAGTTTCCGTTTTATAAATAAAATAAAATAAAATAAATGATCAAATAAAATAATGTTTCAGTTTGATAAATAAATAAAAAATACAATAAATAATAAAATAAAATAAAACCTGCAAAACAGGTTTCGCAGGTTTCCCTGCTCGTCAGGGGATTTTATTTAATTGTATTACTTATTTTATTTTATTTTATTCATAAAACTGAAATTCTATTTTATTTTATTATTCCTTGTATTTTATTTTATTTATAAAACTGAAACTTTATTTTATTATATTATTCATTTTATTTTATTTTATTTATAAAATCCAGTTTCCGTTTTATAAATAAAAACAATTAAAAAATAATAAAATAAATTAAGTTTCAGTTTTATAAACAAATAAAAAATACAATAAATAACAAAATAAAGTCCCCTGACATACAGGGAAACCTGCGAAACAAGCTTGTAGGGATGATATAGCCGCTTGTGTTTTTCCTGAACTAACGTAATATATATATATATATATATATACATATATATATATATATATATATATATATATATATATATATATATATATATATATATATATATATATATATATATATATATATATATATATGTATATATATATATATATATATATATATATATATATATATATATATATATATATATATATATGTATGTATATATATATATATATATATATATATATATATATATATATATATATATATGTATGTATATATATATATATATATATATATATATGTATATATATATATATATATATATATATATATATATATATATATATATATATATATATATATATATATATATATATATATATATATATATATATATATATATATATATATATATATTACGTTAGGTCAGGAATAAACACAAGCGGCTATATCATCCCTACAAGCCTGTTTCGCAGGTTTCCCTGTACGTCAGGGGATTTTATTTTGTTATTTATTGTATTTTTTATTTATTTATAAAACTGAAACTTTATTTTATTTTATTATTTATTTTATTTTATTGTATTTATAAAACGGAAACTGGATTTTCTAAATAAAATAAAATAAAATAAAATAAATAATATAATAAAATAAAGTTTCAGTTTTATAAATAAAATAAAATACAAGATATATATATATATACACACACACAGTATATATTGTTTTTTTATGTGTGAAGTTCAACTTTTTCTTGCTTTTATGTATTATGAAAATCACATATTTTAATATTCTTCACATTTTTCCTCAAAATTACGTAGCCCCGGTCAGGTCAAATTTCACTTGTTGCACTTTGTGAGCACAGGAGAGGGGAGCAGTCTGGACTTTAGACACCTAAGTGTATTTGTGTATATGACGAGTATCATGTACTCCATTACTACTCGAAACAAGTACGACTTGCTTTCGCAGGTGGTCGGCCCATCGGGAGGCGTGACCCCGTTTCCGCCGCTCGGCCGGCTTTTTTTGGAGCCGACAGTTGCGCTTTGATGCCGTCAAAAGTGTGACGGCGCCAGGTTGCGCAACCTCCGTTGGCTCTCGGCTCGCCGGCGCTCCGGCGGGAGTCGGCGGACGTCGCCCGATTTAGCGCTTCCTCTTTGAAGCCTTCGCTCGCGATGCAGCAGCCCCCCAGAAGACGGAGCACAACAATGGGAGCAAAGGAAACATGGAAGGAAACCTCTTATTTTGTCAACAACAGGAAACTTGGACCAAGTCCATAGTCCCACGCAACAAACATGAAGATTCCTTCCAGACTTCACTAGCTTCCTCGAGGTTACTTCGACCTACCGAGTTGGACTCAGGCGCTACTTCCTGGTACGAATCCAGGCTTCCTAGTCCTTGGGCAAGGCACTGGACGCAGCTTGCCCCCAGGGCCACTCAAATTGGCAGCCATGTTTCCATCGATCTACAAATGTAGCTTACCACCAACAAGGTGTTTATCGTTATTTCTAATTCACTCTCCTTTATTTTATTTCAGGATGAGACAGACTTTATTTATCCCACCAAAGTCTAAGGTCATCCAGAAGCTGCAGGACTTACAGAATAGTGCTGCTAGGATCCTGATGAGAGTGCGGAAGTACGACCACACCACACCACTTCTCAAATCCCTTCACTGGCTTCCTGTTCCACTCAGGATTGAATACAAAGTCTCCCTACTAACCCACCAGCGCCCCCCCTAGAGCCTCAAAGAACTGCTCACCCTCAAATCCTCCACAACACACCAGGCTAACCTCCTCCAACCTCCGAGGACTTAACTACGAACAATGGGAGACCAGGCTTTCTGCTCCGCCGCTCCCAGTCTGTGGAACGCTCTCCCTGACCACCTGAGGGCACCACAGACTGTGGATGCTTTTAAAAAAGGCTTAAAAACCCTTCTTTTTTTAAAAAAAAACACCTTTTTTTTTAGATTTATGCATGCTAGTTCTGGCTATTAGGCTGTTCTAGTTTTTATTTGTTTTTATTTTATTATTATTTTATTTTTTTTAATACACTGTAGCACTTTGAGGTTGTTTGCTCAATGTAAAGTGCTTTTTACAAATAAAAATCTATTACCACAAAAGACATAAATCAGTGTCCCTTTTAGCTGTGCCTGCAACGTGTTTCAAAAAAGCTGGCACAAGTGGCAAAAAAGACGGAGAAAGTTGAGGGATGCTCGTCAAAGACTTATTTGGAACATCCCACAGGTGAACAGGCTAATTGGGAACAGGTGGGTGCCATGATTGGGTATAAAAGCAGCTTCCACGAAATGCTCAGTCATTCACAAACAAGGACGGGGGCGAGGGTCACCACTTTTGTCAACAAATGCCTGAGCAAATTGTTTAAGAACAACATTTCTCAACAAGGAATTTAGGTATTTCACCATCTACGCTCCGTAATATCATCAAAAGGTTCAGAGAATCTGGAGAAATCACTGCACGTAAGCCATGATATTACGCACCTTGGATCCCTCAGGCGGTACCGCATCAAAAAGCCACATCAGCGTGTAAAGGATATCACCACACGGGCTCAGGAACACTTCAGAAAACCACTGTCAGTAACCACAGTCGGCCGCTACATCTGTAAGTGCAAGTCAAAACTCTACTATGCAAAGCCACAGCCATTTATCAACAACACCCAGAAACGCCGTCGGCTTCGCTGGGCCCGAGCTCATCTAAGATGGACTGATGCAAAGTGGGAAGGTGTTCTGTGGTCTGACGAGTCCACATTTCAAATCGTTTTTGGAAACTGTGGACGTTGTGTCGAAAAGAACCATCCGGACTGTTCTAGGGTGAAAGTGTAAAAGGCAGCATGTGTGATGGTATGGGGGTGTATTGGTGGCCAAGACATGGGTAACTTACACATCTGTGAAGGCGCCATTAATGCTGAAAGGTACATACAGCTTTTGGAGCAACATATGTTGCCATCCAAGCAACGTTATCATGGACGCCCCTGCTTATTTCAGCAAGACAATGTATAAATATTGACTGTTTCACTAAAAATGAGTTTGACACCTATCGTCGACCTCTTAAAACCTCATTCTCTCTCTCTGCGGGTATTCCTGTACTCACTCCCCTTTTGTAGGATACATTGTTCAACTTCAGTTCCAGTCACCTTTTTAGACAGCCCCAGGACTAAAGAGAGAATCCTAATGATCTCACCTTCTTGCCACCACCCACACAGTGATTAAAACGTGTGACTTCTCCCCTAACACGTATTCCTCCTGGATAAATGTTTGACTTCCTTTTCTCACCACATCTGCCCGAGCTATTCGCACCTTTTTTTCCTAAACGCAGCCTTCCCCCCTTGTCTCGGAGCAGGGGACAAACGCCACGTCCTCCAGGTGGAGGCTCCGTCCATCCTTGCGGGTGGTTCATCAGCACGTTTAAAGGTCAGCTACACCCGTGAACCTCATCGTAGCCGGCGTAGCATACTTCAAAGATGGCGCAGAGTGTCCAAATCCATGATTTTTGGGTATAAACATACAAAATTAGCTATAAAAAAAACAACCATACAATGTTAGCATGTTAACAAGAGATGTTAGCATACTTCCAGATAGCGCCAAGCATACACAATTAGCTAAAAAAAAAAAAGGATAACATGCTAGTATGAAAGGCGTTAGCATACTTCTAAGCAGGCGCCAATTACAAAAATGTATGAGTTTAAGGTATAAACATGTAAAATTAGCTAAAAACTACCATAACATGTTAGCATGCTAACATGAGCATGCTAATGTGAGAGACAGTAGCACACTTCCAGATGGCGCCAAGCCATCAAAAGCCATCATTTTTAGGTTCAAAATTTAGCTGAAAAAAAAAGTTAGCATAATACGTTTGCACGCTACATGATGACATAAGACAAGTTAGCGTACTTCTAAGATGGCGCCAAGTATTAAAATGTGCTATTTTTACGTGTAAACATACAAAAATTAGCTTTACAGCTAGCATAAAACCTTAGCATGCTAATGTTAGCGTGCTAATATCAGACACATACAAAATACATTAGCATGCTAATGTATTTTACTCGCTTTTTAGCAAATTTTGGATTATTTAAACCTAAAAATGATGAATTTTGATATTTAACACCATCGTGAAAACATGCTAACGTTGGCATCATTAGCAAGCTAGTTGCTTTAAGAACATTTAAAACAAGAAAATTCTCATGGAAATGTTGAAGGTCTGGTACCTGTGCCCTGAACCTCCGGCCCGGGGTCCATCGTAGCCGGCATACTTATAAGATGGCGCCAAGTATTAAAATGTGCTATTTTTAGGTGTAAACATACAAAATTAGCTGAACAGCTAGCATAAAACCTTAGCATGCTAATATAAGAGATGTTAGCACATGATTTTTTGTTTAAAACATACAACATTGGCTAAAAAGCTAGCATAAAAGGTATTAGCGTTTTCACCTTAGCATGCTAACGTTTTTTTTACTAGCTTTTTAGCTAATTTTGTATGTTTAAACCCAAAAATTATACATTTTGATATTTTACACCATTGTGGAAGCATGCTAACGCTTCTTAATTTAGCATTCTAACATTAGCATACTTATATAAGGGACGTTAGCATACTTCCTAGATGTCAAAAACAAAAAAAAGTGTTTTTAGGTTAAAACATACAAAACTAGCTGAACAGCTAGCATAAACCCTTAGCATACTAACGTTAGCATGCTAATATAAGAGACGTTACATAAAAAATGTAATAAAAGCTAGTATACAATGTAAGCATGTTAATGTTACCATAGCATAGGATTGGATAAGAGGGAATGCTAAAATACAGTATTTGTAAGTGGAAACATGCAACATTTGCTAAAAAAAATAAATAGTAAAAAACGTTAGCATTCCAACATAAGAGACGTTAAATACAAAATTTTATAAAATGCTAGAATGACTTTTTTTTTATCATATCCACAAAGTTCAATGAGCAGGTTGTGTTATGTGTGATTTTGTGTTGGTTGGATTATTTATTTTATTTTTTTGCACCATGACTAGGGTAGGTTGTTTGTATTGGGTCATACAAGTAAATTCTGCACAATCATCATTTTTCTGTTCTGCAATGACATTTTTTTTAATCATATCCACAAAGTTCTATGAGCAGGTTGTGTTGTGTGATTTTGTGTTGGTTGGATTTTAAAAAAAAAAAATTGCACCATGACTAGGGAAGGTTGTTTGCATTGGGCCCTGTAAGTAAATGCTGCGCAGTGGTCCTTTTATAGCTTAATTAGGTGTGAATGAGTTGTATTACTCACATTGGCCACTAGATGGAAGTAACAATATTTATGTATTTAAATGGCTGATTTTGTATTTTTATATGCTGCAATTACATTTTTTTAATCATACCCACAAAGGTCAATGAGCATGTTGTGTTGTGTGATTTTGTGTTGGTTAAATTCATTTTTTTATTTTTTTGTACCATGACTAGGGAAGGTTGTTTGCATTGGGTCGTATAACTTTAATAAGTTAATGTTGCGCAGTGGTCCTTTCAGGGAATAATTAAGGGTGAATGAGTTGTCTTACTCACATTGTCCACTAGATGGAAGTAACACTATTTATGGATGGATGATTTTGTATTTTTTTATGGTGCAATGACTTTTTTTTTTAAATCAAATCCTCAAAGTTCAATGAACAGGTTGTGTTGTGTGATTTTGTGTTGGTTGGATTTATTTATTTATTTTTTTTGCACCATGACTAGGGAAGGTTGTTTGCATTGGCTCGTATAAGTAAATGCTGCTCAGTCATCCTTTCAAAGCATAATTAAGGATGAATAAGTTGTATTACTCACATTGTCCACTAGATGGAAGCAACAATATTTATGGATTTAAATGGATGTGATTTTATATTTTTTTAAGCTGCAATTATTTTTTTTGGATCATATCCACAAAGTTCAATGAGCAGGTTGTTATGTG
>NC_084745.1:55407430-55417430 GCF_033978785.1 Entelurus aequoreus
CACACATGTAACATCAGCACACTGCCATTAAATGAGCACACTGGCATTAAATGAGCACACTGGCATTAAATCAGTTCTTTATTAGGGAAATGAGGCTGACAATGTCTGCTTTGTGTGTGCATGAATTATTCTTTTCATGTGCTCATCCCAGTGGTGTCCTTCAGACCTGCAACAATATCATTAGAATAACAACAACACTCATCTAATGGCTGCATATGTAAATGCATCCTTTTTAAAAAAAAAAAAAAGCCTGTAGATTTGACAGTTTAGTTGCCACATTGTTACCTTCAAAATAAAAGTGGTTCTGTTTTTCAGTTTAAAGTAACTTCCTGTAAAAACTACTGGAGATTGTACGGTCAAATGTTTGTTGACTGAACTGACATTTTTTTTTACTGTAAAAATATAAGTGCTACCGTGCTTCCATTTACAGTAACACGCTGTAAAAAAAGACCGTACATTTTGCAGGAAAAAAAAAGTAATATTTCTATAAAATTAACACTTTCCCCCATTTTTAAATTGTATTGTAAATTTACACCTAGAATTTACAGTAAAACCTTGTGGGGGCTATGGCGCCTCTATAACCTCTACCTCACCTCTGCCTCTCTTGTGGGGGCTATGGCTCCTCTATAACCTCTACCGCACCTCTGCCTCTCTTGTGGGGGCTATGGCTCCTCTATAACCTCTACCTCAACTCTGCCTCTCTTGTGGGGGCTATGGCTCCTCTATAACCTCTACTTCACGTATGCCTCTTTTGCGGGGGCAATGGCTCCTCCATAACTTCTACCTCACCTCTGCCTCTCTTGCGGGGGCTATGGCTCCTCTATAACCTCTACCTCACCTCTGCCTCTCTTGCGGGGGCTATGGCTCCTCTATAACCTCTACCTCACCTCTGCCTCTCTTGCGGGGGCTATGGCTCCTCTATAACCTCTACCTCACCTCTGCCTCTCTTGTGGGGGCTATGGCTCCTCTATAACCTCTACCTCACCTCTGCCTCTCTTGCGGGGGATATGGCTCCTCTATAACCTCTACCTCACCTCTGCCTCTCTTGTGGGGGCTATGGCTCCTCTATAACCTCTACCTCACCTCTGCCTCTCTTGCGGGGGCTATGGCTCCTCTATAACCTCTACCTCACCTCTGCCTCTCTTGCGGGGGCTATGGCTCCTCTATAACCTCTACCTCACCTCTGCCTCTCTTGTGGGGGCTATGGCTCCTCTATAACCTCTACCTCACCTCTGCCTCTCTTGCGGGGGCTATGGCTCCTCTATAACCTCTACCTCACCTCTGCCTCTCTTGTGGGGGCTATGGCTCCTCTATAACCTCTACTTCACCTATGCCTCTCTTGCGGGGGCTATGGCTCCTCCATAACTTCTACCTCACCTCTGCCTCTCTTGTGGGGGCTATGGCGCCTCCATAACTTCTACCTCACCTCTGCCTCTCTTGTGGGGGCTATGGCGCCTCTATAACTTCTACCTCACCTCCGCCTCTCCTGTAGGGGCTATGGCTCCACTATAACCTCTACCTCACCTCTATCTCTCCTGCGGGGGCTATGGCTCCTCTATAACTTCTACCTCACCTTCACCTCTCCTGCGGGGGCTATGGCTCCTCTATAACTTCTACCTCACCTCCGCCTCTCTTGTGGGGGCTATGGCTCCTCTATAACTTCTACCTCACCTCCGCCTCTCTTGTGGGGGCTATGACTCCTCTATAACTTCTACCTCACCTCCGCCTCTCTTGCGGGGGCTATGGCTCCTCTATAACTTCTACCTCACCTCCGCCTCTCTTGTGGGGGCTATGGCTCCTCTATAACTTCTACCCCACCTCCACCTCTCCTGTAGGGGCTATGGCTCCACTATAACCTCTACCTCACCTCCACCTCTCCTGCGGGGGCTATGGCTCCTCTATAACTTCTACCTCACCTCCGCCTCTCTTGTGGGGGCTATGGCTCCTCTATAACTTCTACCTCACCTCCGCCTCTCCTGCGGGGGCTATGGCTCCTCTATAACTTCTACCTCACCTCCACCTCTCCTGCGGGGGATATGGCTCCTCTATAACTTCTACCTTACCTCCGCCTCTCTTGTGGGGGCTATGGCTCCTCTATAACTTCTACCCCACCTCCACCTCTCCTGTAGGGGCTATGGCTCCACTATAACCTCTACCTCACCTCTATCTCTCCTGCGGGGGCTATGGCTCCTCTATAACTTCTACCTCACCTTCACCTCTCCTGCGGGGGCTATGGCTCCTCTATAACTTCTACCTCACCTCCGCCTCTCTTGTGGGGGCTATGGCTCCTCTATAACTTCTACCTCACCTCCGCCTCTCTTGTGGGGGCTATGACTCCTCTATAACTTCTACCTCACATCCGCCTCTCTTGTGGGGGCTATGGCTCCTCTACAACTTCTACCTCACCTCTGCCTCTCTTGTGGGGGCTATGGCTCCCCTATAACTTCTACCTCACCTCCGCCTCTCTTGTGGGGGCTATGGCTCCTCTATAACTTCTACCCCACCTCCGCCTCTCCTGCGGGGGCTATGGCTCCTCTATAACTTGTACCTCACCTCCGCCTCTCCTGCGGGGGCTATGGCGCCTCTATAACTTCTACCTCACCTCCGCCTCTCGTGTGGGGGCTATGGCGCCTCTACAAGTGTTACATCACCTCTGGCTCTCATGCAGGGGCTATGAATCCTCCATAACTCCTACCTCAGCTCCGCCTCTCTAGCGGGGGCTATGGCTCCTCCATAGCTTCTACCTCACCTCAGGCTCTCCTGGGGGGCTATGGCTTCTCCATAGTTTCTACCTCACCATCGCCTCTCCTGCAGGGGCTATGGCTCCTCCATAGCTTCTACCTCACCTTCGCCTCTCCTGCGGGGGCTATGGCTTCTCCATAACCTCTCCCTCACCTCCGCCTCTCCTGCGGGGGCTATGGTGCCTCCATAGCTTTTACCTCACCACCGCCTCTCTTGCGGGGGCTATGACTCCTCCATAGCTTCTACCTCACCTCCGCCTCTCCTGCGGGGGCTATGGCACCGCCATAACTTCTACCTCATCTCTGCCTCTCCCGCTCATTACGTATTTGATTGCTCTTTTCTCCTGCCAGCTGGCTCACTTCATGTTTCCCACAACTGCCCAGAGAATCCTCATTGTGTGCTGAACCATCACTTCAACACACCAACGGGCCCACCAGATTGCATATTTCATCAACTTTCTTCCTCTGCTGGCATCCAGCATGCGACCTCCGCGGAATGTAGTCCAGGATTACTAGCTTGTCATGGAAAACGTGTTTATTAGCGTACATAAAGTAGACAGTCCGGAAGGGATATTGCCGTCCAGTGAAAACACAAAGAAGACGAGGCAAAATAAAAAGCGGCTCATATTGACTTTGAAATAAAAGTAGCTCATGAATTTTTGAGTGTGCAGCAGAAGACGAGCAGGAAGTAGAAACATGCAACGTGATACACTTTGACAAGATTGTGTCTATTTTTACACTCCTGGCCCTAAGAATGTTACAAAGGATAATTTTTGGCCTGAGAGATTTATTGAGCATTTACGGGTGAAATGATTTACACTAAAAATAATATAGTTTTGGATCAACACCAAACTTTTATGGAACATTTCTTCTTCCAAAGTCTGTTGCAGTGTCATTAAAAGAATAAAAGATGGATACTAATATTTGAGTGTGCTGTGTAAAGGCTCCATTAAGTTGATGACTTTTTAACTAGAAACGCAGTCAACGAGTCCAGACCTGTGCCAGACTCTGATAGTAAGTCCTGAATCCATACGGTGATCCGGATCAGCACCAAAATTTAATCACTTGTCCCATTTCTGACTTTCCATTAAAGTTTCATCAAAATACGCCCACAACCGTGGAAGTTATCTAAAGCGGAAGTAAAGAGGTGAAGCTTCTGCTCGCTCGTCTCCGGTCTTTGTCTCTGTGGGAGGAGGCGGGGCCACGAGCATGACGTGTGGTTACCTTTACACCAGGTGAGGTGTACAGTTGCATCCAAAATGTATTCTCAGCGCTTCACTTTGTCCATGTGATGTTATATCCTCATCCCAAAACGGAATACATTCATTTTTGTCCTCAAAATTCTACACACAATAAATACCCCATAATGAATACAGCCATTACTTGCTTGTCTTGATGACATCAAGGCCTGGATGGCCCTAAACTTCTTAAACTTCAATGAAAAGAAGACAGAAGTAATAACAAACACAAGAAAAAGAGAGCACATTACTCCTGTTTTAGCCTCCCTCCACTGGCTGCCTGTGTCTTTTAGAGTCCATTTTAAAATTATCTTACTTGTTTTTAAATCCTTACATGGTCTTGCCCCACCTTACCTCTCTGAGCTGCTCCACCTCTATGCCCCCACCCGGTCCCTCAGGTCAGCTGATCAGCTGATCCTGGAGGTACCCAAATCCAAGCGTAAGCTCAGGGGGGACAGAGCCTTCTCTGTTGCGGGCCCAAAACTCTGGAATGATCTTCCACTTCATGTGAGACAGGCCCCTTCTTTGGCTATTTTTAAGACCCTTCTTAAAACCCATTTTTATTCACTGGCTTTTAACCCAGCATGAGACTTTAAACTGTTTTTAACTTTTAACTTTTTTAACTGCTTTTTATCTAACAAAATTGTTCTTAGGGTAATTTTGTATTTGCTTTTTTAATGTGTATTTTACTTCTGTTTTAAATTTTATTTTTTAGTCTGTCCTTTGCCTTTATTTCTTTGTGGTGTTCAGCCCTTTGTTTTTCAACTGTGGTTGTTTTTAAAGGGCTTTATAAATAAAGTTGGTATGGTATGGTATGGTATATTTTCACATGTATTTATCATATTTTTACATGTATTCATCATATTTTCACATGTATTCATCATATTTTTACATGTATTCATCATATTGTCACATGTATTCATCATATTTTTACATATATTCATCATATTTTCACATGTATTCATCATATTTTTACATGTATTCATCATATTTTCACAAGTATTCATCATATTTTCACAAGTATTCATCATATTTTCACATGTATTCCTCATATTTTTACATGTATTCATCATATTTTCACATGTATTAATCATATTTTCACATGTATTCATCATATTTTACATGTATTTATCATATTGTCACATGTATTCATCATATTTTTACATGTATTCATCATATTTTCACATGTATTCATCATATTTTCACATTTAGTCTTCATATTTTTACATGCATTCATCATATAGTCACATGTATTCATCATATTTTTACATGTATTCATCATATTTTCACATGTATTCATCATATTTTCACATTTAGTCTTCATATTTTTACATGCATTCATCATATAGTCACATGTATTCATCATATTTTTACATGTATTCATCATATTTTCACATGTATTCATCATATTTTCACATTTAGTCTTCATATTTTTACATGCATTCATCATATAGTCACATGTATTCATCATATTTTTACATGTATTCATCATATTTTCACATGTATTCATCATATTTTCACATTTAGTCTTCATATTTTTACATGCATTCATCATATAGTCACATGTATTCATCATATTTTTACATATATTCATCATATTGTCACATGTATTTATCATATTTTCACATGTATTCATCATATTGTCACATGTATTCATCATATTTTTACATATATTCATCATATTGTCACATGTATTTATCATATTTTCACATGTATTCATCATATTGTCACATGTATTCATCATATTTTTACATGTATTCATCATATTTTCACATTTAGTTTTCATATTTTTACATGCATTCATCATATAGTCACATGTATTCATCATCTTTTTACATGTATTCATCATATTTTCACATGTATTCATCATATTTTCACATGTATTCATCATATTGTCACATGTATTCATCATATTATCACATGTATTCATCATATTGTCACAGGTATTCATCATATTTTCACATGTATTAATCATATTTTCACATGTATTCATCATATTTGTACATGTATTCATCATATTTTCACATTTAGTCTTCATATTTTTACATGCATTCATCATATAGTCACATGTATTCATCATCGTTTTACATATATTCATCATATTGTCACATGTATTCATCATATTTTCACTTGTATTCATCATATTTTCACACGTATTCATCCTATTTTTACATGTATTCATCATATTGTCACATGTATTCATCCTATTTTTACATGTATTCATCATATTTTTACATGTATTCATCATATTGTCACATGTATCATCATGTTTTCACATGTATTCATCATATTTGTACATGTATTCATCCTATTTCCACATGTATTCATCATATTTTCACATGTATCATCATATTTTCACAAGTATTCATTACATTTGTACATGTATTCATCCTATTTTCACATGTATTCATCATATTTTCACATGTATTCATCATATTTTCACATGTATTCATCATATTGTCACATGTATTCATCCTATTCATTCATATTTTATTCTTATATCCACATTTATTCACTTTGTCACATGTATTCATGCAGAATATGTGCAGATTTGGCACTGTGTTGTTTTTAAATACAAAATGTTTCGATAAAGATGTTTCTTTCTTCCAAACATTTGACTTGTTAAGAAGTGTAGAAGCAAAAAAAAAGAAGATAATATTTTTGTCAGGAAAGTAAAAGTGAGTCATTTGCACTTGAGTGAACTCTTGCAGGAAATAACTCACGACAACTGACGGCTGACAAGAGGAGAAGTGGGTGGAATTAAAGAAAGAAATCATCAAAACGATGACAGAGCGGGGAGCTAGCGAACTCGGTGAAGCAGTTGGAGGAGTCAGAAAAGGACATTGAAATAATATCTCAACATTTATCCATGAAAATATGGTGAGGCTGCTGATGGTGTGTTTGACGACTAGAAGGAGATATCAAAGAAGTCCACTCTCCGGGGTAAATATTACACATAATGACTGCATTACTTCATAAAACTACTGTGATTGTGTGTAACTACATTCTGTTGTATTGTTTTCATACAATATTTATTGTCTAAAAGTGAGTTGTTTTAAAGTTTAAATTGGGATGTTTTGGGAGGGTTCAGCACCAATGGAACTGATTTGAATTCAATTATGCTACACGATATAAGTTTAAACAATTAAACCCACACGCCAAAGTACAACTGTGTAATTATTATCATGGTACCAGAAGTTTTAAAATGAACAATGGGTACAGGTTTTTTATTTTCAGTAAATTGGTGTAAAATAACAATTTTAACAATTATCAATTAAGAATACAATTGTAAAAAATCAGTTTTAAAGTCACACACAGTAAAATCAGTTATTAAGCAATAATTGCGAGTGGAAACCAAGAAATTAGATTAGGACGAACCAGCACATGATGCGTTGCTAAAATGCCGTTTTTGTATCTTTTTTTTTTTACTGCAATATCTACGGATTTTCCTTCTATTACATTTTTGGATACAATTGTAAAAATTCAATTCTAAAGTCACACACAAAATAAAATAAGTAATAATTGCGAGTGGAAACCAAGAAATTAGATTAAGACGAACCAGCATAGGACGCATTGCTGAGATGCCAGTTTTGTTTTGTTTTTTCACAATTTAGGATTTAATTGTAAAAATCCAGTTCTAAAGTCACACACAAAATAAGTTATTAAGCAATAATTGCGAGTGGAAACCATTGTAAAAAATTCAGTTGTAGAGTCACACACGATAAAATAAGATGTTACGAAATAATTGCGAGTGGAAACGAAGAAATTAGATCATGAAGAACCAGCACAGTTGTTAAGATGCCAAGTTTATTTTATTTTATTTATTTTTTTTAACCATAAAACGTAGAGATTTTCCTTTTTTTTTTTTTTTTTTTTTTTTTTTTTACAATTTAGGATATAATTGTAAAAAATATGTTTTAAAGTCACACGCAATAAAATAAATAATCAATAAATAATTGCGAGTGTAAACCAAGAAATTAGATTGCTAAAATGGCTTTTTTTTTCTGGTTCTTTTTTTTTTTTAACTGTAAAATCTACAGATTTTCCTTTTTTTTTTTTTTTACAATTTAGGATCCAATCGTAAACATTCAGTTCTAAAATCACACACAATAAATCAATAAATCAATCAATCAATTCCTTTATTGTCATTGTCATAATAACACTTACGTCATACTTGTGTCAATGAGAATATAATAAGATATTAAGCAAGAAGCAAGAGTGGAAACCAAGAAATTAGATTAGGACGAACCACCACAGGACGCATTGCTAAAATGGATTTTTTATTTATTTATTTTTATTTTTTTATTTTTTTATTACTGTAAAAGCTAAGATTTTTCATTTATTTTTTATTACAATTTAGGATACAATTGTAAACAATTCAGTTCTAATGTCACACACAGTAAAATAAGATATCAGGCAATAATTGCGAGTGGAAACCAAGAAATTAGATTAGAACAAACCAGCACAGCTAAAATGGCAGGGGGTTTTTTTTCGTTTTTTTTTCGTTTTTTTTTTACTGTAAAATCTACAAACTTTTCTTTTTGTTTTACAATTTAGGAAACAATTGTAAAAAATTAAGTTCTAAAGTCACACACAATAAAATAAGATATTGAGCAATAATTGCGAGTGGAAACCAAGAAATTAGATTAGGACAAACCAGCACAGCTAAAATGCCAGGGTTTTTTTTTTCTTGGTTTTTTTCGTTTTTTTTTTTACTGTAAAATATACAGATTTTTCTTTTTTTTTTACAATTTAGGAAACAATTGTAAAAAATTAAGTTCTAAAGTCACACACAATAAAATAAGATATTAAGCAATAATTGAGAGTGGAAACCAAGAAATTAGATTAGGACGAACCAGCACAGGACGCATTGCTAAAATGCCAAGTTTTTTTCATGTTTTTATTTTTATTATTTACTGTAAAATCTACGGATGTTCCTTTATTTTACAATTTAGGATACCATTGTAAAAAATTCAGTTGTAGAGTTACACACAATAAAATAAGATATTATGCAATAATTGCGAGTGGAAACCAACAAATTAGACATGTTGCTAAGATGCCAGTTTGTTTTTTTGTTTTGTTTTTTTTACCTTAAACCTACGGATTGTATTTTTTTTTTTTTTTACAATTTCGGACACCATTGTAAAAATGATGTTTTAAAGTCACAAACAATAAAAATCGGTTTTAAAGCACTAATTTGCGAGTGGAAACCAACAAATTAGACATGTTGCTAAGATGCCTGTTTTTCTTTTTGTTTTGTTTTTTTTACCTTAAACCTACAGATTGTATTTTAATTTTTTTTTACAATTTCGGACACCATTGTAAAAATGATGTTTTAAAGTCACAAACAATAAAAATCGGTTTTAAAGCACTAATTTGCGAGTGGAAACCAACAAATTAGACATGTTGCTAAGATGCCTGTTTTTTTTTTTGTTTTGTTTTTTTTACCTTAAACCTACGGATTGTATTTTATTTTATTTTTACAATTTCGGACACCATTGTAAAAATGATGTTTTAAAGTCACAAACAATAAAAATCGGTTTTAAAGCACTAATTTGCGAGTGGAAACCAACAAATTAGACATGTTGCTAAGATGCCAGTTTTTTTTTTTTTTTTTTTTTTTTTTACCTTAAACCTACGGATTGTATTTTTTTTTTTTTTTTACAATTTCGGACACCATTGTAAAAATGATGTTTTAAAGTCACAAACAATAAAAATCGGTTTTAAAGCACTAATTTGTGAGTGGAAACCAACAAATTAGACATGTTGCTAAGATGCCTGTTTTTTGTTTTGGTTTGGTTTTTTTACCTTAAACCTACGGATTGTTTTTATTTTATTTTTTACAATTTCGGACACCATTGTAAAAATGATGTTTTAAAGTCACAAACAATAAAAATCGGTTTCAAAGCACTAATTTGCGAGTGGAAACCAAAAAATTAGACATGTTGCTAAGATGCCTGTTTTTTTTTTGTTTTGTTTTTTTTACCTTAAACCTACGGATTTTTTTTATTTTTTTTTTTA
>NC_084745.1:55424930-55444930 GCF_033978785.1 Entelurus aequoreus
ACATTTTGTTGACAGCATCAACAAGAAACAATGACTTGCATGATCCTTCAAGATACACTGAAACACAATGAGAGTCATTGCATTAGCCTCTATGCTATTACTTCACAACATAGAGGCTAATGCCACCACTTTAGTTAACAATACAATAACTGTTTGTTCGCAAATATTTTAAAGTTGCACAGATTACATTTTGGGCACATATGTGACTAAAATGGTTGTAAATTCAAGCCCTGGAAATATTACTTAATTACTTGAATTAAAGTCATATCTGGATCGGGATAATTTGGCTTGTATATAATATATTTATATATATATATTATGGCAAGCCGTTAAGGAAATTAAATATACGATGGCTTTTAACCATTTTTTTTCTTTTCCTTTTTATGTATTTATTCATTTTACATTTTATATTAAATGTCTTGGTTTTTCCTCCCTCTGAAAATCCTATGAAATGTTTAACAAGCCATCCTATAATAATACAACAGCTATTAATGTAACAATACAATAAAACAAATATATTTAATGATGTTGTTTTCATTATTTCAACAATAGGCTAATGCATATTACTTTATATAGATTCCACAAGAAACACAACACTTAAAAACTAAATTATTTACAATTGCAGACACAAGGTTCTTGTTCCGCAGTGCTGTGTGCTAATGTGCTTTGTACACCTGCAGGACCGCAAGCAAGGTCGCAGAGAAAATGCAGACTGGATTTTGAGTGATGTGGGCATTTTCTATATAAACAAGTCCAAGGACCGCAAGCAAAGTCGCAGAGAAAATGCGGACTGGATTTTGAGTGATGTGGGCATTTTCTATATAAACAAGTCCAAGGACCGCAAGCAAGGTCGCAGAGAAAATGCGGACTGGATTTTGAGTGATGTGGGAATTTTCTATATAAACAAGTCCAAGGACCGCAAGCAAGGTCGGAGAGAAAAAGCGGACTGGATTTTGAGTGATGTGGGAATTTTCTATATGAACAAGTCCAAGGACCGCAAGCAAGGTCGCAGAGAAAATGCAGACTGGATTTTGAGTGATGTGGGAATTTTCTATATAAACAAGTCCAAGGACCGCAAGCAAGGTCGCAGAGAAAATGCAGACTGGATTTTGAGTGATGTTGGCATTTTCTATATGAACAAGTGGAATGGATTGGATAGCGACGCACTAAAGGGGCTCTCTACCTTACGCTATGAAGTGAGGGGAAACTGAGTGAATAATGACAGGTTATATGATTATTTATTTAAACTCATATTCGGGCCACTTTATAATGAATATGTCGGCATGTATTTGTTTTTTTAACACTAAATTATTTAGGGGGGCTTAAGAACATTTTAGGGGGGCTTAAGCCCCCCTAAAATAGGCCTAACAACGCCAATGGTCCACACCTTTAAGTCAGGACTTTGGGAAGGCCATTCTAAAACCTTCATTATAGCCTGATTTAGCCATTCCTTGACCACTTTTGAGGTGTGTTTGGGGTCATTGTCCTGTTGGAACACCCAACAAGACCCAACCTCCGGGCTGATGATTTTAGCTTGTCCTGAACAATTTGGAGCTAATCCTCCTTTTTCATTGTCCCATTTAAAGCAGCAGTTCCATTGGCAGCAAAACAGGCCCAGAGCATAATACTACCACCACCATGCTTGACGGTAGGCGTGGTGTTCCTGGGATTAAAGGCCTCAACTCATATTGCTGGGTATTGTGGCCAAACAGCTCCATTTTTGTTTCATTTGACCACAGAACTTTCCTCCAGAAGGTCTCATCTTTGTCCACCTCCCAGAAAGACCTGGTCGGCCTCCCCTGACGGAGGGACTTCTCTCTTCTCCCGCCCGATCGCAACCACTTCATCCTGTTAGAGGTGCTCGCTGGGTCGTCATGGCAACCCGGCAGGGAGGCGAGCGTGCGATCAAGATGTTGCGGGAAGGTGGTGCACAGATGTTGGCGCTAATTAAGGACGGGAATTCATTACACAGCTCACTTTTTCTGTTTTTCTTCTTGCTTCGGGGCTCCTTTTTAAGGCTGAGGGATATTTGACTTGCTGGCTCGGAGAACGTGAGCGCTGGTTTGTGGCGGCCCAAACATTAGGGACACCTTGAAATAACGCTGACTAGACAAGGTGGCCAGAAAACTTCCAGCTGCCATGGAGAAGGTGGCAAGATGGCTACAAGGAATGGAACCACCTCACAACAAACTTGAAAAGTCTAACAGGTTACTCTTCATTCACAATTGAAGTTCAAAAGTGGCTTTGGAGCGATCAAAGCTGCTCACACGGCCAATAAGGTGGACACCTTGTTTGGACATGTCAACTTCATGTGTATTATACAAACCCCGTTTCCATATGAGTTGGGAAATTGTGTTAGATGTAAATATAAACGGAATACAATGATTTGTAAATCATTTTCAAGCCATATTCAGTTGAATATGCTACAAAGACAACATATTTCATGTTCAAACTGATAAAAAAAAAATGTGTGTGCAAATAATCATTAACTTTAGAATTTGATGGCAGAAACACGTGACAAAGAAGTTGGGAAAGGTGGCAATAAATACTGATAAAGTTGAGGAATGCTCATCAAACACTTATTTGGAACATCCCACAGGTGAGCAGGCTAATTGGGAACAGGTGGGTGCCATGATTGGGTATAAAAGTAGATTCCATGAAATGCTCAGTCGTTCACAAACAAAGACGGGGCGAGGGTCACCACTTTGTCAACAAATGCCTGAGCAAATTGTTGAACAGTTTAAGAACAACCTTTCTCAAGCAGCTATTGCAAGGAATTGAGGGATTTCACCATCTACGCTCCGTAATATCATCAAAGGGTTGAGAGAATGTGGAGAAATCACTGCAGGTAAGCAGCTAAGCCCGTGACCTTCCATCCCTCAGGCTGTACTGCATCAACAAGCCACATCAGTGTGTAAAGGATATCACCACATGGAACACTTCAGAAAGCCACTGTCAGTAACTACAGTTGGTGGCTACATCTGTACGTGCAAGTTAAAACTCTCCTATGCAAGGCGAAAACCGTTTATCAACAACACCCAGAAACGCCGTCGGCTTCGCTGGGCCTGAGCTCATCTAAGATGGACTGATGCAAAGTGGGAAAGTGTTCTGTGGTCTGACGAGTCCACATTTCAAATTGTTTTTGGAAACTGTGGACGTCGGAAAGAGGAAAAGAACCATCCGGATTGTTCTAGGCGCAAAGTGTAAAAGGCAGCATGTGTGATGGTATGGGGGTGTATTAGTGGCCAAGTCATGGGTAACTTACACATCTGTGAAGGCACCATTAATGCTGAAAGGTACATACAGCTTTAGGAGCAACATATGTTGCCATCCAAGCAACGTTACCATGGACGCCCCTGCTTATTTCAGCAAGACAATGCCAAGCCACGTGTTACACCAACGTGGCTTCATAGTAAAAGAGTGTGGGTACTAGACTGGCCTGCCTGTAGGCCAGACATTGAAAATGTGTGGCGCATTATGAAGCCTAAAATAGCACAACGGAGACCCCCGGTATATATATATATATATATATATATATATATATATATATATATATATATATATATATATATATATATATATATATATATATATATATATATATATATATACCGGGGGTCTCGGTATATATATGTATATATATATATATATATATATATATATATATATATATATATATATATATATATATATATATATATATATATATATATATATATATATTTGTGTATATAGAGTATATCTACTCTATATTTGTGTATGTAGAGTATATATACTCTATATTATAGAGTATATATACTCTATATTTGTGTATATAGAGTATATCTACTCCATATTTTTGTATGTAGAGTATAAATACTCTATATTTGTGTATATAGAGTATATCTACTCTATATTTGTGTATGTGGAGTATATATACTCTATATTATAGAGTATATATACTCTATATTTGTGTATATAGAGTATATATACTCTATATTTGTGTATGTAGAGTATATATACTCTATATTATAGATTATATATACTCTATAGTTGTGTATATAGAGTATATATACTCTATATTATAGAGTAAATATACTCTATATTTGTGTATATAGAGTATATATACTCTATATTTGTGTATGTAGAGTATATATACTCTATATTTGTGTATATAGAGTATATCTACTCTATATTTGTGTATGTAGAGTATAAATACTCTATATTTGTGTATATAGAGTATATGTACTCTATATTTGTGTATGTAGAGTATATATACTCTATATTATAGAGTAAATATACTCTATATTTGTGTATATAGAGTATATATACTCTATATTTGTGTATGTAGAGTATATATACTCTATATTTGTGTATATAGAGTATATCTACTCTATATTTGTGTATGTAGAGTATATATACTCTATATTATAGAGTATATATACTCTATATTTGTGTATATAGAGTATATATACTCTATATTATAGAGTAAATATACTCTATATTTGTGTATATAGAGTATATATACTCTATATTTGTGTATATAGAGTATATATACTCTATATTTGTGTATGTAGAGTATATATACTCTATATTATAGAGTATATATACTCTATATTTGTGTATATAGAGTATATATACTCTATATTATAGAGTAAATATACTCTATATTTGTGTATATAGAGTATATTTACTCTATATTTGTGTATATAGAGTATGTATACTCTATATTATAGAGTATATATACTCTATATTTGTGTATATAGAGTATATATACTCTATATTTGTGTATGTAGAGTATATATACTCTATATTATAGAGCATATATACTCTATATTTGTGTATATAGAGTATATATACTCTATATTATAGAGTAAATATACTCTATATTTGTGTATATAGAGTATATTTACTCTATATTTGTGTATATAGAGTATATATACTCTATATTATAGAGTAAATATACTCTATATTTGTGTATATAGAGTATATATACTCTATATTTGTGTATGTAGAGTATATATACTCTATATTATAGAGTATATATACTCTATATTTGTGTATATAGAGTATATATACTCTATATTTGTGTATGTAGAGTATATATACTCTATATTATAGAGTATATATACTCTATATTTGTGTATATAGAGTATATATACTCTATATTTGTGTATGTAGAGTATATATACTCTATATTTGTGTATGTAGAGTATATATACTCTATATTATAGAGTATATATACTCTATATTTGTGTATATAGAGTATATATACTCTATATTTGTGTATGTAGAGTATATATACTCTATATTTGTGTATGTAGAGTATAAATACTCTATATTTGTGTATATAGAGTATATCTACTCTATATTTGTGTATGTAGAGTATAAATACTCTATATTTGTGTATGTAGAGTATAAATACTCTATATTTGTGTATATAGAGTATATCTACTCTATATTTGTGTATACATAGACAGTTTATGCAGCATGTTTGTTGTCGCTGCAGTTAATAAAGCTGGAGTTTGTCCCGCTGTGGTTTATCTAAAGAAGAAATAATAAAGTTGTGCATTATGAAGCATAAAAAGCAGGAATTGTTTTATTCTCCCAGCAGGTGCAGGCAGCATCTTTTTAATTTTCTCCACACTCAGTATTCAGCCGCACGGATCAAAAGGGACACTTGATGTTCTCCTCCTCTCCGGCGCTGGGAGGAAGGAGGCTCTTGTGGGAACACATTTGATTAGCTGCTGCTTCATCCCGGCCGCAAAGTGGACTCTTGTTTTACTGCCGCTCCCGCCTGGAATGACATCCTAATTGCTGATTAGACGACGGCAAGGCTGCAGAACACTCGCAGCCAAAGTTGGACTCGGGGAACTTTGGAAACGGGAGAAAGAAACAAAGCAAAACACTTCCTGGTCGCTGAGCCACGACGTAAGACGTGCAAAAAACTGCGTTCCGGGCCAGAACGTAGTTTCCTCTTTTGTACAGTTAGCCAACTCGTGTTTCATTTGTCTCGTGTTCCCGTGTCCTTCCAGCGGCATTCCTCCGTTCCCTGATGACGAGATGTGTGTCTCGTCTCCCCGTATTCCCTCTGCTTCCCCTGGCTGCCTCTTTGGATCTCGACCTCCCGCCTGGACACGGACTTTGACGCCTCACTCTTGCCCCGGACCTCCTGCCTGTCTCTGGATCTCAGAACTTGTCCTAAACGTTTGTGCTATGTTTGTGCTATGTTTGTGTTATGTTTGTGCTATGTTTGTGCTATGTTTGTGTTATGTTTGTGCTACGTTTGTGTTATGTTTGTGCTATGTTTGTGTTATGTTTGTGTTATGTTTGTGCTACGTTTGTGTTTTGTTTGTGCTATGTTTGTGTTATGTTTGTGCTACGTTTGTGTTATGTTTGTGCTATGTTTGTGTTATGTTTGTGTTATGTTTGTGTTACGTTTGTGCTATGTTTGTGCTACGTTTGTGCTATGTTTGTGTTATGTTTGTGCAATGTGTGTGCTATGTTTATGTTATGTTTGTGCTATGTTTGTGTTATTTTTGTGCTACGTTTGTGCTACATTTGTGTTATGTTTGTGCTATGTTTGTGCTATGTTTGTGTTATGTTTGTGCTATGTTTGTGCTATGTTTGTGTTATGTTTCTGCTATGTTTGTGCTATGTTTGTGCTACGTTTGTGCTATATTTGTGCTATGTTTGTGTTATGTTTGTGCTATGTTTGTGCTAGGTTTGTGTTATGTTTGTGCTATGTTTGTGCTATGTTTGTGTTATGTTTGTGCTATGTTTGTGTTATGTTTGTGCTATGTTTGTGCTATATTTGTGCTATGTTTGTGCTAGGTTTGTGTTATGTTTGTGCTATGTTTGTGCTATGTTTGTGTTATGTTTGTGCTATGTTTGTGTTCTGTTTGTGCTACGTTTGTGCTATGTATGTGCTATGTTTGTGCTACTTTTGTGCTATATTTGTGCTATGTTTGTGCTATGTTTGTGCTACGTTTGTGTTCTGTTTGTGCTACGTTTGTGCTATATTTGTGCTATGTTTGTGTTATGTTTGTGCTATGTTTGTTTTATGTTTGTGCTATGTTTGTTCTATGTTTGTGTTATGTTTGTGCTATGTTTGTGCTATGTTTGTGCTACGTTTGTGCTATGTTTGTGCTATGTTTGTGTTATGTTTGTGCTATGTTTGTGCTATGTTTGTGCTATATTTGTGCTATGTTTGTGTTATGTTTGTGCTATGTTTGTGCTATGTTTGTGTTATGTTTGTGCTATGTTTGTGCTATGTTTGTGTTATGTTTGTGCTATGTTTGTGCTATGTTTGTGCTACGTTTGTGCTATATTTGTGCTATGTTTGTGTTATGTTTGTGCTATGTTTGTGTTATGTTTGTGCTATGTTTGTGCTATGTTTGTGCTATGTTTGTGTTATTTTTGTGCTATGTTTGTGTTATGTTTGTGCTATGTTTGTGCTATTTTTGTGCTATGTTTGTGCTATATTTGTGCTATGTTTGTGTTATGTTTGTCCTATGTTTGTGTTATGTTTATGCTATGTTTGTGCTATGTTTGTGTTATTTTTGTGCTATGTTTGTGTTATGTTTGTGCTGTTTGTGCTACGTTTGTGCTATGTTTGTGTTATGTTTGTGCTATGTTTGTGCTACGTTTGTGCTATGTTTGTGCTACGTTTGTGCTACGTTTGTGCTACGTTTGTGCTGCAAAACGTTGTCGATCAAGATTTGTATGCTATTAACGTGTTATTATTATTCATAACCAACTTCCCCCACCTTGTCAAACTCTCCCCAAACGCGTCCCAAACATTTGTGCTGGTTTGTGCTACTTTTTGTCGAATATAGTTTTTTTTTTTTTTACTGTTATAGTTTTTATGCTACTAATGCCTGCGCCTATAACATAACATCATAACCAGCACCTTCATGTTCTACCTTGTCAAAATATTCCCCAAACTTGTCCCAATAGTTTGTGCTACTTTTGTGCTGCAAACCGTTTTGTCTATTACAGTTTTTTTTACGATAAACAATTTTAGTTTTTACGTTACTAAAGTGTTATTATTCATAATGCATCAATTCCCCACCTTGTCAACATTGCCCCAAACATTTGTGCTACGTCTGTGCTGCAAAATTGTTTTCTTCTTTTACAGTTTGTTATTAATGTGTTAATAAAATCTCCCAGAATATGTCTCAAATATTTGTGCTACGTTTGTGCTCATTTGTGGTTTTGCAGCACAAACGTCTGGAACATTTTGACAAGGTGCGGTTTGTAATAACATGTCAATAACAACAACTACAATAGTTAGCATAAATGCTACGATAGACAAAAAAATGTGTGCCGCACAAACGTTTGAGACCATTTTAAAGATATCTCCACAAGGTGTGTGGGGGAGAGGCAGGCATGGTGTTATAGTTAATAACACGTTAATAACATAAAAGCTATTTTTAAAAATGTTGCACAAACAAACGGGACACTTTTGGGAAGATTTTGACAAATTGGTAATGAATAACAACAACACATTAATAACAAAAACTATAGGAGACAAGAATATTTTGCGGCACAAACGTTTGGAATAGTGTTGTCCCCATGCCAATATTTTGGTACCGGTACCGGTACCAGAATGTATTTCCATATTTATCTAAATAAAGGGGACACCAAAAACAAAAAATGTTAGTGTACATGAAACATATGTTTATTATTGTCATTTAGTCCTTAAATAAAATAGTGAACATACTAGACAACTTGTCTTTTAGTAGTAAGTAAACAAACAAAGACTCCTAATTATGCATATTGTGTAATGTCTTATTCTATTATTTTGTCTACATTATAAAGGACAAACTGTAAAAATTTATTATTAATCCACCAGTTAATATCTGCTTATTTTCTGTTTGAACATGTTCTATCTACACTTCTGTTCAAATGTAATAATCACTTATTCTTCTCTTCTTTGATACTTGACATTAGTTTTGGATGATACCACACATTTAGGTATCGATGCGATACCAAGTAGTTACAGGATCATACATTGGTCATATTCAAAGTCCTCATGTGTCCAGGGACGTATTTACTGACTTTATAAACATAATATGATTTTTTTTTAATGAAAAAAGATTTTGTGATGCTAAAAAATATCGATGGAATCATAGTAGTATCGACTACCTGTACTTGGTATCATTACAGTGGATGCCAGGTGTAGATCCACCCGTGGCGTTTGTTTACATTGTGACGGCGGTGAGCTATTGCATCCTCCTACGGTGTGTAGTGAAGCATGTTTAGCTATTCCTCGTCCTCCGGTGATAATGATACTTGTAAGAAACTTACTTTATTCGTCTCCATGGAGGCCAGGATTAGTGATTTAGAAGTACTGCAGATGGATGTTATCTTTACATCACCAAAATGCGTCCGTTCTCCCTTTTCTGTCTACACTCTGTGTCTGCTTGTAAGTACTCGGTGTGCGTGCGCTGCCGAACATGCTCCTCTGCAATGTCACGATGTGACGACGCCCCATAATGCCCGTTAAAAAAAAAAGGGGGTGGGTACCGGTACTTTTTAGAGGCGGTATAGTACCGAATACGTTTCATTAGTATGGTGGTACTATACTAGTAGCGAAACATTTTTAGAACAACTTAAAAACCGTAATAGCACAAATGAAAATGTACAAAAGTAGCACAAAGTGATGTTTTGCCATATTTCCTGGTTCCCTCACTCAAGCCCCTCCCCCAATCAACTTCCCCCTCCAATCAGAGCCCGCCTTCTCCTCGGCGCCGTGCTACTTTGCAGAGTCCACAGGAGGACTGGAGAACTCGTTAAGGGGCAACATTTGCACTTCACACAGGACCCGCGCGGCGGCGAGGTGGGCCGGCCCGGGACGCACAAGAAAGAGAATGGCAGACGTGCGTCCTGTCCGCCTCAATAATGCAGCCGGGCGCCTCTTCATCCCCTGCGCCGCCGCGCAGGAGAAGTAGGTTGCGGGAACTCATTAAAGGCTTCTCGCCTGGGCTGCCGGGGAAGGTGCCGGGTCCTCTGACGCCGTCGCCGCGGCAACGTCGGCGCTGCTTAGCCGGGTCACGCCGCCGCACGACCTCATCCTGTCGCCTCACCCTCACTGCTCTGACAAAGTAACACAATTACTCATTAAATTAGTGTTTAAAAAAAGCCATTATTGTATATTCAGCAACGCAGTTGAAGGATATTTCATGAAAGCCGAGTGCGTGCCGTTAAAAGGCGGTGCCTGCAACTTTTAAAAAAGGTCATTCATTATAGTTAGTCATTACTTAGCCAAAAAAGTAATCAAATTAGTCACGGGATTACTTTTTGAAAAATGTAATTACTTCCCAGGAAAATTAATTATTGCATTACTTTAAAAAAAAGTAAAATATGTGACGTCCCGCAGGATATTTACTTGTGTGTGATATCATGTGCGATACAAGCAGTCATGCAGCGTGTTTACGTGTGTGTGATATCATGTGCGATACAAGCAGTCATGCAGCGTGTTTACTTGTGTGTGATATCATGTGCGATACAAGCAGTCATGCAGCGTGTTTACGTGTGTGTGATATCATGTGCGATACAAGCAGTCCAGCAGCGTGTTTACTTGTGTGTGATATCATGTGCGATACAAGCAGTCATGCAGCGTGTTTACGTGTGTGTGATATCATGTGCGATACAAGCAGTCATGCAGCGTGTTTACGTGCGTGTGATATCATGTGCGATACAAGCAGTCATGCAGCATGTTTACGTGTGTGTGATATCATGTGCGATACAAGCAGTCATGCAGCGTGTTTACGTGTGTGTGATATCATGTGCGATACAAGCAGTCATGCAGCGTGTTTATGTGTGTGTGATATCATGTGCGATACAAGCAGTCCTGCAGCGTGTTTACTTGTGTGTGATATCATGTGCGATACAAGCAGTCATGCAGCGTGTTTACGTGTGTGTGATATCATGTGCGATACAAGCAGTCCTGCAGCGTGTTTACTTGTGTGTGATATAATGTGCGATACAAGCAGTCATGCAGCGTGTTTACGTGCGTGTGATATCATGTGCGATACAAGCAGTCATGCAGCGTGTTTACTTGTGTGTGATATCATGTGCGATACAAGCAGTCATGCAGCGTGTTTACTAGTGTGTGATATCATGTGCGATACAAGGAGTCATGCAGGGTGTTTACTTGTGTGTGATATCATGTGCGATACAAGCAGTCATGCAGCGTGTTTATGTGTGTGTGATATCATGTGCGATACAAGCATTCATGCAGCGTGTATACTTATGTGTGATATCATGTGCGATACAAGCAGTCATGCAGCGTGTTTACGTGTGTGTGATATCGTATGCGATACAAACAGTCCTGCAGCGTGTTTACTTGCGTGTGATATCATGTGCGATACAAGCAGTCATGCAGCGTGTTTACGTGTGTGTGATATCATGTGCAATACAAGCAGTCATGCAGCGTGTTTACGTGTGTGTGATATCATGTGCGATACAAGCAGTCATGCAGCGTGTTTACGTGTGTGTGATATCATGTGCGATACAAGCAGTCATGCAGCGTGTTTACGTGTGTGTTATATCATGTGCGACACAAGCAGTCATGCAGCGTGTTTACTTGTGTGTGTGATATCATGTGCGATACAAGCAGTCCTGCAGCGTGTTTACGTGCGTGTGATATCATGTGCGATACAAGCCGTCCTGCAGCGTGTTTACGTGTGTGTGATATCATGTGCGATACAAGCAGTCATGCAGCGTGTTTACTTGTGTGTGATATCATGTGCGATACAAGCAGTCATGCAGCGTGTTTACGCGGGTGTGATATCATGTGCAATACAAGCAGTCCTGCAGCGTGTTTACTTGTGTGTGATATAATGTGCGATACAAGCAGTCCTGCAGCGTGTTTACGTGTGTATGATATCATGTGCGATACAAGCAGTCATGCAGCGTGTTTACGTGCGTGTGATGTCATGTGCGATACAAGCAGTCATGCAGCGTGTTTACTTGTGTGTGATATCATGTGCGATACAAGCAGTCATGCAGCGTGTTTACGTGTGTGTGATATCATGTGCGATACAAGCAGTCCTGCAGCGTGTTTACGTGTGTGTGATATCATGTGCGATACAAGCAGTCATGCAGCGTGTTTACGTGTGTGTGATATCATTTGCGATACATGCAGTCATGCAGCGTGTTTACGTGTGTGTGTGATATCATGTGCGATACAAGCAGTCATGCAGCGTGTTTACTTGTGTGTGATATCATGTGCGATACAAGCAGTTCTGCAGCGTGTTTATTTGTGTGTGATATCATGTGCGATACAAGCAGTCATGCAGCGTGTTTACATGCGTGTGATATCATGTGCGATACAAGCAGTCATGCAGCGTGTCTACTTGTGTGTGATATCATGTGCAATACAAGCAGTCATGCAGCGTGTTTACTTGTGTGTGATATCATGTGCGATACAAGCAGTCATGCAGCGTGTTTACGTGTGTGTGATATCATGTGCGACACAAGCAGTCATGCAGCGTCTTCACGTGCGTGTGATATCATGTGCGATACAAGCAGTCATGCAGCGTGTTTACTTGTGTGTGATATCATGTGCGATACAAGCAGTCATGCAGCGTGTTTACTTGTGTGTAATATCATGTGCGATACAAGCAGTCCTGCAGCGTGTTTATTTGTGTGTGATATCATGTGCGATACAAGCAGTCCCACATGACTTGTAATACGGTGACATCATTCCAACATCACTGATGAAGTCACATGACCTGTAATACGGCGACATCATTCCAACATCACTGATGAAGTCACATGACTTGTAATACGGCGACATCATTCCAACATCGCTGATGAAGTCACATGACTTGTAATACGGCGACATCATTCCAACATCACTGATGAAGTCACATGACTTGTAGTACGGCGACATCATTCCAACATCACAGATGAAGTCACATGACTTGTAATACGGCGACATCATTCCAACATCACCGATGAAGTCACATGACTTGTAATACGGCGACATCATTCCAACATCGCTGATGAAGTCACATGACTTGTAATACGGCGACATCATTCCCCAGCACTTTATTGTCTGTTTAATGGCGCTGCTATTAAGAGGGTGATAAGGTGGTGGTCATTGGAGAAGACATTAGACTTTATTTGCTCTCCATCTTCTGCTGGGACTGCAACAGTCAGGCTCTCATTATTCTTGGACTTTTACTGCGGCCCCTACTTCTATTTGTGGCCCCGTGATGAGGGCAAAGGTCCCCGCCTTCCCTCAGAGTTTCCACTTCAACGCCCTCCAACTAAATGTTGACCTCAAGTATTGGTTAGCAATAATGAATGATTTTTGTGGCGTGCAATAAAATCATGTTTAAAAGAAACAAAAAGAGAGTCAACATTTATTTCCTGCTGAAAACAAACTGACTTTGCAACTTTCAAGCTGCTCAACATTTTCACCTCAGTCACTTTTTTCACAGCCAACAATCGGAATTGTGTACTTTCAAATGTAGAAATATGACAATGCATTACAAAATATATATTCATAAAATATATTTAAAATTGTGAAAGGTTTTCTATATTTTTTAATCAAACTTGATTACAAAAATATGTTTATTTATAATTGTGATTATGTATATTTATTTAATCAAACTGGATTCCAAAAATACTTTTTTAGAATTGTGAAATGTTTTTTAGTTTAATCAAACTTCAGTCCAAAAATATATTTATTTATAATTGTGAAAAGTTTTAAATTATGTTTTATAAAACTTGATTACAAAAACAATTTTTTTAATATTTTTGAAATGTTTTTTATATATTTTAATCAAACTTGATTACAAAAATATATTTATTTATAATTTTGAAATGTTTTAAAATATTCTTAATCAAACGTGATTACAACAATATATGTATTTATCATTGTAAATTTGTATTAAATATTTTTGATCAAACTTGATAACAAAAAATATTTATTTAGAATTTAGAATTTTTTTAAAACAGTTTTAATCAAACCTGATTACAAAAATATATCTAAATAATTGTGACATTTTTCCAAATATTTTTAATCACACTTGATTACAAAAATATATGTATTTATAACTGTGAAATGTTTTCAATATTTTTTTTTCTCAAACTTGATAACAAAAAATATTTTTCTATAATTGTGAAATTTTTTAAATAATGTTTTATCATACTTGATTACAAAAACTTTTTTTTTATAATTCTGAAGGGTTTTTTTTTTTTTTTTAATCAACATTGATCACAAATTACATTTATTTATAATTGTGATTTTTTTTAAATATTCTTAATCAAACTTGATAACAAAAATATATTCATAAATGTGAATTAAAAAATAATTTTTTTATTAAACTTCATTACACAAATATATTTATTCATGATTGTGAATTTTTTTATACATCATATTTAATCAAACTTGTTTATAAAAAATATATTTATTTATAATTGTGAAATTTGTAAAATATTTTTAATAAAACTTGATTACAAAAATATATTCATAATTGTGAATTAAAAAAATATGTTTTAACCAAACTTGATCACAAAAAATATATTTATAATTGTGAATTTATTTTAAAATATATTTTAATCAAACTTGATTACAAAAATGTATGTATTTATAACTGTGAATTAAAAAAAAATATTTTAACTAAACTTAATTACACAAATATATTTATTAATAATTGTGAATTTTTAAAAAATATTTTTACCAAACTTTATTTTTTTTAAAATTCATTATTGTAAATACATATTTAATCAAACTTGTTTACAAAAGTATATTTATTTATAGTTGTGAATTTGTTTAAATATGTTTTAATCCAACCTGATTACAAAATATATTTATTTATAATTGTGACATGTTTCCAAATATTTTTAATCAAACTGATTACAAAAATATAATTATTTATAATTGTGAAATGTTTTTTTTTTTTAAATTCTCAAACTTGATTACAAGAAATATTTATTAATAATTGTGAAATTTTTTAAATAATGTTTTATCAAAATTGATTACAAATTACATTTATTTATAATTGTGAAAGATTTTAAAATATACTTAATCAGACTTGATCACAAAAATGTTTTATTTATAATTGTGAATTTTTATTTAATATTTTTAATCAAACTTGATCACAAAAATACATTTATTCATATTTGTGAATTTTTATTAAATATGTTTTAATCAAAGTTGATTACAAAAATATATTCATAATTGTGAATTTTAAAAAAATATTTTTAATTCAACTTGATTACACAAATATATTTATTGATGATTGTGATTTTTTTTTAAACATATTTAATCAAACTTAATGACAAAAATATATTTATAATTGTGAATTTGTTTTAATAATTTTTAATCAAACGATATTACAAAAAATATATATTTATTTAAAATTGTGAATTTTTATTAATAATTTTTAATCAAACATGATTACAAAAATATATGTATTTATAATTATGAATTTTTAAAAATATTTTTAATCAAACTTGATTACAAAATATATTCATAATTGTGAATTTAAAAAATATATTTTTAATCAAACTTGGTCAAAAAAATATATTTTTGAATTTATTTTAAAATATATTTTAATCAAACTTGATTACAAAAATTTATTTATTTATAATTTTGAATTAAAAAAATATTTTTAATTAACCTTAATTACACAAATATATTTATTTATGTTTTTCAATATTTTTTTTATTTTTTTTTTTATAATGTCCTGCCCAGCTTCTCGGGCAAATCATATAGCAGATGTAGATGCCCATATCGGCTGTTCAGATTTACTTTACAAAAGAGAAGTGTAGGATACTTCTCTTGTTGCCTTACTTGTATTTTGACTTTATTAAATGTATTTATATTATCATTTGGTGCAGCCGGGCCGGAACAGGAGGGGATAGAAAGAGAGAAAAAGGAAGACAGAGGGGGGAATTGTGGGGACAAGAGGGGGATTAGACAGAGAGACAAAAACAACAACAACAACAACAACAACAGAGCAACATCAGCAAATACGACATGTACAAATATGATGGTAAAAGTAATAGCAAATAAGCAGTTAGCGAAAATAAAAATAAAAATACAGAAATGACAATGAGCATTATTACACTAAAAATGGAGCAATATGAATACCAATAGAAATAGTGCTATTGATAATAAACAATACCAGTACTTTACCTTTATTATCAACAATACAATTGTTCAAATGCAACAATACATATACGTAATGATAACTTGAGATACGAAAGAATGCAGAAAAATGGAGGGGAAGTTTTTCAATATTTTTAATCAAACTTTATTAAAAAAAATGTATTCATAATTGTGAATTTTTTAAAACATCATATTTAATCAAACTCGATTACAAAAATATATTTATTTATAATTGTGAATTTGTTTTAATATTTTTTAATCAAACTTGATTACAAAAAATAGATTTATTTAAAACTGTGAATTTGTTTTAATATTTTTTGCTCAAACTTTATTACAACAATTATATTTATTTATAATTGTGAATTTGTTTGAATAATTTTTAATCAAACTTGATTACAAAAATGTTACATTAAGTATGTTATGGACAACGAACACAAGTGCATTTTACTGATACCGTGACGAGATCCTGAGGCCCAATGTAGTGCCACTCACCCGAGACCGTCGCAAGGATCCTTACACAATTCCTGAAAGCTGAAAACATCCCAGTTCTTGCACAACCAGCGTACTCAGCGGACATGTCAGCCATTGAGCATGTCTGGCATGCTGTGGATCGACGTATACCACAGCGTGTTCCACTTCCTGCCAATACCTAACTACTTGGCAGCGCCATTGAAGAGGAGTGGAGCAACATTCCACAGACCGCAATCAATAACCTGACAGTGGCCTTTTACTGTGGGCAGCCTAAGGCGCACCTGTGCAATTATCGCTGTTTTCATCAGCATCTGTGAGGTGGATTATCTTGGCAAAAAAGAAATGCTCACTAACACAGATTTGTGAACAATATTTGTGCGTTTATATTCCCGTTCAGTAAACGCTCCCGTGGTAAAAGTGCAGTTTTAAACGCTCAAAAATAACTCGAAAAATCTTTGTTTATTTCAACTCTTTTCCCGAAAAGCGCACCTGTGCAATAATCGCTGTTTCATCAGCATCTTGACATGCCACACCTGTGAGGTGGAAGAAATGCTCACTAACACAGATTTGTGGACAATATTTGTGCGTTTATATTCCCGTTCAGTAAACGCTCCCGTGGTAAAAGTGCAGTTTTAAACGCTCAAAAATAACGCGAAAAATCTTTGTTTATTTCAACTCTTTTCCCGAAAAGCGCACCTGTGCAATAATCGCTGTTTCATCAGCATCTTGACATGCCACACCTGTGAGGTGGAAGAAATGCTCACTAACACAGATTTGTGGACAATATTTGTGCGTTTATATTCCCGTTCAGTAAACGCTCCCGTGGTAAAAGTGCAGTTTTAAACGCTCAAAAATAACGCGAAAAATCTTTGTTTATTTCAACTCTTTTCCCGAAAAGCGCACCTGTGCAATAATCGCTGTTTCATCAGCATCTTGACATGCCACACCTGTGAGGTGGAAGAAATACTCACTAACACAGATTTGTGAACAATATTTGTGCGTTTATATTCCTGTTCAGTAAACGCTCCCGTGGTAAAAGTGCAGTTTTAAACGCTCAAAAATAACTCGAAAAATCTTTGTTTATTTCAACTCTTTTCCCGAAAAGCACACCTGTGCAATAATCGCTGTTTCATCAGCATCTTGACATGCCACACCTGTGAAGTGGAAGAAATGCTCACTAACACAGATTTGTGAACAATATTTGTGCGTTTATATTTCCGTTCAGTAAACGCTCCCGTGGTAAAAGTGCAATTTTAAACGCTCAAAAACAACTCGAAAAATCTTTGTTTATTTCAACTCTTTTCCCGAAAAGCGCACCTGTGCAATAATCGCTGTTTCATCAGCATCTTGACATGCCACACCTGTGAGGTGGAAAAAATGCTCACTAACACAGATTTGTGAACAATAATTGTGCATTTATATTCCCGTTCAGTAAACGCTCCCGTGGTAAAACTGCAATTTTAAACGCTCGAAAATAACTCGAAAAATCTTTGTTTATTTCATCTCTTTTCCCGAAAAGCGCACCTGTGCAATAATCGCTGTTTCATCGGCATCTTGACATGCCACACCTGTCAGGTGGAAGAAATGCTCACTAACACAGATTTGTGAACAATATTTGTACGTTTATATTTTTGTTCAGTAAACGCTCCCCGTGGTAAAAGTGCAGTTTTAAACGCTCAAAAATAACTCGAAAAATCTTTGTTTATTTCAACTCTTTTCCCGAAAAGCGCACCTGTGCAATAATCGCTGTTTCATCAGCATCTTGACATGCCACACCTGTGAGGTGGAAGAAATGCTCACTAACACAGATTTGTGGACAATATTTGTGCGTTTATATTCCCGTTCAGTAAACGCTCCCGTGGTAAAAGTGCAGTTTTAAACGCTCAAAAATAACGCGAAAAATCTTTGTTTATTTCAACTCTTTTCCCGAAAAGCGCACCTGTGCAATAATCGCTGTTTCATCAGCATCTTGACATGCCACACCTGTGAGGTGGAAGAAATGCTCACTAACACAGGTTTGTGAATAATAATTGTGCGTTTATATTCCTGTTCAGTAAACGCTCCCGTGGTAAAAGTGCAATTTTAAACGCTCAAAAACAACTAGAAAAATCTTTGTTTATTTCAACTCTTTTCCCGAAAAGCGCACCTGTGCAATAATCGCTGTTTCATCAGCATCTTGACATGCCACACCTGTGAGGTGGAAGAAATGCTCACTAACACAGATTTTTGAACAATATTTGTGCGTTTATATTTCTGTTCAGTAAACGCTCCCGTGGTAAGAGTGCAATTTTAAACGCTCGAAAATAACTCGAAAAATCTTTGTTTATTTCAACTCTTTTCCCGAAAAGCGCACCTGTGCAATAATCGCTGTTTCATCAGCATCTTGACATGCCACACCTGTGAGGTGGAAGAAATGCTCACTAACACAGATTTGTGAATAATATTTGTGCGTTTATATTCCCGTTCAGTAAACGCTCCCGTGGTAAAAGTGCAATTTTAAACGCTCAAAAACAACTAAAAAAATCTTTGTTTATTTCAACTCTTTTCCCGAAAAGCGCACCTGTGCAATAATCGCTGTTTCATCAGCATCTTGACATGCCACACCTGTGAGGTGGAAGAAATGCTCACTAACACAGATTTGTGCGTTTATGTTCCCGTTCAGTAAACGCTCCCGTGGTAAAAGTGCAGTTTTAAACGCTCAAAAATAACTCGAAAAATCTTTGTTTATTTCAACTCTTTTCCCGAAAAGCGCACCTGTGCAATAATCGCTGTTTCATCAGCATCTTGACATGCCACACCTGTGAGGTGGAAGAAATGCTCACTAACACAGATTTGTGAACAATATTTGTGCGTTTATATTCCCGTTCAGTAAACGCTCCCGTGGTAAAAGTGCCGTTTTAAACGCTCAAAAATAATTCGAAAAATCTTTGTTTATTTCAACTCTTTTCCCGAAAAGCGCACCTGTGCAAGAATCGCTGTTTCATCAGCATCTTGACATCCCACACCTGTGAGGTGGAAGAAATGCTCACTAACACAGATTTGTGAACAATATTTGTGCGTTTATATTCCCGTTCAGTAAACGCTCCCGTGGTAAAAGTGCAGTTTTAAACGCTCAAAAATAACTCGAAAAATCTTTGTTTATTTCAACTCTTTTCCCGAAAAGCGCACCTGTGCAATAATCGCTGTTTCATCAGCATCTTGACATGCCACACCTGTGAGGTGGAAGAAATGCTCACTAACACAGATTTGTGAATAATAATTGTGCGTTTATATTCCTGTTCAGTAAACGCTCCCGTGGTAAAAGTGCAATTTTAAACGCTCAAAAATAACGCGAAAAATCTTTGTTTATTTCAACTCTTTTCCCGAAAAGCGCACCTGTGCAATAATCGCTGTTTCATCAGCATCTTGACATGCC
>NC_084745.1:55449930-55457430 GCF_033978785.1 Entelurus aequoreus
CATTCACTCTTATCAGCACCTCTGTCACTACAGTCACTCTTATCAGCACCTCTGTCACTACATTCACTCTTATCAGCACCTCTGTCACTACAGTCACTCTTATCAGCACCTCTGTCACTACATTCACTCTTATCAGCACCTCTGTCACTACACTCACTCTTATCAGCACCTCTGTCACTACATTCACTCTTATCAGCACCTCTGTCACTACACTCACTCTTATCAGCACCTCTGTCACTACATTCACTCTTATCAGCACCTCTGTCACTACATTCACTCTTATCAGCACCTCTGTCACTACACTCACTCTTATCAGCACCTCTGTCACTACATTCACTCTTATCAGCACCTCTGTCACTACAGTCACTCTTATCAGCACCTCTGTCACTACACTCACTCTTATCAGCACCTCTTTCACTACATTCACTCTTATCAGCACCTCTGTCACTACATTCACTCTTATCAGCACCTCTGTCACTACATTCACTCTTATCAGCACCTCTGTCACTACAGTCACTCTTATCAGCACCTCTGTCACTACATTCACTCTTATCAGCACCTCTGTCACTACATTCACTCTTATCAGCACCTCTGTCACTACATTCACTTTTGGATGAAACGTCACTCCAGCTCTTCTTCATCCTCAGCAGACAGGAGGTCAACATTCACAATAAGCTTCTTATGATAAACTCCTTTCTGTGCTGAGCTGCCTCACCATCATGTTGGCGCACAACGTCACCTTTGCCCACACAACACACCAACATCATGTTGGCGCACAATGTCACCTTTGCCCACACAACAAACCAACATCATGTTGGCGCGCAATGTCACCTTTGCCCACACAACACACCAACATCATGTTGGCGCACAATGTCACCTTTGCCCACACAACAAACCAACATCATGTTGGCGCGCAATGTCACCTTTGCCCAAACAACACACCAACATCATTTTGGCGCACAACGTCACATTTGCCCACACAACACACCAACATCATGTTGGTGCACAATGTCACCTTTGCCCACACAACACACCAACATCATGTTGGCGCACAATGTCACCTTTGCCCACACAACAAACCAACATCATGTTGGCGCACAATGTCACCTTTGCCCACACAACACACCAACATCATGTTGGCGCACAATGTCACCTTTGCCCACACAACAAACCAACATCATGTTGGCGCACAATGTCACCTTTGCCCACACAACACACCAACATCATGTTGGTGCACAATGTCACCTTTGCCCACACAACAAACCAACATCATGTTGGCGCACAATGTCACCTTTGCCCACACAACACACCAACATCATGTTGGCGCACAATGTCACCTTTGCCCACACAACACACCAACATCATGTTGGCGCACAACGTCACCTTTACCCACACAACACACCAACATCATGTTGGCGCACAACGTCCACCTTTACCCACAAAACACACCAACATGTTGGCGCACAACGTCACCTTTGCCCACACAACACACCCACATCATGTTTGTGCACAACGTCACCTTTGTCCACACAACACACCAACATCATGTTGGTGCACAATGTCACCTTTACCCACACAATACACCAACATCATGTTGGCACACAACGTAACCTATGCCCACACAACACAATAAAATCATGTTAGTGCACAACATCACATTTGCCCACACAACTCACCAACATCATGTTGGCGCACAATGCCACTTTTGCCCACACAACACACCAACATCATGTTGGCGCACAATGTCACCTTTGCCCACACAACACACCAACATCATGTTGGCGCACAACGTCACCTTTGCCCACACAACACAATAAAATCATGTTAGTGCACAACATCACCTTTGCCCACACAACTCACCAACATCATGTTGGCGCACAATGCCACTTTTGCCCACACAACACACCAACATCATGTTGGCGCACAATGTCACCTTTGCCCACACAACACACCAACATCATGTTGGCGCACAACGTCACCTTTGCCCACACAACACACCAACATCATGTTGGCGCACAACGTCACCTTTGCCCACACAACACACCAACATCATGTTGGCGCACTACGTCACCTTTACCCACACAACACACCAACATCATGTTGGTATACTCAATGAAATGTCACCTTTACCCACACAACACACCAACATCATACTGGTGCACAATGTCACCTTTACCCACACAACACACCAACATCATGTTGGCGCACAAAGTCACCATTGCCCACACAACACACCAACATCATGTTGGCGCACAACGTAACCTTTGCCCACACAACACACCAAAATCATGTTGGCGCACAACGTCACCTTTGCCCACACAACACACCAACATCATGTTGGCGCACAACGTCACTTTTGCCCAAACAACACACCAACATCATGTTGGCGCACAAAGTCACCATTGCCCACACAACACACCAACATCATGTTGGTGCACAACGTAACCTTTGCCCACACAACACAACAACATCATGTTGGCGCACAATGTCACCTTTGCCCAAACAACACACCAACATCATGTTGGCGCGCAAAGTCACCATTGCCCACACAACACACCAACATCATGTTGGCGCACAACGTCACCTTTGCCCACACAACACACCAACATCATGTTGGCGCACAACATCACCTTTGCCCACACAACACACCAACATCATGTTGGCGCACAACGTCACCTTTACCCACACAACACACCAACATCATGTTGGTATACTCAATGAAATGTCACCTTTACCCACACAACACACCAACATCATACTTGTGCACAATGTCACCTTTGCCCACACAACACACCAACATCATGTTGGCGCACAACGTCACCTTTGCCCACACAACACACCAACATCATGTTGGTGCACAATGTCACCTTTACCCACACAACACAACAACATCATGTTGGCGCACAATGTCACCTTTGCCCACACAACACACCAACATCATGTTGGCGCACAACGTCACCTTCGCCCACACAACACACCAACATCATGTTGGCGCACAACGTCACCTTTGCCCACACAACATACTAACATCATGTTGGCGCACAACGTCACCTTTACCCACACAACACACCAACATCATGTTGGCGCACAACGTCACCTTTACCCACACAACACACCAGCATCATGTTGGTGCACAATGTCACCTTCGCCCACACAACACACCAACATCATGTTGGCGCACAACGTCACCTTTGCCCACACAACATACTAACATCATGTTGGCGCACAACGTCACCTTTACCCACACAACACACCAACATCATGTTGGCGCACAACGTCACCTTTACCCACACAACACACCAACATCATGTTGGCGCACAATGTCACCTTTGCCCACACAACACACCAACATCATGTTGGCGCACAACGTCACCTTTGCCCACACAACATACTAACATCATGTTGGCGCACAACGTCACCTTTACCCACACAACACACCAACATCATGTTGGCGCACAACGTCACCTTTGCCCACACAACACACCAACATCATGTTGGCGCACAACGTAACCTTTGCCCACACAACATACTAACATCATGTTGGCGCACAACGTCACCTTTGCCCACACAACATACTAACATCATGTTGGCGCACAACGTCACCTTTACCCACACAACACACCAACATCATGTTGGCGCACAACGTCCACCTTTACCCACAAAACACACCAACATGTTGGCGCACAACGTCACCTTTGCCCACACAACACACCCACATCATGTTTGTGCACAACGTCACCTTTGTCCACACAACACACCAACATCATGTTGGTGCACAATGTCACCTTTACCCACACAACACACCAACATCATGTTGGCACACAACGTAACCTATGCCCACACAACACAATAAAATCATGTTAGTGCACAACATCACCTTTGCCCACACAACTCACCAACATCATGTTGGCGCACAATGCCACTTTTGCCCACACAACACACCAACATCATGTTGGCGCACAATGTCACCTTTGCCCACACAACACACCAACATCATGTTGGCGCACAACGTCACCTTTGCCCACACAACACACCAACATCATGTTGGCGCACAACGTCACCTTTGCCCACACAACACACCAACATCATGTTGGCGCACTACGTCACCTTTACCCACACAACACACCAACATCATGTTGGTATACTCAATGAAATGTCACCTTTACCCACACAACACACCAACATCATACTGGTGCACAATGTCACCTTTACCCACACAACACACCAACATCATGTTGGCGCACAAAGTCACCATTGCCCACACAACACACCAACATCATGTTGGCGCACAACGTAACCTTTGCCCACACAACACACCAAAATCATGTTGGCGCACAACGTCACCTTTGCCCACACAACACACCAACATCATGTTGGCGCACAACGTCACTTTTGCCCAAACAACACACCAACATCATGTTGGCGCACAAAGTCACCATTGCCCACACAACACACCAACATCATGTTGGTGCACAACGTAACCTTTGCCCACACAACACAACAACATCATGTTGGCGCACAATGTCACCTTTGCCCAAACAACACACCAACATCATGTTGGCGCGCAAAGTCACCATTGCCCACACAACACACCAACATCATGTTGGCGCACAACGTCACCTTTGCCCACACAACACACCAACATCATGTTGGCGCACAACATCACCTTTGCCCACACAACACACCAACATCATGTTGGCGCACAACGTCACCTTTACCCACACAACACACCAACATCATGTTGGTATACTCAATGAAATGTCACCTTTACCCACACAACACACCAACATCATACTGGTGCACAATGTCACCTTTGCCCACACAACACACCAACATCATGTTGGCGCACAACGTCACCTTTGCCCACACAACACACCAACATCATGTTGGTGCACAATGTCACCTTTACCCACACAACACAACAACATCATGTTGGCGCACAATGTCACCTTTGCCCACACAACAAACCAACATCATGTTGGCGCACAATGTCACCTTTGCCCACACAACAAACCAACATCATGTTGGCGCACAACGTCACCTTTGCCCACACAACACACCAACATCATGTTGGCGCACAATGTCACCTTTGCCCAAACAACAAACCAACATCATGTTGGCGCACAATGTCACCTTTGCCCACACAACACACCAACATCATGTTGGCGCACAATGTCACCTTCGCCCACACAACACACCAACATCATGTTGGCGCACAATGTCACCTTCGCCCACACAACACACCAACATCATGTTGGCGCGCAACGTCACCTTTGCCCACACAACACACCAACATCATGTTGGCGCACAATGTCACCTTTGCCCACACAACACACCAACATCATGTTGGTGCATTCAACACAATGTCACCTTTACCGAGGAAAACACACCAGCATCATGTTGGTATACTCAATGAAATGTCACCTTTACCCACACAACACACCAACATCATACTGGTGCACAATGTCACCTTTACCCACACAACACACCAACATCACGTTGGCGCGCAATGTTACCTTTACCCACACAACACACCAACATCATGTTGGTGCACTATAACACCTTTACCTACACAACACACCAACTTCATGTTGGTGCACTCAACACAATGTCACCTTTACCCACACAACACACCAACATCATGCTGGTGCACAATGTCACCTTTACCCACACAACACACCAACATCATGTTGGAGGTCCATCCTTTGGTGCACTATGTCACCTTTACCCACACAACACACCAACATCATGTTTGTGCACTCAACACAATGTCACCTTTACCCACACAACACACCAACATCATGTTGGTGCACTCAACACAATGTCACCTTTACCCACACAACACACCAACATCATGTTGGCGCACAACGTCACCTTTGCCCACACAACACACCAACATCATGTTGGCGCACAACGTAACCTTTGCCCACACAACATACTAACATCATGTTGGCGCACAACGTCACCTTTGCCCACACAACATACTAACATCATGTTGGCGCACAACGTCACCTTTACCCACACAACACACCAACATCATGTTGGCGCACAACGTCCACCTTTACCCACAAAACACACCAACATGTTGGCGCACAACGTCACCTTTGCCCACACAACACACCCACATCATGTTTGTGCACAACGTCACCTTTGTCCACACAACACACCAACATCATGTTGGTGCACAATGTCACCTTTACCCACACAACACACCAACATCATGTTGGCACACAACGTAACCTATGCCCACACAACACAATAAAATCATGTTAGTGCACAACATCACCTTTGCCCACACAACTCACCAACATCATGTTGGCGCACAATGCCACTTTTGCCCACACAACACACCAACATCATGTTGGCGCACAATGTCACCTTTGCCCACACAACACACCAACATCATGTTGGCGCACAACGTCACCTTTGCCCACACAACACACCAACATCATGTTGGCGCACAACGTCACCTTTGCCCACACAACACACCAACATCATGTTGGCGCACTACGTCACCTTTACCCACACAACACACCAACATCATGTTGGTATACTCAATGAAATGTCACCTTTACCCACACAACACACCAACATCATACTGGTGCACAATGTCACCTTTACCCACACAACACACCAACATCATGTTGGCGCACAAAGTCACCATTGCCCACACAACACACCAACATCATGTTGGCGCACAACGTAACCTTTGCCCACACAACACACCAAAATCATGTTGGCGCACAACGTCACCTTTGCCCACACAACACACCAACATCATGTTGGCGCACAACGTCACTTTTGCCCAAACAACACACCAACATCATGTTGGCGCACAAAGTCACCATTGCCCACACAACACACCAACATCATGTTGGTGCACAACGTAACCTTTGCCCACACAACACAACAACATCATGTTGGCGCACAATGTCACCTTTGCCCAAACAACACACCAACATCATGTTGGCGCGCAAAGTCACCATTGCCCACACAACACACCAACATCATGTTGGCGCACAACGTCACCTTTGCCCACACAACACACCAACATCATGTTGGCGCACAACATCACCTTTGCCCACACAACACACCAACATCATGTTGGCGCACAACGTCACCTTTACCCACACAACACACCAACATCATGTTGGTATACTCAATGAAATGTCACCTTTACCCACACAACACACCAACATCATACTGGTGCACAATGTCACCTTTGCCCACACAACACACCAACATCATGTTGGCGCACAACGTCACCTTTGCCCACACAACACACCAACATCATGTTGGTGCACAATGTCACCTTTACCCACACAACACAACAACATCATGTTGGCGCACAATGTCACCTTTGCCCACACAACAAACCAACATCATGTTGGCGCACAATGTCACCTTTGCCCACACAACAAACCAACATCATGTTGGCGCACAACGTCACCTTTGCCCACACAACACACCAACATCATGTTGGCGCACAATGTCACCTTT
>NC_084745.1:55472430-55492430 GCF_033978785.1 Entelurus aequoreus
CAAGAACAAGAACAAAGAGAAGAACAACAACAACGAGAAGAAGAAGAAGAACAACAAAGAGAAGAAGAAGAAAGAGAAGAAGAAGAACAAGAACAAAGAGAAGAACAACAACAACGAGAAAAAGAAGAAGAACAACAACAACAAAGAGAAGAAGAAGAAGGAGAAGAAGAACAAGAACAAGAACAAAGAGAAGAACAACAACAACAACGAGAAGAAGAAGAAGAACAAGAACAAAGAGAAGAAGAAGAAGAAGAAAAACAAGAAGAAGAAGAAGAAGAACAAGAAGAACAAGAAGAAAAACAAGAAGAAGAAAAAGAAGAAGATGAACAAGAACAAGAAGAAGAAGAAGAAGAAGAAAAAGAATAAAGAGAACAAGAACAAGAACAAGAAGAGCAACAAGAAGAAGAAGAAGAACAAGTAGAAGAAGAACAACAACAACAAGAAGGAGAAGAAGAACAAGAAGAACAAGAAGAAAAACAAGAAGAAGAAAAAGAAGAAGATGAACAAGAACAAGAAGAAGAAGAAGAAGAAGAAAAAGAATAAAGAGAACAAGAACAAGAACAAGAAGAGCAACAAGAAGAAGAAGAAGAACAAGTAGAAGAAGAACAACAACAACAACAAGAAGGAGAAGAAGAACAAGAAGAACAAGGAAAAGAAGAAGAACAAGAACAAGAACAAAGAGAAGAACAACAACAACGAGAAGAAGAAGAAGAAGAAGAACAAGAACAAAGAGAAGAACAACAACAACGAGAAGAAGAACAACAACAACAAAGAGAAGAAGAAGAAGGAGAAGAAGAACAAGAACAAGAACAAAGAGAAGAACAACAACAACGAGAAGACGAAGAACAAGAACAAAGAGAAGAAGAAGAAGAAGAAGAAGAAGAAGAAGAAGAAGAAGAAGTGTGAACACATTTTGTTCCATTCTCAGTCAATGCATTTTTCGCAGCATTTTGTTTGCCAAGCAAGAAGAGTCTTTTACATTGATTATTGACATTTTTTAAAATAATTTTTTTTAAATTCTGAATGAATTTAGAATCAGAAGGAATAGGAATCGCGATTTGGATGTGAACTCATTTTGTTCCACCCTGAGTCAAGTCACTTTTAGGAGCAGTTTGTTTGCCAAGCAAGAAGAGTCTTTTACATTGATTGTTGAAAAAAATAAACCAATATATATTTTTAATAAAAAATTTTAAAATAAGGAATCTATGTAGAATCAGAAGGAATAGGAATCGCCATTTGAATGTGAACACATTTTGTTCCATCCTTAGTCAGTGCATTTTTTGCAGCAGTTTGTTTGCCAAGCAAGAAGAGTATTTTACATTAATAATTGAAAAAATATATATATATATATTTTTTTGATCAATTATTAAAAATTCTGAATCTATTCAGATTCAGAAAGAATAGGAATCCCGATTTGGATGTGAACACATTTTGTTCCATTCGTAGTCAATGCATTTTTCGCAGCAGTTTGTTTGCCAAGCAAGAAGAGTCTTTTACATTGATTATTGAAAAAAATTTTATATATTTGTTTTAAATACATTTTTTAGAATCAGAATGAATAGGAATCGCGATTTGGGTGTGGACACATTTTGTTCCACCCTGAGTCAAGTCACTTTTAGGAGCAGTTTGTTTGCCCAGCAAGAAGAGTCTTTTACATTGATTATTGAAAAAAATAAACACTTTTTTTTTTCAATACATTTTTTAAAATAATGAATCTATTTAGAATCAGAAGGAATAGGAATCACGATTTGGATGTGAACACATTTTGTTCCACCCTGAGTCAAGTCACTTTTAGGAGCAGTTTGTTTGCAGAGCAAGAAGAGTCTTTTACATTGATTATTGAAGAAAAAAAAATCTATATATTTTTGAATAATGTGTCTATTGATGAGGTGGCGACTTGTCCAGGGTGTACCCCGCCTTCTGCCCGATTGTAGCTGAGATAGGCTCCAGCGCCCCCCGCGACCCCGAAGGGAATAAGCGGTAGAAAATGGATGGATGGATGGATGTCTATTTAGAATCAGAAGGAATAGGAATCGCCATTTGAATGTGAACACATTTTGTTCCATCTTTAGTCAATGCATTTTTCACAGCAGTTTGTTTGCCAAGCAAGAAGAGTCTTTTACATTGATTATTGAAAAAAATAAACAAATATACATATTTTAATCCATTTTATTAAATAATGAATCTATTTAGAATTAGAAGGAATAGGAATCGCGACTTTGATGTGAACACATTTTGTTCCACCCTGAGTCAAGTCACTTTTAGGCGCAGTTTGTTTGCCAAGCAAGAAGAGTATTTTACATTGATTATTGAAAATATATATATATATATATATATTTTTTTTTTTAATACATTTTTTAGAATCAGAATGAACAGGAATTGCGATTTGGATGTGAACACATTTTGTTCCACCCTGAGTCAAGTCACTTTTAGGAGCAGTTTGTTTGCCCAGCAAGAAGAGTATTTTACATTAAATTATTTTAAAAAAAAATATATATATATATATATATATATATATATTTTTTTTTTTTTTTTTAAATAAATTTTTTAGAATCAGAATGAATAGGAATCGCGATTTGGATGTGAACACATTTTGTTCCACCCTGAGTCAAGTCACTTTTAGGAGCAGTTTGTTTGCCAAGCAAGAAGAGTATTTTACATTGATTATTGGAGAAAAAATAAAATAAAATAAATAAAAAAATAAATATATATATATATATATATATATATTTTTTTTTTTTAATACATTTTTTAGAATCAGAATGAATAGGAATCGCGATTTGGATGTGAACACATTTTGTTCCACCCTGAGTCAAGTCACTTTTAGGAGCAGTTTGTTTGCCCAGCAAGAAGAGTCTTTTACATTGATTATTGAATATATATATATATATATATATATATATATATATATATATAATATATATATATATATATATATATATATATATATATATATATATATTTTTTTTTAATACATTTTTTAGAATCAGAATGAATAGGAATCGCGATTTGGATGTGAACACATTTTGTTCCACCCTGAGTCAAGTCACTTTTAGGAGCAGTTTGTTTGCCCAGCAAGAAGAGTCTTTTACATTGATTGTTGAAAAAAAAAAACAAATATACATATTTTAATCAATTTTATTAAATAATGAATCTATTTAGAATCAGAAGGAATAGGAATGGCGACTTGGATGTGAACACATTTTGTTCCACCCTGAGTCAAGTCACTTTTAGGAGCAGTTGTTTGCCAAGCAAGAAGAGTATTTTACATTGATTATTGAAAAAAAAAATAAAATAAAATATATATATATATTTTTTTTTAATACATTTTTTAGAATCAGAATGAATAGGAATCGCCATTTGGATGTGAACACATTTTGTTCCACCCTGAGTCAAGTCACTTTTAGGCGCAGTTTGTTTGCCAAGAAAGAAGAGTCTTTTACATTGATTATTGAAAAAAATAAACAAATGTTTTTTTTAATCAAGTTTTTTAAATAATGAACCTATTTAGAATCAGAAGGAATAGGAATCACGATTTGGATGTGAACACATTTTGCTCCACCCTGAGTCAAGTCACTTTTAGGAGCAGTTTGTTTGCCAAGCAAGAAGAGTATTTTACATTAATAATTGAAAAAATATATATATATATATTTTTTTGATCAATTATTAAAAATTCTGAATCTATTTAGATTCAGAAAGAATAGGAATCCCGATTTGGATGTGAACACATTTTGTTCCATTCGTAGTCAATGCATTTTTCGCAGCAGTTTGTTTGCCAAGCAAGAAGAGTCTTTTACATTGATTATTGAAAAAAAAATTATATATTTGTTTTAAATACATTTTTTAGAATCAGAATGAATAGGAATCGCGATTTGGGTGTGGACACATTTTGTTCCACCCTGAGTCAAGTCACTTTTAGGAGCAGTTTGTTTGCCCAGCAAGAAGAGTCTTTTACATTGATTATTGAAAAAAATAAACACTTTTTTTTTTTCAATACATTTTTTAAAATAATGAATCTATTTAGAATCAGAAGGAATAGGAATCACGATTTGGATGTGAACACATTTTGTTCCACCCTGAGTCAAGTCACTTTTAGGAGCAGTTTGTTTGCAGAGCAAGAAGAGTCTTTTACATTGATTATTGAAAAAAAAAAATCTATATATTTTTGAATAATGTGTCTATTGATGAGGTGGCGACTTGTCCAGGGTGTACCCCGCCTTCTGCCCGATTGTAGCTGAGATAGGCTCCAGCGCCCCCCGCGACCCCGAAGGGAATAAGCGGTAGAAAATGGATGGATGGATGGATGTCTATTTAGAATCAGAAGGAATAGGAATCGCCATTTGAATGTGAACACATTTTGTTCCATCTTTAGTCAATGCATTTTTCACAGCAGTTTGTTTGCCAAGCAAGAAGAGTCTTTTACATTGATTATTGAAAAAAATAAACAAATATACATATTTTAATCCATTTTATTAAATAATGAATCTATTTAGAATTAGAAGGAATAGGAATCGCGACTTTGATGTGAACACATTTTGTTCCACCCTGAGTCAAGTCACTTTTAGGCGCAGTTTGTTTGCCAAGCAAGAAGAGTATTTTACATTGATTATTGAAAATATATATATATATATATATATTTTTTTTTTAAATACATTTTTTAGAATCAGAATGAACAGGAATCGCGATTTGGATGTGAACACATTTTGTTCCACCCTGAGTCAAGTCACTTTTAGGAGCAGTTTGTTTGCCCAGCAAGAAGAGTATTTTACATTAAATTATTTAAAATATATATATATATATATATATATATATATATATATATATATATATATATATATATATATATATATATATATATATATATATATATATATATATTTTTTTTTTTTTTTTAATACATTTTTTAGAATCAGAATGAATAGGAATCGCGATTTGGATGTGAACACATTTTGTTCCACCCTGAGTCAAGTCACTTTTAGGAGCAGTTTGTTTGCCAAGCAAGAAGAGTATTTTACATTGATTATTGGAGAAAAAATAAAATAAAATAAATAAAAAAATAAATATATATATATATATATATATATATATATATATATATATATTTTTTTTTAATACATTTTTTAGAATCAGAATGAATAGGAATCGCGATTTGGATGTGAACACATTTTGTTCCACCCTGAGTCAAGTCACTTTTAGGAGCAGTTTGTTTGCCCAGCAAGAAGAGTCTTTTACATTGATTATTGAATATATATATATATATATATATATATATATATATATATATATATATATATATATATATATATATATATATATATATATATATATATATATATATATATATATATTTTTTTTTTTTTTTAATACATTTTTTAGAATCAGAATGAATAGGAATCGCGATTTGGATGTGAACACATTTTGTTCCACCCTGAGTCAAGTCACTTTTAGGAGCAGTTTGTTTGCCCAGCAAGAAGAGTCTTTTACATTGATTGTTGAAAAAAAAAAAACAAATATACATATTTTAATCAATTTTATTAAATAATGAATCTATTTAGAATCAGAAGGAATAGGAATGGCGACTTGGATGTGAACACATTTTGTTCCACCCTGAGTCAAGTCACTTTTAGGAGCAGTTGTTTGCCAAGCAAGAAGAGTATTTTACATTGATTATTGAAAAAAAAATAAAAATAAAATATATATATATATTTTTTTTTAATACATTTTTTAGAATCAGAATGAATAGGAATCGCCATTTGGATGTGAACACATTTTGTTCCACCCTGAGTCAAGTCACTTTTAGGCGCAGTTTGTTTGCCAAGAAAGAGAGTCTTTTACATTGATTATTGAAAAAAATAAACAAATGTTTTTTTTAATCAAGTTTTTTAAATAATGAACCTATTTAGAATCAGAAGGAATAGGAATCACGATTTGGATGTGAACACATTTTGTTCCACCCTGAGTCAAGTCACTTTTAGGAGCAGTTTGTTTGCAGAGCAAGAAGAGTCTTTACATTGATTATTAAAAAAAAAAAATCTATATATTTTTGAATAATGTGTCTATTTAGAATCAGAAGGAATAGGAATCGCCATTTGAATGTGAACACATTTTGTTCCACCCTGAGTCAAGTCACTTTTAGCAGCAGTTTGTTTGCCCAGCAAGAAGTGTCTTTTACATTGATTATTGAAAAAAAATAAACAAATATACATATTTTAATCAATTTTATTAAATAATGAATCTATTTAGAATCAGAAGGAATAGGAATGGCGACTTGGATGTGAACACATTTTGTTCCACCCTAAGTCGAGTCACGTTTAGCAGCAGTTTGTTTGCCAAGCAAGAAGAGTCCGGGACACAAGAGTACGTTTCTGTATCGAGATATAGATCTTCTTTTATTCCAATCATGAAACCACTAAAAGTTGCCAATACAACTTTTGAATGAAAGGCACAGGAACAACCAGACCAGGCTGATAGGAGACTGAAAGCAAAGGACGGTACAAAAGACGCACGTACAAACGTCCGAGAGTCCGAGGAACACAAACATGTTCCCGAGAGCAGAACTTGGGTTTTCTTTTTCCAACTATTGCTTTTTTCCCAGACGGAGGCTGCGACCGCCGTGTCGTCAGGACACGTAAACGTTAGCTTCAGCCTCTTTGGTCTCCGCCGTAACAGAATGCTCCAGCCACAGACTCGACAAAGGGGGGACAAGACGATCGCCACGACGACAACAACGTGATTGACGGCATCCGAGCGGCTCCTCGGGCGCACTCGTGCTACCTCCGCAGCCGTGCTACTTGGGGGGGGGGGGGGGGGGAATAAACCGATCCGAACGTAAACGCGGCAAATGTGGCGAGTTTTTATGAAAGAAAGGAAGTCTTCGCCGAGAGGATGCGTCCCGCTCAAAGGAGCGGTAAAGACATCGTGCGCGCTTCCGGGATCCAGTCAGTCGCCGAGGCCGTGGATTACCTGGCGGGGGAGGAGTCGGCCGACAGCCTGGTGAGGAACTCGCGCAGCTCCTTGGCGGCCTGGAAGCGGCCGTAGCGCCTCTTGGGCCGGGTGCACTCGTCCAGCAGCGCCTCCAGCTGGCCGTCTTTGGCTACGTGGGCGGGGGGGTCGTGGAGGAGGCCCCCCGTGGTGCCCCGCCAGGTGGCGTAGCGAGACAGCAGGTTCTGGCACACGGCGTAGTAGTTGTGGTCCACGGTGACCCGGGTGCACAGGGAGTCCTTGGAGAAGGACAGGCAGGCCTCGCGGTCGCACTCCTCGAAGCGGCTCTCGTACCACACGTCGTAGTTCTCCGGCTTGTCTGCGGGGGGACACGGGGGCGTTACATGTTGCCACGACAACCACAACACACAATATATGTATATTACCATTTTTGAAGATAATGAATCGATTTAGAATCGGGATAAAAATAAATCTTAATTCAGATGTGAAACTATTTTCTTGCTCTAGCGCCCCCTAGGAAAAAAACAAAAACTGCGTGTAACTCCCACTAGGAAGGTCGCAGAGACATGAAACAAAAACCTGTATGTAGGTCTCACTTAGACCTACAATTCATAATGTCACATCCTCGGGCAAAAACCAACAGGAAGTTGGCAATTTCCCCTTCAACACAAAACACTCATTTTTGCCTCTTTGAGCTGTAATTTGACCCCCTTAGAATACTTCAAAACTCACCAACATTTTTACACACATTGGGACTGGTGGAACTTGCCATCTAAGAAAAAACCGAACCCCAAAACTCAAAAATTGCGCTCTAATAAAACAGAGACAAAACTGCTTCTCAGAGGAAAACACAGACAAAACTGCTTGTAACTTCCGGTAGGAACGTTTTAGAGACATGAAACAAAAACCTCTACGTAGGTCTCACTTAGACCTACATTTCATAGATTGAAATCCTTCAGCAAAAATCAACAGGAAGTTTGATATCCCCACTTCAAAACAATTTTTTTTTTAAAAAGCGGTCACCAAACATCAAACGTTATCTCCTCTGAGCGCATTTGTCGTTTTGGCTTCAAACTACTACAGGAGAGAGATTGAACCTGATTAAAAGTTGGCGAAAGCATTTTAATAAGTGCTACGGTTTTGATTTTACGAGCCTTCAAAGAAAAGAACCACTGTGACACAACTTCCTCTAACTCCCAGTACGAATATCGTAGAGACATGAAACAAAAACCTCTATGTAGGTCTCACTCAGGACTACCACTGGACAAAAGTATTGGGACACCTAGGACTAGCACCTGCCAAAATGCGGACCCGACCAACGCTGCTTGCAGCTTTATTTTTAATGTAATTTGTTTATTACTATTTTCATTCCAAATGTAAAGTTTTTACTTTTTATTTGATAAAGTAATTATTTATTTTATTTATTCATCCAAACATTTTAAATCTTTATTTTTTTTTAACTTCATTTTTTTTTAATAAAACTTGAATATAATTTAGTTTTGTGCTTAAACCAATTCATGGGAAAAAAATGATCTACAGTTTGTTTTTTAGTTAAACAAACAAACACAGGGGGCCGATCCCACTTCCTGTACCAACAATGTGCGCCACAAGGGACAAAGTTCCTGTTCAGGGACATTTGTCTTATCAGTGACGGAGCAGGAAGGGGCTAGGAGCACCATTGTGATAATAATTATAGTGTTGTGCTTTTAATTCATCTATCAGAATGTTGGTCCATGCCTCAGAGGCAGGTTATGTTTTTACCAGTGTGTGTGTGTGTGTGTGTGTGTGTGTGTGTGTGTGTGTGTGTGTGTGTGTGTGTGTGTGTGTGTGTGTGTGTGTGTGTGTGTGTGTGTGTGCGTGTCTGCCCACCTAATCTGGAGGGGATCCATATTGCACAACAATGTAAAATGTTGTTATCGAGTTATTGAGGAGACATTTTGGCTCAGGATGAAAGTTTTGTGCACAATTGTTCTTTTCTCTTCACCTTGAGATTTCATTTGAAAGGAGAGGAAAAAAAACAAACAAAAAAAACAATCTGGGAGTGGACAGCAGCTGAGGTGAAAGCTTTTCAGACTCGGAGAGAACAAACAATATTTGATGCTCTGCGGCCAAAGAAGACGAGCTTTTCATTGGGCATAAATGAGCCACTCTGGAGATTTATTAAGAGAATAAAAGTCTTTCTGCCGCGTATTTCCTGATGCTTTTTTGTAAAGGGACGTGTTGAAATACACAATCATGTAAATGTGTTGGAATACACATGAACCATATACCAGTGTATAAGACTGTATATAACACCAGTATATAACACCAGTACATAACACCAGTATATAACACTGTATATAACACCAGTATATAACACCAGTATATAACACTGTATATAACACCAGTATATAACACCAGTATATAACACCAGTATATAACACCAGTACATAACACTGTATATAACACCAGTATATAACACCAGTATATAACACTGTATATAACACCAGTACATAACACCAGTATATAACACCAGTATATAACACCAGTATATAACACCAGTATATAACACCAGTACATAACACCAGTATATAACACCAGTATATAACACCAGTATATAACACCAGTATATAACACTGTATATAACACCAGTACATAACACCAGTATATAACACCAGTATATAACACCAGTACATAACACCAGTATATAACACCAGTACATAACACCAGTATATAACACTGTATATAACACCAGTATATAACACCAGTACATAACACCAGTATATAACACTGTATATAACACCAGTATATAACACCAGTATATAACACCAGTATATAACACCAGTACATAACACCAGTATATAACACTGTATATAACACCAGTATATAACACCAGTATATAACACTGTATATAACACCAGTACATAACACCAGTATATAACACCAGTATATAACACCAGTATATAACACCAGTATATAACACCAGTACATAACACCAGTATATAACACCAGTATATAACACCAGTATATAACACCAGTATATAACACTGTATATAACACCAGTACATAACACCAGTATATAACACCAGTATATAACACCAGTACATAACACCAGTATATAACACCAGTACATAACACCAGTATATAACACTGTATATAACACCAGTATATAACACCAGTACATAACACCAGTATATAACACTGTATATAACACCAGTATATAACACCAGTATATAACACCAGTATATAACACCAGTACATAACACCAGTATATAACACTGTATATAACACCAGTATATAACACCAGTATATAACACCAGTATATAACACCAGTACATAACACCAGTATATAACACCAGTATATAACACCAGTATATAACACCAGTATATAACACCAGTACATAACACCAGTATATAACACCAGTATATAACACCAGTATATAACACCAGTATATAACACCAGTATATAACACCAGTACATAACACCAGTATATAACACTGTATATAACACCAGTATATAACACCAGAATATAACACCAGTATATAAGACTGTATATAACACCAGTATATAACACCAGTATATAACACCAGAATATAACACCAGTATATAAGACTGTATATAACACCAGTATATAACACTAGTACATAACACCAGAATATAACACCAGTATACAACACCAGTATATAACACCAGTATATAACACCAGTATATAACACCTGTATATAACACCAGTATATAACACCAGTATATAACACCAGTATATAACACTGTATATAACACCAGTATATAAAACCAGTATATAACACCAGTATATAACACCAGTATATAACACTAGTACATAACACCAGAATATAACACCAGTATATAAGACTGTATATAACACCAGTATATAACACCAGTATATAAGACTGTATATAACACCAGTATATAACACTGTATATAACACCAGGATATAAGACTGTATTTAACACCAGTACATAACATCAGTATATAACACCAGTATATAACACCAGTATATAACACCAGTACATAACACCAGTATATAACACTGTATATAACACCGGTATATAACACCAGTATATAACACTGTATATAACACCAGTATATAACACCAGAATATAACACCAGTATATAAGACTGTATATAACACCAGTATATAACACCAGTATATAACACCAGTATATAACACCAGTATATAACACTAGTACATAACACCAGTATATAACACCAGTATATAACACCAGTATATAACACCAGTATATAACACTGTATATAACACCAGTATATAACACTGTATATAACACCAGTATATAACACTAGTACATAACACCAGAATATAACACCAGTATATAACACTGTATATAACACCAGTATACAACACCAGTATATAACACCAGTATATAACACTGTATATAACACCAGTATATAACACCAGTATATAACACCAGTATATAACACTGTATATAACACCAGTATATAACACCAGTATATAACACTAGTACATAACACCAGAATATAACACCAGTATATAAGACTGTATATAACACCAGTATATAACACCAGTATATAAGACTGTATATAACACCAGTATATAACACTGTATATAACACCAGGATATAAGACTGTATTTAACACCAGTACATAACATCAGTATATAACACCAGTATATAACACCAGTATATAACACTGTATATAACACCAGTACATAACACCAGTATATAACACTGTATATAACACCGGTATATAACACCAGTATATAACACCAGTATATAACACTGTATATAACACCAGTATATAACACCAGTATATAACACCAGAATATAACACCAGTATATAACACCAGTATATAACACCAGAATATAACACCAGTATATAAGACTGTATATAACACCAGTATATAACACCAGTATATAACACTAGTACATAACACCAGAATATAACACCAGTATATAACACCAGTATATAACACCAGTATATAACACTGTATATAACACCAGTATATAACACTGTATATAACACCAGTATATAACACAGTATATAACACTGTATATAACAAATGTATATAACACCAGTATATAACACCAGTATATAACATAGTACATAACACCAGTATATAACACTGTATATAACACTGTATATAACACCAGTACATAACACCAGTATATAACACCAGTATATAACACCAGTATATAACACTGTATATAACACCAGAATATAACACCAGTATATAAGACTGTATATAACACCAGTATATAACACCAGTATATAACACTAGTACATAACACCAGAATATAACACCAGTATATAACACCAGTATATAACACCAGTATATAACACTGTATATAACACCAGTATATAACACTGTATATAACACCAGTATATAACACAGTATATAACACTGTATATAACAAATGTATATAACACCAGTATATAACACCAGTATATAACATAGTACATAACACCAGTATATAACACTGTATATAACACTGTATATAACACCAGTACATAACACCAGTATATAACACCAGTATATAACACTGTATATAACACCAGTATATAACACTGTATATAACACAGTATATAACACTGTATATAACAAATGTATATAACACCAGTATATAACGCCAGTATATAACATAGTACATAACACCAGTATATAACACTGTATATAACACCAGTACATAACACCAGTATATAACATAGTATATAACACCAGTATATAACACCAGTATATAACACTGTATATAACATAGTACATAACACCAGTATATAACATAGTATATAACACCAGTATATAACACCAGTATATAACACTGTATATAACACCAGTACATAACACCAGTATATAACACCAGTATATAACACTGTATATAACACCAGTATATAACACTGTATATAACACCAGTATATAACACTGTATATAACACCAGTATATAACACTGTATATAACACCAGTATATAACACTGTATATAACATAGTACATAACACCAGTATATAACAAATGTATATAAAACCAGTATATAACACTGTATATAACATAGTACATAACACCAGTATATAACATAGTATATAACACCAGTATATAACACCAGTATATAACACTGTATATAACATAGTACATAACACCAGTATATAACATAGTATATAACACCAGTATATAACACCAGTATATAACACTGTATATAACACCAGTATATAACACTGTATATAACACCAGTATATAACACTGTATATAACACCAGTATATAACACTGTATATAACACCAGTATATAACACAGTATATAACACTGTATATAACAAATGTATATAACACCAGTATATAACACTGTATATAACATAGTACATAACACCAGTATATAACATAGTATATAACACCAGTATATAACACCAGTATATAACACTGTATATAACATAGTACATAACACCAGTATATAACACTGTATATAACATAGTACATAACACCAGTATATAACACTGTATATAACATAGTACATAACACCAGTACATAACATAGTATATAACACCAGTATATAACACCAGTATATAACATAGTACATAACACCAGTATATAACACTGCATATAACATAGTACATAACACCAGTATATAACACTGTATATAACATAGTACATAACACCAGTATATAACATAGTATATAACATAGTATATAACACCAGTATATAACACTGTATATAACATAGTACATAACACCAGTATATAACATAGTATATAACATAGTATATAACACCAGTATATAACACTGTATATAACATAGTACATAACACCAGTATATAACATAGTATATAACACCAGTATATAACACCAGTATATAACACTGTATATAACATAGTACAAAACACCAGTATATAACATAGTACATAACACCAGTATATAACACCAGTATATAACACTGTATATAACATAGTACATAACACCAGTATATAACACCAGTATATAACATAGTACATAACACCAGTATATAACACTGTATATAACATAGTACATAACACCAGTACATAACATAGTATATAACATAGTATATAACACCAGTATATAACACTGTATATAACATAGTACATAACACCAGTATATAACATAGTATATAACATAGTATATAACACCAGTATATAACACTGTATATAACATAGTACATAACACCAGTATATAACATAGTATATAACACCAGTATATAACACCAGCATATAACACTGTATATAACATAGTACATAACACCAGTATATAACATAGTATATAACACCAGTATATAACACCAGTATATAACACTGTATATAACATAGTACATAACACCAGTATATAACACCAGTATATAACATAGTACATAACACCAGTATATAACACCAGTATATAACATAGTATATAACACCAGTATATAACACCAGTATATAACACCAGTATATAACACTGTATATAACACCAGTATATAACACCAGTATATAACATAGTACATAACACCAGTATATAACACCAGTATATAACATAGTACATAACACCAGTATACAACACCAGTATATAACACCAGTATATAACACCAGTATATAACACCAGTATATAACACTGTATATAACACCAGTATATAACACCAGTATATAACACTGTATATAACACCAGTATATAACACCAGTATATAACACCAGTACATAACATCAGTATATAACACCAGTATATAACACAGTATATAACACCAGTATATAACACCAGTATATAACACCAGTATATAACACTGTATATAACACCAGTATATAACACCAGTATATAACACCAGTATATAACACCAGTACATAACATCAGTATATAACACCAGTATATAACACAGTATATAACACCAGTATATAACACCAGTATATAACACCAGTATATAACACTGCATATAACACCAGTATATAACACTGTATATAACACCAGTATATAACACTGCATATAACATAGTACATAACACCAGTACATAACATAGTATATAACACCAGTATATAACATAGTATATAACACCAGTATATAACATAGTATATAACACCAGTATATAACATAGTACATAACACCAGTACATAACATAGCATATAACACCAGTATATAACATAGTACATAACACCAGTATATAACATAGTACATAAGATAGTATATAAGAGTGGAACAAGCTCCCTCAGTGAAAAGAGCGTGACATCATCCCAGGTCCTCTTTGCAGCAGTCAAGCAGAACATTTAAAGGGAACAAGACTTTCTTCTCAAGGACGAAGCTGAGCTAAGCAAAAAAATAAAAAGTAAAAGTGTGAGCGCTCTTTTGTGTGAGTGTCATTGCAAAGAAGGAAGTGACATGTGCAGAGTGGCAATCATGTGGAGATGTGATGGGAGGCAGAAGATGACATCATCATTGCAGCTTGACTCCCAGCTGGGAATTACAGGACATTGTCATTATGGACTTCATAGTACTAATTGTCACTTATGGACTCCATAAGTGACAATTAGGACTATGGAGTCCATAATGACAATTAGGACTATGGAGTCCATAAGTGACAATTAGGACTATGGAGTCCATAAGTGACAATTAGGACCGTGGAGTCCATAAGTGACAATTAGGACTATGGAGTCCATAATGACAATTAGGACTATGGAGTCCATAATGACAATTAGGACCGTGGAGTCCATAAGTGACAATTAGGACTGTGGAGTCCATAATGACAATTAGGACCGTGGAGTCCATAAGTAACAATTAGGACTATGGAGTCCATAAGTGACAATTAGGACTGTGGAGTCCATAATGACAATTAGGACCGTGGAGTCCATAAGTAACAATTAGGACTATGGAGTCCATAAGTGACAATTAGGACTATGGAGTCCATAATGACAATTAGGACCGTGGAGTCCATAAGTGACAATTAGGACCGTGGAGTCCATAAGTAACAATTAGGACCATGGAGTCCATAAGTGACAATTAGGACTATGGAGTCCATAATGACAATTAGGACTATGGAGTCCATAAGTGACAATTAGGACTATGGAGTCCATAATGACAATTAGGACTATGGAGTCCATAATGACAATTAGGACTATGGAGTCCATAAGTGACAATTAGGACTATGGAGTCCATAAGTGACAATTAGGACTATGGAGTCCATAAGTGACAATTAGGACTATGGAGTCCATAATGACAATTAGGACTATGGAGTCCATAAGTGACAATTAGGACTATGGAGTCCATAATGACAATTAGGACTATGGAGTCCATAAGTGACAATTAGGACTATGGAGTCCATAAGTGACAATTAGGACTATGGAGTCCATAAGTGACAATTAGGACTATGGAGTCCATAAGTGACAATTAGTACTGTGGAGTCCATAAGTGACAATTAGGACTATGGAGTCCATAATGACAATTAGGACTATGGAGTCCATAATGACAATTACGACTATGGAGTCCATAAGTGACAATTAGGACTATGGAGTCCATAATGACAATTAGGACTATGGAGTCCATAAGTGACAATTAGGACTATGGAGTCCATAAGTGACAATTAGGACTATGGAGTCCATAAGTGACAATTAGGACTATGGAGTCCATAATGACAATTAGGACTATGGAGTCCATAATGACAATTAGGACTATGGAGTCCATAAGTGACAATTAGGACTATGGAGTCCATAAGTGACAATTAGGACTATGGAGTCCATAAGTGACAATTAGTACTATGGAGTCCATAAGTGACAATTAGGACTATGGAGTCCATAATGACAATTAGGACTATGGAGTCCATAAGTGACAATTAGTACTATGGAGTCCATAAGTGACAATTAGGACTATGGAGTCCATAAGTGACAATTAGGACTATGGAGTCCATAAGTGACAATTAGGACTATGGAGTCCATAAGTGACAATTAGGACTATGGAGTCCATAATGACAATTAGGACTATGGAGTCCATAATGACAATTAGGACTATGGAGTCCATAAGTGACAATTAGGACTATGGAGTCCATAAGTGACAATTAGGACTATGGAGTCCATAATACAATTAGGACTAGGATCCATAAGTGACATTAGGACTATGCTAGTCATAAGTGATCAATTAGGAACTATGGAGTCCATAAGTGACAATTACGGATGGAGTCCATAAGTGACAATTAGGACTATGGAGTCCATAAGTGACAATTTAGGACTATGGAGTCCATAAGTGACGAATTAGGACTATGGAGTCCATAAGTGACAATTAGGACTATGGAGTCCATAAGTGACAATTAGGACTATGGAGTCCATAAGTGACATTAGACTATGGGAGTCCATAAGTGGACTGAATTAGTGACTATGGAGTCCATAGTTGACAATTAGGACTATGAGTCCCATAAGTGACAATTAGGACTATGGAGTCCATAAGTGACAATTAGGACTATGAGTCCATAAGTGACAATTAGGACTATGGAGTCCATAAGTGACAATTAGCTATGGAGTCCATAAGTGACAATTAGGACTATGGAGTCCATAAGTGACAATTAGGACTATGGAGTCCATAAGTGACAATTAGGACTATGGAGTCCATAAGTGACAATTAGTACTATGGAGTCCATAAGTGACAATTAGTACTGTGGAGTCCATAAGTGACAATTAGGACTATGGAGTCCATAATGACAATTAGGACTATGGAGTCCATAAGTGACAATTAGGACTATGGAGTCCATAAGTGACAATTAGGACTATGGAGTCCATAAGTGACAATTAGGACTATGGAGTCCATAAGTGACAATTAGGACTATGGAGTCCATAATGACAATTAGGACTATGGAGTCCATAATGACAATTAGGACTATGGAGTCCATAAGTGACAATTAGGACTATGGAGTCCATAAGTGACAATTAGGACTATGGAGTCCATAAGTGACAATTAGGACTATGGAGTCCATAAGTGACAATTAGTACTGTGGAGTCCATAAGTGACAATTAGGACTATGGAGTCCATAATGACAATTAGGACTATGGAGTCCATAAGTGACAATTAGGACTATGGAGTCCATAAGTGACAATTAGTACTATGGAGTCCATAAGTGACAATTAGGACTATGGAGTCCATAAGTGACAATTAGGACTATGGAGTCCATAAGTGACAATTAGGACTATGGAGTCCATAAGTGACAATTAGGACTATGGAGTCCATAATGACAATTAGTACTATGGAGTCCATAAGTGACAATTAGGACTATGGAGTCCATAAGTGACAATTAGGACTATGGAGTCCATAAGTGACAATTAGGACTATGGAGTCCATAATGACAATTAGGACTATGGAGTCCATAAGTGACAATTAGGACTATGGAGTCCATAATGACAATTAGGACTATGGAGTCCATAAGTGACAATTAGGACTATGGAGTCCATAAGTGACAATTAGTACTATGGAGTCCATAAGTGACAATTAGGACTATGGAGTCCATAAGTGACAATTAGGACTATGGAGTCCATAAGTGACAATTAGGACTATGGAGTCCATAAGTGACAATTAGGACTATGGAGTCCATAATGACAATTAGGACTATGGAGTCCATAAGTGACAATTAGGACTATGGAGTCCATAAGTGACAATTAGGACTATGGAGTCCATAAGTGACAATTAGGACTATGGAGTCCATAATGACAATTAGTACTATGGAGTCCATAAGTGACAATTAGGACTATGGAGTCCATAAGTGACAATTAGGACTATGGAGTCCATAAGTGACAATTAGGACTATGGAGTCCATAATGACAATTAGTACTATGGAGTCCATAAGTGACAATTAGGACTATGGAGTCCATAAGTGACAATTAGGACTATGGAGTCCATAAGTGACAATTAGGACTATGGAGTCCATAAGTGACAATTAGGACTATGGCAGTGGAGGCTGGTGACTTCCAGAATTGAGGAGGCCATTTTTTTCCGCTTGCTCACTTCACTCGCGATGGAATGTTCCCTGTTCTCTTATCTGTCTTTGTGCTGGCCAAAGGCATACTATTTGGAGTGTAAGCTACAGTCAGAAAGTTCTTGCTGATGCAATTCATTGTGCAGAGCTTAGCCTTGTGCCTTCCTGAAGAAATTACATTGCTGTAAGTCTATGAGCCTGCCTGATAATTAAGCTGAGAAATGACATTTGGATGTTATATAAACGCCAAGTGAACATGTGTAAAAGGCAGGAATTTTAATTATGTAGTTAAAAACAATTTTGTTTAGCTTACATTTTTCATTCTTCTACAGCTTCAACATGTAATCACCAATTTAATCAAGTTTAGCATATAAAAAAGATAAGATAACACTTTCTTTATCATATGTAGTTTTATTCAATATATTTAATATAAAATATGTAAAAATATGGTTCCAGTTGGTTTTATCTGCTGAGAAACACAGACAAAATGGAGTGTTATTACTACTGAGAACTAGTGGTGTAACACTGGTAGAGACATCTAATTAGTTCAACTCACATCTGGTTTAGCTGAGGGGCGGCATGCTCTCTCCTGGACTCCACTCCATATCTATCTCCAGCCCAAGATCTCAAATTGCGCCAGAATCTCGCCGATTTCCGAGGTCGTTTTAAGCAAAAGTATTTGGCTATATGAGCTATAAACTTCACGGATGATAGCCAGGGGTGTTCTCTAAATTTCCTGAAAAGCACAAGTTGATAGGACACTCGTAGCCACTATGGCGAGTGTTTGTTTGACTGAAGTGGCTGGCGAATTCTCAAAATGGCTTCTGTGTTGATTAGGAAAGGAAAGGATTGATTCCAAATGAACCAGTAGCATGTGATTGGACGAACAAAATGTCAATCTTTCAGCCCTGGACACAATGCATGGTGAGGCCAGGCCTCCGTTGCCCACCCATTTTCAGTGATCTGGCCAATCACATATTGGCATGAAAAAGCATGCATTACATTGACTTCTATGAGAAGCTAATTTCCTAGGGGAGGCCTGGCCTCCCTTAATACAAACTGATAGGGAAATCTGGCCTGTTGCTTTACAATTGCAATATTGGGTTTTAGCCATGGGAACATTTAGATTTATGAACAAAACTAAAATAATATGAATATAAAAAATAAAAAATATGTTT
>NC_084745.1:55509033-55594033 GCF_033978785.1 Entelurus aequoreus
TGTTTTAAAATAGTACCAAAATACAACCCAATATAACATTAATTTGAGAGAATTCTGTAAAATCTCAAAAACAAACAGTCGCTTGAGCTTTATTTTGAAACTCGAAAAGAGAAATAAACCTTTGAAATATTGTAAAACATGGTTTGTGTTAGCTCGTAATTATGTATGGTTAAAATAACAAATGTTGAATATTCCGTTTTGATTAAAATATTCTAGAAGATCCAGAATACAGTATACATTTATGTAAGTAAAAAAAATACATCCCCAAACCAATTAAAAAATGAACATAAAAAAGCGAATTAACGTTATTTCAAATGTTTCCATCCTTTATGGTAGAGTGACGTAGCCCATGCTGACTGGGGCAGTAAAGTGATGTATAAGCGGAACAGGGATGGCATTCTCTTCAAAGTAAAAGCGAATGCATAGAATAATCCTACATAATTGGACCAAAAAAGACTGAATTGTCTGTATTTGTTTTAAAATAGTACCAAAATACAACCCAATATAACATTAATGTGAGAGAATTCTGTAAAATCTCAAAAACAAACAGTCGCTTGAGCTTTATTTTGAAACTCGAAAAGAGAAATAAACCTTTGAAATATTGTAAAACATGGTTTGTGTTAGCTCGTAATTATGTATGGTTAAAATAACAAATGTTGAATATTCCGTTTTGATTAAAATATTCTAGAAGATCCAGAATATAGTATACATTTATGTAAGTAAAAAAAATACATCCCCAAACCAATTAAAAAATGAACATAAAAAAGCGAATTAACGTTATTTCAACTGTTTCCAACCTTAATGGGAGAGTGACGTAGCCCATGCTGACTGCCCAGCCACTGTAAAGTGATGTATAAGCGGAACAGGGATGGCATTCTCTTCAAACTAAAAGCGAGTGCATAAAATAATCCTACATAGTTGGACCAAAAAAGACTGAATTGTCTGTATTTGTTTTAAAATAGTAATAAAATACAACCTAATAGAACATTAATGTGAGATAATTCTGTAAAATCTCAAAAACAAACAGTCGCTTGAGCTTTGTTTTGAAACTCTAAAAGAGAAATATACCCTTGAAATATTGTAAAACATGGTTTGTGTTAGCTGGTAATTATATGTCAAATAGTATGTTGAATATTCCGTTTTGATTAAATTATTCCAAAAGATACAGAATACAGTATAAATGTATGCAAGTTTTAAAAAAAAAAAAATCCCCAAACCAATTAAAAAATGAACATAAAAAAAGCGAATGAGCGTTATTTCAAATGTTTCCAACCTTTATGGTAGAGTGACGTAGCCCATGCTGACTGGGGCAGTAAAGTGATGTATAAGCGGAACAGGGATGGCATTCTCTTCAAAGTAAAAGCGAGTGAATAAAATAATCCTACATAATTGAACCAAAAAAGACTGAATTGTCTGTATTTATTTTAAAATAGCACTAAAATACAACCTAATATAACATTAATATGAGCGAATTCGGTAAAATCTCAAAGACAAACAGTCGCTTTAGCTTTATTTTGAAACTCGAAAACAGAAATAAACCCTTGAAATATTGTAAAACATGGTTTATGTTAGCTCGTAATTATATGTCAAATAGTATGGTTAAAGTAACACATGTTGAATATTCCGTTTTGATGAAATTATTCCAAAAGATACAGAATACAGTATACATTTATGTAAGTATAATTTTTTTTTATCCCCAAACCAATTAAAAAATGAACATAAAAAAAGCGAATGAACGTTATTTCAATTGTTTACATCCATAATGGTAGAGTCACGTGACGTAGCCCATGCTGACTGGAGCAGTAAAGTGATGTATAAGCGGAACAGGGATGGCATTCTCTTCAAAGTAAAAGCGAGTGCATAAAATAATCGTACATAATTGGACCAAAAAAGACTGAATTGTCTGTATTTGTTTTAAAATAATACCAAAATACAACCTAATATAACATTAATATGAGCGAATTCGGTAAAATCTCAAAGACAAACAGTCGCTTTAGCTTTATTTTGAAACTCAAAAAGAGAAATAAACCCTTGAAATATTGTAAAACATGGTTTGTGTTAGCTGGTAATTATATGTCAAATAGTATGTTGAATATTCCGTTTTGATTAAATTATTCCAAAAGATACAGAATACAGTATAAATGTATGCAAGTTTAAAAAAAAAAAAATCCCCAAACCAATTAAAAAATGAACATAAAAAAAGCGAATGAGCGTTATTTCAAATGTTTCCATCCTTTATGGTAGAGTGACGTAGCCCATGCTGACTGGGGCAGTAAAGTGATGTAAAAGCGGAACAGGGATGGCATTCTCTTCAAAGTAAAAGCGAGTGCATGAAATAATCCTACATAATAGGACCAAAAAAGACTGAATTGTCTGTATTTATTTTAAATTAGTACTAAAATACAACCTAATATAACATTAATATGAGCGAATTCGGTAAAATCTAAAAGACAAACAGTCGCTTTAGCTTTATTTTGAAACTCGAAAAAAGAAATAAACCCTTGAAATATTGTAAAACATGGTTTGTGTTAGCTGGTAATTATGTATGGTTAAAATAACAAATGTTGAATATTCCGTTTTGATTAAAATATTCTAGAAGATCCAGAATACAGTATACATTTATGTAAGTGAAAAAAATAAATCCCCAAACCAATTAAAAAATGAACATAAAAAAGCGAATTAACGTTATTTCAAATGTTTCCAACCTTAATGGGAGAGTGACGTAGCCCATGCTGACTGCCCAGCCACTGTAAAGTGATGTATAAGCGGAACAGGGATGGCATTCCATTAAAAATAAAAGCCAGTGCATAAAATAATCCTACATAGTTGGACCAAAAATGACTAAATTGTCTGTATTTGTTTGAAAATAGTACAAAAATACAACCTAATATAACATTAATATGAGATAATTCTGTAATTTCCCAAACGCAAATAGTCGCTTTAGTTTTATTTTGAAACTCGACAAGAGAAATAACCCCTTGAAACATTTCTCCTGTTAAGTCATTTAAGGAGCAGCGTAGCGTCGGACTTGTACCGAGGAGGTCTTCGTGTGATCTTGTCCCACACAAACAACTCACTGGATATTATTTCACTCGTTGTTTTTACAAACATTTATTCACGCTGGATGTAATGAGCTGCCGTGGAAGTCTGCGGTGACGTTTTATTTCTTTCTCCCGGAGGAAAGTGGTGCGGTGCCAGCAGGGCAGCGAGTTGCCGCCGCTACTTCACAGGATCTTCTTGGGACAGCAATAAACACCACCACGGAAAGGTAAACTATTTAGAAAAAGTCTAAAAAATTACTTTCATTTATTACATTTAGACGTGGGTTTTTTTTCAACATTTGTGGTCAATTTCTGTGTTATAATTTGGAAGTGTATTTCTACTTAGTACTAACCCCACTATTTATTGACATTAAAGTCGTTTTTAAAGTAAAAAAAAGGAATTATTTTATAATAAAAACATATTAATTTGCTCTTTCATAAGCACCTCCTCTCCATTTCTTTTACCTCCAGATTTTTTTTTGTCGAAATACATCCACAAAATAATCCACAAATTCAAATCCACATTCAGATAGTTAAAGGCCTACTAAAATGATTTTTTTTATTCAAACGGGGATATCAGATCAATTCTGTGTGTCATACTTGATCATTTCGCGATATTGCCATATTTTTGCTGAGAGGATTTAGTATAGAACAGGGGTGTCAAACTCATTTTAGAGGGGGGGCCACATGAAGAAAAATGTACTGCCCAAGTGTGCCGGACTGGTAAAATCACGGCACGATAACTTAAAAATAAAGACAACTTCAGATTGTTTTATTTGTGTAAAAATAGAACAAGCACATTCTGAAAATGTACAAATCATAATGTTGTTGTTGTTTTTTATACACTTGCATATTGCGGTTAATAATTTATTTGTCGTTATTTATATATTTTTAATAAATTATGTGATAATGTTTATCAGTCAACTCATTGGTGTTAATTTTCAATCAAGATAAAAAAAAAAGTTTTTCAAAATCAAATTACAGTATGTTCTTTATGTAGTTTGATCATTTTCCTCGACTTATGTACTAACATCATGTGGTTTATTTTGTACATATGTAGCATAATCTACAAATATATAAATAATTGCTATTGCGACATCTAGTGGACACATTTAGAACAGCTGTTTCTTTCATTCAAAAATTTCAGGTTCATTTTTATACTTAGCAAACTCATCCCGCGGGCCGTATAAAACCTGTTCGCGGGCCTGATCCGGCCCTCAGGCCGTACGTTTGACATCCCTGGTATAGAACAACGAATATAAAGTTTGCAACTTTTGGTCTCTGAAAATAAAAAATAGCCTTGCCTGTACCGGAAGTAGCGTGACGTCACCGGAGGAAGGGCTGCTCACATTTTCCTATTGTTTACACCAGCGGCGAAAGCGATTCGGACCGAGAAAGCGACAATATCCCCGTTAATTTGAGCGAGGATGAAAGATTCGTGGATGAGGAAAGTAAGAGTGAAGGACTAGAGGGCAGTGGAAGCGATTCAGATAGGGAAGATGCTGTGAGAGGCGGGTGGGACCTGATATTCAGCTGGAAATGACTAAAACAGTAAATAAACACAAGACATATATATACTCTATTAGCGACGATTACCCCATTAATTTGAGCGAGGATGAAAGATTCGTGGATGAGGAACATGAAAGTGAAGGACTAGCATGCAGTGCAGGACGTATCTTTTTTCGCTCTGACTGTAACTTAGGTACAAGCTGGTTCATTGGATTCCACACTCTCTCCTTTTTCTATTGTGGATCACGGATTTGTATTTCAAACCACCTCGGATACTATATCCTCTTGAAAATGAGAGTCGAGAACGCAAAATGGACATTCACAGTGACTTTTATCTCCACGACAATACATCGGTGAAGCACTTTAGCTACTGAGCTAACGTGATAGCATCGGGCTTAACTGCATATACGCCCCTGACTGGAAGGATAGACAGAAGATCAACAATACTACCAAACTCTGGACATGTAACTACACGGTTAATGCTTTCCAGCTTGGCGAAGCTTAGCAATGCTGTTGCTAACGACGCCATTGAAGCTAACTTAGCTACGAGACCTCACAGAGCTATGCTAAAAACATTAGCTCCGCACCTACGCCAGCTCTCATCTGCTCATCACGACCCGTGCTCACCTGCGTTCCAGCGATCGACGGCACGACGAAGGACTCCACCCAATCACCGATGCGGTCGGCGGCTCGGAGACGGAGGAAGTCAAGGTGAGGTCGTTCGGCTAGCGCGTCTGCTATCCTCAAAGTCCTCCTGGTTGTGTTGCTGTAGTCCGCCGCTAATACACCGATCCCACCTACAACTTTCTTCTTTGCAGTCTCCATTGTTCATTAAACAAATTGCAAAAGATTCACCAACACAGATGTCCAGAATACTGTGGAATTATGAGATGAAAACAGAGCTTTTTTGTATTGGATTCAATGGGCTCCGAATACTTCCGCTTCAACAGTTGACGTCACGCGCATACGTCATCATATCGAAACGTTTTCAGCCGGAAGTTTGCCGGGAAATTTAAAATGTCACTTTATAAGTTAACCCGGCCGTATTGGCATGTGTTGCAATGTTAAGACTTCATCATTGATATATAAACTATCAGACTGCGTGGTCGCTAGTAGTGGCTTTCAGTAGGCCTTTAAGGCAATAATATTGGTGACTTATATTATAAATATTCCCACTAATCCTTATGATCCAAAATACATTTCCATGCACACTAACGAGTGAGCTAAAAATTGACGCTTTAAAAACAAACACAAGATCTCACACTTCTGGATGTGTGGAAAAAAGATTGCAATCTTAATAATCCATCCATTTTCTACCACTTGTCCCTAATAATGAGCAAGAAAATTGCATTTTTGCTGAATCGGGCAACCCGAGATATCCAAATATTTTAACAGTGTTTCCCATAAACTGCCAAGATACCTGTGGGGGGGCGTGGCTATGGGCAGGGTCACCATGACATCAGCGAGTAATTTGCATAATTTACTACAATGATATGATTTTCTCTAAAAAGACTCAAAAAATGTATACTTACTAATTAATAATAACAGTTTTGTTTTAAACGTCCATCCATCCATCCATCCATCCATTTTACAATATAATTACAACACGTTATGTACATATTTATATACAGATTTGAACAATAAGTTATTCACTGAAATATATTTATTAATTGTGGTTCTTACAAAAAATGTATCTTATAAAATATAAAAGCTAAAATGTCTCTTAAAGCTCTGCCCCTTTAATTAGTGCATACTAAATCATTTAACTTTGGCCTACTACTACAGCCATATTATTTACCAGCAACATAAAGTGAAACAGAGGCAGAGGTGTCCTGCCACAGTCAGTAACAAATAAACAGAAAACAGTAGTGGTCAAATACAAATAAGGCAACAAGAGAAGTATCCTACACTTCTCTTTTGTAAAGTAAATGTGAACAGCCTATATGGGCATCTACATCAACTATATGATTTGCCTGAGAAGCTGGACAGGACAAAAAAATATATACACTACCGTTCAAAAGTTTGGGGTCACATTAAAATGTCCTTATTTTTCAATGAAGATAACTTTAAACTAGTCTTAACTTGAAAGAAATACACTCTATACATTGCTAATGTTGTAAATGACTATTCTAGCTGCAAATGTCTGGTTTTTGGTGCAATATCTACATAGGTGTATAGAGGCCCATTTCCAGCAACTATCACTCCAGTGTTCTAATGGTACAATGTGTTTGCTCATTGGCTCAGAAGGCTAATTGATGATTAGAAAACCCTTGTGCAATCATGTTCACACATCTGAAAACACTTTAGCTCGTTACAGAAGCTACAAAACTGACCTTCCTTTGAGCAGATTAAGTTTCTGGAGCATCACATTTGTTGGATTCAATTAAACGCTCAAAATGGCCAGAAAAAGAGAACTTTCATCTGAAACGCGACAGTCTATTCTTGTTCTTAGAAATGAAGGCTATTCCACAAAATTATTTGGGTGACCCCAAACTTTTGAACGGTAGTGTATATTTTTTTATTTTTATTTTATTTTATTTGTGGCAGAAGTAATTATTTCGTGGCGGGCCGCCACAAATAAATGAATGTGTGGGAAACACTGGAGTATTTGTTAAGCAGTCACAACTCTTAACAGTAGCTTGTTAGCCTCCTTCCCGGTAAGGCAACAATAGTGTTATTGCAGCTGGAACTAGCCCGTGTGTTATTTCAGTTGCTTTTGTTGCAAATGTTGATTCTAAATCAACTCCGAGCAAGTGGCATACGAGGGACGGGGATAAAGTTTGGTACTATTATAGGCATCGATGGAATTCTGTGGGTTAACCAGGTATCGATTGCACGCATGCAATGTGCAATGTTTACATTTTGTTTACACAAATATTTTATTCAAGCATAATTATATTGCCTATATTGTTAATATAGTTAATATAGTCTTTACATCTGGTCTAAAAATAACAGTGTACAAATTAGAATGTTGCCAAGAGTAAGAGGCAGTGTCATTTCAAACTCAAAGAGGAGAAATATAAGCTGATTTAAAACATTTGTTTGCACGTACAACACTTAAAACCTTTAGCATATCAATTTGTGGGATTGCGTTATGAACGAGATTAAGCAAATACGTTAAACAATGTGCTAACATGATCCAGTTTGGGAGGCTGTTCAAAGTAAAAGTGTTTACAAAGTACAAGAAAAGAAAAAAAAAAGATGCTATAATGAGATATTATTCATCTCACATGTGAACCATAACTGACTTAACTAATATTAAGAGATTCATTGATGTAGATGGTTTTGCAAAATGAGGGCAGGAAGTGCTACTGAATTGCTATGAATCGGAAAAAAGGGGTTGAATTAAACGAGCGCAGCTTCTTCCTACTCCTTTTCGAACATGTAAAGAGAAATGTGAATGTGTAAATTATATGATATGTCACTTTGTAATTGCATACATGTTCGGAATTTTGAACCAACCGGCCGTCCGGACCACTTGTTTGTGATCAAATAAAAGCAAAACATGCTTTGAGTTACCTCTTGTATCCATTGGTTTCTTTGAAAAGTAGGAAAAAAAATCAGATAACATTTTTAGGCCATGTCGTCCTTCTTTTTCTATGTCCTCTTGTTGTGGGGCCGACTGGCTCGCGCACGCACATGCATCCTCCGCTGTTGCCATTGCTACTACAAAGTAGCGTACAGTTCGAACGTACTGTATTTTTCGGACTACAAGGCGCACTTAAAAGCCTTCCATTTTCTCCAAAATCGACAACGTAGCCTAGTGTACGGCATAATTCTGTTTGTGCTTACCGACCTCGTAAGCTATTTTATTTGGTACATGGTGTAATAAGTGGGACCAGTAGATGGCAGTCACACATAAGAGATACGTGTAGACTGCAATATGATGGCAGTAAACCACACTAAAACTTTAAATGTTCCATTGAGAATATAGAACGTTACACACGGCGCTCAAAAATCTTTTATAATGTTTTTAGTAGGACTTTGGTAAGCTATGAAGCCACACCGCTTGAGGGATTGTCGGCGCATTAAACATTCGAATATTATTATGGTGTGTGTATGAGGTAAGACATATTATCTGGCGTTTTGTTTCGCAATATTACGCAAAAGCAACTTTTCTTACCTTCTGGTACCTGCTGATGTGTATTTGGGATCTGCATAAGTCCTGAAAATGTGCGCGTGTCCGCCTTTGTAGTCGATAAGCTTCTTCTTTTTCTCTATCTTCTTGTTATGTGACATTCATCCTCCACTGTTGCCATTTCTAATATAAAGTAGTGTAAAGTTCTTACTTATATCTGTCAGTAAACTCGCCATGAAAGCGCTAAAACATACCGGTGTAGTGAGTTTATATTATTCACCCAAGGAACCTTAGTTATTAGAGTTCCGGTCGGACGGTTTTTCATGGGACACATTTCCGTTATTGATTGAAGTAAAGTCTGAATGTCATTAAAACAGTCAGCGCCATCTTTTGACACTTCTTCCACTCCCGCCCTTGCACGCTACACCGCTACGAGGGAGAAGACGCTGTCGAAGTGGAGGCACGTAGATAAGACCGCCCGCAAAACGGCGCATCCTGAAGCGACTGTCAGAAAGCGACTTGAAGATGATGTGTAAAACATCATCTATGCAACGTTCGGGAGAGTGGCCGTGCCAGCGATCCGAGGGTTCCCGGTTCAATCCCCAGCTTCTACCAACCCCGTTGTGTCCTTGAGCAAGACACTTCACCCTTGCTCCTGATGTGGAAATAGTGTCAAAGCGCTTTGAGTGCCTTGAAGGTAGAAACGCGCTACACAAGTATAACCCATTCACCATTTACTGGTGCAAGCCCACATGACTCAAAATAATCCAGGGAGATGGCAACAATAAAGCTGCTAGCACAGTTGTGACAACAGACTAGGGATCTGTCATTGTTTTGGTCTCTGGACTATTGTGAGCTTCACTCTTCGCTCCAAATTATTCAGGGGTCACTTTACAAGGTCGGATGCTGCTAAGTGATCGTAACGTTGCGTCGAATGAGCTCAATCCGGTGACGCATCGCATCCTTCGGCTTGTCCTGGGAAGTCTTCGTCTGTTGCGTACGGCACGCCAAGCAAACGCTATTGTGGAAATGGCGGCAGTTTAATCAAGGAAATGGAGGCGGGATGAGAGGCAAGGACAGCGGGAACGTGGCGACGGCGCATTGAGAAATGGAGGATGGTGAGGAGGGGTAATTGAGGAGGACGGTGGGGGTCGGGGATAGCTTAAAGGCCTACTGAAAGCCACTACTAGCGACCACGCAGTCTGATAGTTTATATATCAATGATGAAATCTTAACATTGCAACACATGCCAATACGGCCGGGTTAACTTATAAAGTGACATTTTAAAATTCCCGGGAAATATCCGGCTGAAACATCGCGGTATGATGACGTATGCGCGTGACGAAGTCCGAGTAACGGAAGTTATGGTACCCCGTAGAATCCTATACAAAAAGCTCTGTTTTCATTTCATAATTCCACTGTATTCTGGACATCTTTTGCAATTTTTTTAATGAACAATGAAGGCTGCAAAGAAGACAGTTGTAGGTGGGATCGCTGTATTAGCAGCGGACTACAGCAACACAACCAGGAGGACTTTGTTGGAGCGCTAGCCGCCGACTTCACCTTGACTTCCTACGTCTCCGGGCCGCCAAACGCATCGGGTGAAGTCCTTCGTCCTTCTTCCGATCGCTGGAACGCAGATGAGCACGGGTGTTGATGAGCAAATGAGGGCTGGCTGGCGTAGGTGGAGAGCTAATGTTTTTAGCATAGCTCTGTGCAGTCCGGTTGCTAAGTTAGCTTCAATGGCGTCGTTAGCACAGCATTGTTAACCTTCGCCAGCCTGGAAAGCATTAACCGTGTATTTACATGTCCACGGTTTAATAGTATTGTTGATTTTCTATCTATCCTTCCAGTCAGGGGTTTATTTCTTTTGTTTCTATATGCAGTTAAAGCAAGATGCTATCACGTTAGCTCGTAGCTAAAGCATTTCGCCGATGTATTGTCGTGGAGATAAAAGGCACTGAATGTCCATTTCGCGTTCTCGACTCTCATTTTCAAGAGGATATAGTATCCCAGGTGGTTTAAAATACAAATCTGTGATCCACAATAGAAAAAGGAGAGAGTGTGGAATCCAATGAGCCAGCTTGTACCTAAGTTACGGTCAGAGCGAAAAAAGATACGTCCATCGCTGCCTCTCAAGTCCTTCACTGTAACGTTCCTCATCTACGAATCTTTCATCCTCGCTCAAATTAATGGGGTAATCGTCACTTTCTCGGTCCGAATCTCTCTCGCTCCATTGTAAACAACGGGGAATTGTGAGGAATACTAGCTCCTGTGACGTCACGCTACTTCCGCTACAGGCAAGGCTTTTTTTTTATCAGCGAGCAAAAGTTGCGAACTTTATCGTCGATTTTTCTCTACTAAATCCTTTCAGCAAAAATATGGCAATATCGCGAAATGATCAAGTATGACACATAGAATGGATCTGCTATTCCCGTTTAAATTAAAAAAAAAATTTCAGTAGGCCTTTAAAGAAGGTGGTAGAAGCCGTCAGCTAAATGGACGTGACCTGAAGCCAAAGGGAACAGCTGGGATTGCACCTGATTTACCAACCAGGGATTTCCTATTTGGGTCCCACATCAACCTTAAGAAAGTCAGTGACTTCACTATAAAAGTGGGTGACATTGTTATCACCAGGAAAGATGAGGTCACCTACCTAGGTTCCATTCTAGAGGCTAATCTTTCCTGTGATAAAATGGCAACCAAGGTAATCAAAAAGGTCAACCAACGAACGGGATTTCTCTATAGAATCTCCTCTCTGGTCAACAAAAGCACCATGAAGATTCTAGCGGGAACTCTCGTTCAACCCTTTTTCGATTACGCATGCACCTCCTGGTACCCTAGCACCTCCAAAACCCTCAAATCTAGACTCCAAACATCCCAGAACAAGCTAGTCAGATTACTTCTAGACCTCCACCCCAGATCCCACCTCACTCCTACCCACTTCTCCAAAGTGGGCTGGCTCAGGGTGGAGGACACAGTAAAACAACTTGCACTGAGCCTAGTCTATAAAATCCGCTACACCTCCCTGATACCGAAGTACATGTCAAACTACTTCCTTAACCACAACACCAGGGGGAGCTCCACTAACCACGTTAAACCCAGATTCCGATCTAACAAAGGTCTTAACTCATTCTCCTTCTATGCCACATCAATGTGGAATGCACTCCCAACAGCTGTAAAAGAAAGGGCATCTCTATCCTCCTTCAAAACCGCACTAAAGGAACACCTCCAGGCAACTTCAACCCTAAACTAACACCCTCCCTTCCACATAGTACCTCCCTGGATTGTAAATAACAAAATGTAAATAATCAAATGTAGATACTTATTCTTATGCTTTCTGATCTCTCTCTCTCTATGTCCACTACTTGCTGTACATATCCTACCAAGTCAGTCCTACACTGTTCCAATGTCCATTTCTCTGATGGTGCAATTGTTGATGACTGAAGTGTTGATATCAACCAAACCTAACCCCGCCACTCCACATCCCACACCCCGGATTGTAAATAATGTAAATAATTCAATGTATATACTCTGATGATTATCTTGTGTGATGACTGTATTATGATGATAGTATATATCTGTATCATAAATCAATTTAAGTGGACCCCGACTTAAAAAAGTTGAAAAACTTATTGGGGTGTTACCATTTAGTGGTCAATTGTGCGGAATATGTACTTCACTGTGCAATCTACTAATAAAAGTTTCAATCAATCAATCAATCACGTGTGACAGTTCCTGCATGCACCTTATGTGCAACATGGCACCTGTCAGCCAGGGCTGAGGTATGCACTCGGTGTGAGTTTATTTTCCTTACTTTATTTGTCGCCATGGAGACAAGGATTAGTGATTTTAGAAGTAGCTAAAACACTGCCGACTGCAGATGGACGTTAGTCGCTAGCTCGCTAGCCATGTCTTAAAGCAGCTCTTCCTGAGGTCGTTTCAGTGTTATAACTTCACCTTTATCTTTACGTTTTACACCAAAATGCGTCCATTCTCCCTTTTCTGTCTACACACTGTGTTTGCTTGTAAGTACTCTGTGTGTGCGCGCTGCCGAACATGCTCCTCTGCTCGTAAAACCAGCAATGTCATGAAGTGACGACGCACCGTCAAGATCGGGAACCGGTACTTTTGAAACGGAGTATAGTACCATTTTTGATTCATTAATACCGCAAAACTATACTAGTACCGGTATACCGTACAACCCTACCATGAAATTAGTTGTGGGTTTTTTTTTTAGTTGATGCATTGTTCTATTCCGGACAGCCTATTTTATTTGTGTTCTTAATTGACAGTGGTGCAGGGAACTAAAGTATGTCCATACACAGTGCGGAGTCCCTCTTATAAGTTACTAACCCTCGCCTCTGTGGCGGTAAAAAATACTACATTTCTTCCTTTTCACTGGAAGAAGAGCTAAATATGTGATACACCGAGCACGAGAGCGCACAATGCTAACCACTAAGCTATTTTGACGTTTGTGTTCAAATAAGGTAGGTGTGTTTTCTGGCCATATACCACAATAATATCATACTGTGGCCTTAATACCGTTATAATATCGTACCATGAGATTTTGATACCGTGACATCCCTATCCATTATACAGTTTTCCAGTGAAGCACTTGTGCAATCATTTTAGCAAACAATGAAGCACACACATTCATGGTATCAAAAATGTTGGTTGGATCGGACATTTCCCCAGCAGAAAGCCCGTGTTCACTTGGATTCTACCACAGCAACTAACAAAATACACCCATTAAATTGTTTGTTTGCGTATGTGCGAAAATCGTATTGCCATCAAGACGTACTACAAAATTAGAGGAGCAGCTTTGTTGGATAAGCTGTCAATTCAAAAATGTTTGATTGGATTACCCAGCTGGGGCTGATCATCCAATCACCTGCCATGCTTATTAGCAGCAGCCGGTCCGAGACACGGGTGTTGGAGTTGGAGCGAGAGAGAGTAACGCCGGACTGAAAAGTCCTATCTATATACTGCCCAAAAGCAAATCATACTGGTGGATGGAAATAAAGGACTTGATCCAACCTGAATACCGGACTCTCGTGCCAGTGTGTGGTGGTTAGGGGAACCCACTAGAGGGCAACTGCTACACTTATTATTCTTTATAATAACAGCTCATGTCAAAGGGAGGCAGCCATTTCGTGGGGTGTCGACTTCAATGGGTTCCTCTATAATTTCCTGTCAAATCTTATGAAAGTGTAACACATTATTAGTTTTAAGGGTGTGTCTGTAGGATTGGTTCAATGGAATTTCGCCAACACTTTCGGCTTCTCGCTCCCTTTCTCTCCGCATTGAGTGTGAATGTATTTTGCTTCTAAAAGCAGCCTCCAAAGCCCCTCCGAGGAGTAGTTAAAGCTGACCTCTGCCCCCAAGGGTCCGCTGTGAAAACGGAGCTAAACGTGTTGTGTCGGTGGGAAAATAGTAGCAGAATGTGTTTGTTGTCACGAGCTGGTCTGTGAGAAGGAACAGAAATGTTTGATTGACTTCCAAACCTTGTTTTTTTTAAGAGTAGACAAAGTTCCTTATAAGTCTTGGCTTATTTACTATCAAGACATACTGTAACTCCTTTAAGCGCGTCCAATCATCAAGCTGTTTGCAAAGAGGGGTGGACCATGGACACTTATCTGTTTTACCCTATTTTTTGGACTACAAGGTGCACTTAAAATTCTTTAATTTTCTCAAAAGTCAACAGTGCGCCTTATAACCCGGTGCGCATAATGCACGGAATAATTCGGTTGTGCTTACCGACCTCTTAAGCTATTTTATTTGGTACATGGTGTAATGATAAGTGTGACCAGTAGATGGCAGTCACACATTAGAGATATGTGTAGACGGCAAAATGACATAACGGATACGTGTTGACTCGAGTAAACAACACCTACATTTTAGATGTTCCAAGTCAGTGCTGTCTAGAGCTCGGCAGAGTAACCGTGTAATACTCTTCCATATCAGTAGGTGGCAGCCGGTAGCTAATTGCTTTGTAGATGTCGGAAACAGGGTGAGGCAGGGTGCAGGTAAAAAGGTGTCTAATGCTTAAACCAAAAATAAACAAAAGGTGAGTGCCCCTAAGAAAAGGCATTGAAGTTTAGGGAAGGCTAAACAGATCGAAACTAAAACTGAACTGGCTACAAAGTAAACAAAAACCGAATGCTGGACGACAGCAAAGACTTACTGTGGAGCAAACACGGCGTCCACAATGTACATCCGAACATGACATGACTATCAACAATGTCCCTACAAAGACGGATAAAAACAACTGAAATATTCTTGATTACTAAAACAAAGTAGATGCGGGAAATATCGCTTAAAGGAAGATATAAAACTGCTACAGGAAAATACCCCAAAAAAAGGAGAAAAAGCAACCAAAATAGGAGCGCAAGACAAGAAGTAAAACACTACACACAGGAAAACAGCAAAAAAGTCCAAATAAGTCAGGGTGTGATGTGACAGGTGGTGACAGTACACCTACTTTGAGACAAGAGCTATAGTGATGCATGCTTGGTTATGCTTTAAAGTTATATCCCACAATTGTGACGACTTTTTACTGTCAACTGATGCAAATGTGCCTTGGCTCAAAAAAGGTTGAAAAACCGTGATGTAGACCACAAGGAAGTCTTTTACATTTAGAAAAATAAATCGCCTTATAATCCAATGCGCCTTTTGTATGAAACTAGACCTGACTAGACCCGCTCATCAGCAGTGCGCCTTATAATCTGGTGCGCCCTATGGTCCGGGAAATACGGTATATCTGTCCGTCGCAGTCAAAGTGGAGGCACATAGCTAAGACAGAAACAGCGCAGTCTGACGAGTTTGAAGATGGTCTGTAAAAACCAAAGAACCACAATAACATCTTTATTTGACCGCAATGAAGAGTTTTAAATGTTAAAAATCAAACTACGATCATTTTAATAAATGCTGGTTATAAATAGTTCCACCTCGTAGGGGACGGCGTGGCGCGGTTGGGAGAGTGGCCGATCTGTAAAACATCATCTATGCAACGTTTTGAGCAATGAACCACCATTACGTGTTATGTAGACCACAAGGAAGTATTTTACGTTTAGAAAAAAAAATCATATTATGACCCCTTTAATGCGCCTTATGTATGAAAGTAGATCTGACTAGACCCGCACATCGGCAGTGGACCTTATAATCCACTATAGTAAAGAAAAAGAGTTGGTTCTTTATTCGAATCCCTGGGAACGAATCCCTTCCCACAGGAAATGCTCTGTGGGACGGCAATGTTATGCCCATTTGATTGTAGACTCTTACTGACACCTTGTGGCGATATGAAAACACTACGCGTCATTAGTTTGGGCACTTCCGGGTTGACGACGTCAGTTCAGTTCATGAGACAATTGAGAAGTAGACAAGTTGTGTTAGCTCTTACAAGCTTTGGAAAAGATAAGTCTGTAAGTAAACTGTTTAACTTGTTTATGTAACTCAATATTAAGGTGGAAAGTGGTTAAATTTGATACTAAAGTGTTTATTGAAATACGATTTTTGTGCACTGTTTTGAGGACTTAAAATGGCTGCCAGTGGTGTATTTCCACCATCGAAGTAGTTTCAACACTCAGAAGTATTTGTTTGATGATAGTACTGTATATTTGTGTGAAGCTAATATTTACATATTGTGTATTCAATTTCAGTATATTAATTGAATCACATAGCTTATACATTTGTCATTGTGTGTATTTCAGTTTAAAAAAATAAAAAATAACAGTCCAGTGCAAGACAAAAGTAAAGATAGGAAAAGACAAAGCAAGATCAACAACAATAAAGAGCCTAAATGGATTCATCTGCTTTGGAACTTTATTAGACGTCTTGGATTGTTTGTTAGCTGTCTGCCTGTGTGTGTAGTTAGTATGTTCCAATAGCAGCAGAAGTGCACTTTTTGGAGAGCTGTATTATTTTCAGTTTTGTGCCCAAGGTACTGATTTTATTTAACACTACATTATTATTTATACACCTATAGTGATCACAGAGACAGGTTGTTTTTGTGTTACTGTATGTATTTGTTTTTCTGAAAAATCCCACTTAATATACTTTGGGTAACAACAGTCAATATTTATTTATTTTATTTTTTTTAGGGGGGTTACAGTCAATATTTATTTATCTTTTTTTTTTTTTTTTTTCCTTATAAAATAAAAGTGAGCTTTTGTTGAACCAAATATTGTGTTTTTTTCCACATACAACAACCTATCTGGATTCGATAAGAGAATCGATAAGGAATCGGTTCGATAAGAGGATTCAATAATGGGTTCGATCTCGATAATTTCTTATCAAACATCATCGCTAATGACTGGTAGCTCACTGAAAGCTGAATGTCCACTCTCTGGCATGGAAACATGGTGAAAAAGCAGACATTGTTAAAAGTTCACCGGATGGCTTGGAGCACTGACGTAAGAAACAATGCAAGCACTCTTCTCTTCCTTTTGTGAAAGGCTCTTTTTGACACTCGCGTCCCACACAATACACTTATTGTATTTTGAAGAAGAAGAAAAAAAGATGACTCACCCAAGTAGGACTTGAAAGAGTTAAACAAGCACACAGTCTTTACCACGGTTGCCTGGTCCTGGTTAGAGTCTGAGTCTGTAGTCAATGATTGTGATGCCGTTCATTTTCATCCACACTTTCTACTTGGACGTAGGGCTGGGCCATATGGCCTTTTATTAATATGTGGATATGTTTAGTCCATGTCACCATACACCATATATATGTGGATATGTTTAGTCCATGTCACGATACACCATATATATGTGGATATGTTTAGTCCATGTCACGATACACCATATATATGTGGATATGTTTAGTCCATGTCACGATACACCATATATATGTGGATATGTTTAGTCCATGTCACGATACACCATATATATGTGGATATGTTTAGTCCATGTCACCATACACCATATATATGTGGATATGTTTAGTCCATGTCACCATACACCATATATATGTGGATATGTTTAGTCCATGTCACGATACACCATATATATGTGGATATGTTTAGTCCATGTCACGAAACACCATATATATGTGGATATGTTTAGTCCATGTCACGATACACCATATATATGTGGATATGTTTAGTCCATGTCACGAAACACCATATATATGTGGATATGTTTAGTCCATGTCACGATACACCATATATATGTGGATATGTTTAGTCCATGTCACGATACACCATATATATGTGGATATGTTTAGTCCATGTCACGATACACCATATATATGTGGATATGTTTAGTCCATGTCACGATACACCATATATATGTGGATATGTTTAGTCCATGTCACCATACACCATATATATGTGGATATGTTTAGTCCATGTCACGATACACCATATATATGTGGATATGTTTAGTCCATGTCACGATACACCATATATATGTGGATATGTTTAGTCCATGTCACCATACACCATATATATGTGGATATGTTTAGTCCATGTCACGATACACCATATATATGTGGATATGTTTAGTCCATGTCGCTTTTTCCGCATACTTGACATATTACGGTTGTCTGTTCAACATCTTCCCGCTTGAAGCCAAACCACCGCCAGACGATGGACCCCCCTGCTGTTTTTCTTGGGAATTCATTCTCCTTCCTTCATTTGTTACCAGATTCGCACCTTCTTTCTCTCGTATTTCCGCTAGCATCATGGCTAACGTCACCCATGCCGCTACCTCTCTGCTCGGCCAGGGCGTATGACGTTGCGCGCGCGACAGTATGTGACGTGTGTAAGAAGGTGCGACAAGAAAGAGTGAGAAAAGCCTGTAGTTAAAAGCAACTGCGTGAGAACGTGTACTCCAATATCACCATATAGTCATTATATATATATATATATATATATATATATATATATATATATATATATATATATATATATATATATATATATATATATATATATATATATATATATATATATCGATCGAGTATTAATATAGTACTACTTGGACACATAACTTAAAGGCCTACTGAAAGCCACTACTACCGACCACACAGTCTGATAGTTTATATATCAATGATGAAATCTTAACATTGCAACACATGCCAATACGGCCGGGTTAGATTAGTAAAGTGCAATTTTAAATTTCCCTCGAAATATCCTGCTGAAAACGTCTCGGTATGATGACGTTTGCGCGTGACGTCACGGATTGTAGCGGACATTTTGGGACAGCATTGTGGCCAGCTATTAAGTCGTCTGTTTTCATCGCAAAATTCCACAGTATTCTGGACATCTGTGTTGGTGAATCTTTTGCAATTTGTTTAATGAACAATGGAGACAGCAAAGAAGAAAGCTGTAGGTGGGAAGCGGTGTATTAGCGGCCGGCTGCAGCAACACAACCAGGAGGACTTTGAGTTGGATATGCGCTACCGTGAGTACGCAGCTGCGGCTTCCAAACATTTGATTGCTTGCCCGTCCGCGCGTGCCGCTATGTGCATGTCACGTACGTAACTTTGGGGAAATATATGTGCTGTATGAACTTTGCGGAGGTGAACGGTACTTTGGGCTGTGGGATTGAGTGTGTTGTGCGGGTGTTTGATTTGTATTGGCGGGTTATATGGACGGGAGGGGGGAGGTGTTTGTTATGCGGGATTAATTTGTGGCATATTAAATATAAGCCTGGTTGTGTTGTGGCTAATAGTGTATATATATGTCTTGTGTTTATTTACTGTTTTAGTCATTACCAGCTGAATATCAGGTCCCACCCGCCTCTCACAGCATCTTCCCTATCTGAATCGCTTCCACTGCCCTCTAGTCCTTCACTCTCACTTTCCTCATCCACAAATCTCTCATCTTCGCTCAAATTAATGGGGAAATCGTCGCTTTCTCGGTCCGAATCGCCCTCGCTGCTGGTGGCCATGATTGTAAACAATGTGCAGATGTGAGGAGCTCCACAACCTGTGACGTCACGCTACTTACAGGTACAGGCAAGGCTTTTTTTTTATCAGCGACCAAAAGTTGCAAACTTTATCGTCGATGTTCTCTACTAAATCCTTTCAGCAAAAATATGGCAATATCGCGAAATGATCAAGTATGACACATAGAATGGATCTGCTATCCGTTTAAATAAGAAAAATTCATTTCAGTAGGCCTTTAAATGCTTTGCTACACGCCTGTAAGTCAGTCCCTTACTTCAAATAAGCTCCCGAAAAACTGCAAACGTAGAATATAATGTTCGGTTTCGCAAAAGCTATCAGCTACTCCTAAGAGAGAAAATGACCGCCGAGTTCTTTCTGTTCCTCAGTCTCTTGTGGTAGCGGAAATAAACGCTTTCTAGTGGCAGTGTCAGGCCTAATGAAAGGCATCTGTTTGTCATTAACGTGCCGCTTTCTGCACATCCAAGCAGAGGTGGCCACAGCTGGGCCTCTTCGGATTAACACCAAACGTTGACGTGACTGTTTTTGTTGAGCAGGGGCACACTCTGCGCAGTGGTTGTTCCAGATTCTTTATGACAGGTCGGCTACCGTTGAATAGCTTGTGACTCAGGCATGTGTTGGATTCCTTTTAAAAAGCAGTGGGTTTTCGTTCCCCGACTCCTAAAGATGAAGTTCATTTTATAGTCGATATCACAACAGAACTTCTTTAAAGGCCTACTGAAATTATTTTTATTTATTTAAACGGGGATAGCAGATCCATTCTATGTGTCATACTTGATCATTTCGCGATATTGCCATATTTTTGCTGAAAGGATTTAGTAGAGAACATCGACGATAAAGTTCGCAACTTTTGGAAGTAGCGTGACGTCACAGGTTGAAAGGCTCCTCACATTTCCCCGTTGTTTACACCAGCAGCGAGAGCGATTCGGACCGAGAAAGTGACGATTACCCCATTAATTTGAGCGAGGAGGAAAAATTTGTGGATGAGGAACGTGAGAGTGAAGGACTAGAGTGCAGTGCAGGACGCATCTTTTTTCGCTCTGACCGCAACTTAGGTACAAGGTCTCATTGGATTCCACACTTTCTCCTTTTTCTATTGTGGATCACGGATTCGTATTTTAAACCACCTGGGATACTATATCCTCTTGAAAATGAGAGTCGAGAACGCGAAATGGACATTCAGTGCCTTTTATCTCCACGACAATACATCGGTGAAGCACTTTAGCTACGGAGCTAACGTGATAGCATCGTGCTTAAATGCAGATAGAAACAAAAGAAATAAGGCCCTGACTGGAAGGATAGATAGAAAATCAACAATACTATTAAACCGTGGACATGTAAATACACGGTTAATGCTTTCCAGGCTGGCAAAGGTTAACAATGCTGTGCTAACGACGCCATTGAAGCTAACTTAGCAACCAGACCTCACAGAACTATGTACTCTCTCCTTTTTCTATTGTGAATCACAAATTTGTATTTTAAACCACCTCGGATACTATATCCTCTTGAAAATGAGAGTCGAGCACGCGAAATGGACACTTAAAGTGACTTATCTCCAAGACAATACATCGGTGACACACTTAGCTACTGAGCTAGCGCGATAGCATCGTTCTCAAATGAAGATAGAAACAAAAAAAATAAACCCCTGACTGGAAGGATAGATAGAAAATCAACAATACTATTAAACCGTGGACATGTAAATACACGGTTAATGCTTTCCAGGCTGGCGAAGGTTAACAATGCTGTGCTAACGACGCCATTGAAGCTAACTTAGCAACTTAGCAACCAGACCTCACAGAACTATGTACTCTCTCCTTTTTCTATTGTGAATCACGGATTTGTATTTTAAACCACTTCGGATACTATATCCTCTTGAAAATGAGAGTCGAGCACGCGAAATGAACATTTAAAGTGACTTATCTCCAAGACAATACATCGGTGACACACTTAGCTACTGAGCTAGCGCGATAGCATCGTTCTCAAATGAAGATAGAAACCCATCAACAGCCGTGCTCACCTGCATTCCAGCGATCAACGGCACGACGAAGGACTTCATCCGTGGGTTTGGCGGCAAGCATCGGCTAGGCGTAGTAAGTAGTCCTTGTTGTGTTGCTGTAAGTATTGTAATGCCCCGCAGTGGAGAAGGAGTCACACAGACGAGGATGCGCTGCTCAATCGCTTTATTAAAAAGCGGTAACTGGTTGTAGTTCAAAAAGTAACGCACACACATACACGAGCTGCTGTTAGCCAAAAGTCACGCTCACACACACTCAAGTTCTCCACCAACTCACTCGCGCATGCGCGTTCCCCAAACCCTTAAAGACACAGTACACTAATGCAAATATCACAGATATTATAGTATTGTACTTAGCTGCTAATACACCGATCCCACCTACAACGTTCTTCTTTGCAGTCTCCATTGTTCATTAAACAAATTGCAAAAGATTCACCAACACAGATGTCCAGAATAATGTGGAATTTTGTCGAAGAAAACAAGAGGCTTTTCTATCGGGTCCGATGGGGTCCAACCACTTCCGTTGCTTTTGTGACGTCACGCACATAAATCATATCCAAAGAAGTTTTTCAACCGGAAGTGTGGCGGGAAATTTAAAATGTGACTTTATAAGTTAACCCGGCCGTATTGGCATGTGTTGCAATGTTAAGATTTCATCATTGATATATAAACTATCAGACTGCGTGGTCGCTAGTAGTGGCTTTCAGTAGGCTTTTAATACATGCTGGTTATTAATAGTTACACCTCGTAGGGGACGGCGTGGCGCGGTTGGGAGAGTGGCCGATCTGTAAAACATCATCTATGCAACATTTTGTGCAAAGAACCACCATCACATGTTATGTAGGCCACAAGGAAGTCTTTTACGTTTAGAAAAAAATGATAATATAACCCCTTTTATGCGCCTTATAATCCGGTGCGCCTTTTGTATGAAAATAGACCTGACTAGACCCGCTCATAAAGATAAAGTTCATTTTATAGTCTATATCACAACAGGACTTCTTTAAGAATACATTTCCTGTAGAACACGTCTATAACTTTTCCTTTTGTAATACAAAAATGAATAGCATTGTTTTATTTGTACACACTCTGACCACAGAAAACAGAACCCATGAAAATGTTATTCCTTAAACTACACAAAATGGTCACATATTAGAGCTGCACTATTTTGTCCAAAAATAAAATCTTGTTTTTTTTTGTCTGAAAACTTGATTTTGGATCAGGATTTTTTTGGGGGTTAAAAACTCTAAAAGACAAGAGTGGTGGGAGGTAAGAAATGCTCTTCGTATATTTAGCCACTCTACCAACTTCGCCACGCCGTCCCTATTTCAATGGGTTTCTTTTGTGATACTCGTATGAATCCTCCATTCATCGCTTCAAGCAAGGTTTGTAAGATTTACAATATAACTAAAACAATTCTTACAGTGTTTCCCACACATTCATTTATTTGTGGCGGCCCGCCACGAAAGAATTACGTCCGCCAGAAATAAAAATAAAAATTAATTTTTATTTTTTTAAATTTTTTTAAATTTTTTATTTTTTTTTGTCCTGTCCAGCTTCTCAGGCAAATCATATAGTAGATGTAGATGCCCGTATCGGCTGTTCAGATTTACTTTACAAAAGAGAAGTGTAGGATATTTCTCTTGTTGCCTTATTTGTATTTGACCACTACTGTTTTCTGTTTATTTGTTACTGACTGTGGCAGGACACCTCTGCCTCTGTTTCACTTTATGTTGCTGGTAAATAATATGGTTGTAGTAGTAGGCTAAAGTTAAATTATTTAGTATGCACTATTTAAAGGGGCAGAGCTTTGAGAGACATTTTAGCTTTTATATTTTATAAGATATATTTTTTGTAAGAACCACAATTAATAAATATATTTCAGTGAATAACGTATTGTTCAAATCTGTATATAAATATGTACATAAAGTGTTGTAATTATATTGTAAAATGGATGGATGGATGGACGTTTAAAACAAAACTGTTATTATTAATTAGTAAGTATACATTTTTTAGCCTTTTTAGAGAAAACCATATCATTGTAGTAAATTATGCAAATTAATCGCTGATGTCATGGTGACCACGCCCATAGCCACGCCCCCACCGCCACAGGTATCTTGGCAGTTTATGGGAAACACTGTCTTACTTACTAAGGCGTCCCGTGTTTGATGTCTGTAGGAGTGTATTCATGCATATTTGTACGTGCTACGTGCTAATGTGCTAACACGTTTACGAGTGTCAGTGTCAGTATTATTAACTTACAACGGCATTGTTTTTGTATTGTTTCACTTTCACAAACCCCTCAGTAAAGTCACCAAGTCTGTTTAGCTGATCGGAGACCTAGCCTCCGCAGCTAGTGGGTCCATGACCATGACTTCTGTTTTGTTTGATCAGCCGTTTTACTGCCGTGTTACATGCACCTTTTGGAAACAATTAAGGTATATAAATTAACATTTACGAAGGCCTTGTTCACACTGCAGGTCAATTCCGAATTTTTTATGTCCAACCCAGGCGTCTTTTGTGTGTGGATATAAATCGGGTATATATGCGTTTGATTGATTGATTGAAACTTTTATTAGTAGATTGCACAGTACAGTACATATTCCGTACAATTGACCACTAAATAGTAACACCCCAATAAGTTTTTCAACTTGTTTAAGTCGGGGTCCACGTAAATCAATTAATTCTTGCGTCCGCAACGTGAACGCCCCCGCGCATCAAAAAGCGATAAGCGCCATAATTATTTGCCAAAATAGAAGGTTACAAAATGAATAGTTGACAGCGGAGCAGAAAACAGGTGAAATTAATGTTTTAGGAACTCGTGTAAAAGCTTTACCACTCCTGTCTCCGACTGCTGGCCCGCAGACACGCTCTTTAAGCAGACATCGAAGTAAAATTTGGCCAAAATACTCGTCCTCTTCCTTCTTAATCGTCCACGCGCAATCATTTGGTTTAGAAAATGTTGACTTTGATTGCACAAAATTCTTGAAATTGCCACAAATGACCGACACCGACTGGAGTGGAAGCCATGTTTACCGTATTTTCCGCACCATAAGCCGCACATAAAAACCACCATTTTTCTCAAAAGCTGACAGTGCGGCTAATAACCCGGTGCGCCTTATATATGGATTAATATTAATATTTATTTTCATAAAGTTTAGGTCTCGCAACTACGGTAAACAGCCGCCATCTTTTTTTCCCGTAGAAGAGGAAGCGCTTCTTCTTCTACGGTAAGCAACCGCCCCCATAGAAGAGGAAGCGCTCCTTCTACTGTAAGCAACCGCACCCGCCCCCGTAGAAGAAGAAGCGCGCGGATATTACGTTTCATTTCATTTGTGTGTTTCTGTAAAGACCACAAAATGTCTCCTACTAAGAGACACGCGTACAAGGTTCCACTGACTTTTGATATTCCTGTGAACCGCACTGTGGATACAACGGGAACACGTACGGTGAATATTCGCACAACAGGGAATGAGAAGTCGTCCTACTGTGGTTGTAGCTTGCCATGCTAACGGCCAGAAACTTCCACCCACGGTGATATTCAAAAGGAAGACCTTGCCAAAAGAGAACTTTCCAGCCGGCGTCATCATAAAAGCTAACTCGAAGGGATGGATGGATGAAGAAAAGATGAGCGAAGACACCGGGTGACTTTTTTCACGCAGCTACGTCCCTGTTGATCTACGACTGCATGCGCGTCCACATCACAGATGGTGTCAAAAAACAAGTGAAGCACACCGAAGAAGAATAATTCGAGGGATTTGTGGATGAGTAATAACTTCAGAAAGTGAGCTTTAAATGTTTATTTTGTGTGTTGTGTGACACTAACGTATGAGCAACGTTGAGTTATTGATGTTGCTATTGCTCTGCGCTATTTTGAGTGTTACTATTTTTGTGATTGCACATTTGCACATTACATTTTGGGAGTGAACAGAGTTGTTAGAACGCTGGTTTGTAATATATTATTAAAGTTTGACTGACCTATGTGACTGTTTTGTTGACATTCCCTTTAGCGTAGCGTAGGTGCGGCTAATAGCACGGGGCGGCTAATAGGTAAACAGAGTTTTGAAATATGCCGTTCATTGAACGTGCGGCTAATAACACGGGGCGCCGTATGGTGCGGAAAATACGGTACTTCCGTAAACACTGCAGTGCTCGCGACGTCATGACGTCCAGTCCGCATGCGGGTCAGATTGCATTCACATTAGAAATCGCATTTTTTTGGGCTAATGTTTACGGTCACTAAAAAGATCGGATTTGACAAAAAAAAATTTGAACTTACCCAAAATCTTTCTGTGTAACCCATTTATATATTTGCGGCTTATAGTCCGGTGCGGCTAATATATGGGAAAAAATAGTTTTTTTGCCCTAAAATTTAGTGGGTGCGGCTTGTATAGCGCTACGCTCTACAGTCCGGAAAATAAGGTATTTATTTCATAGACTGTGACACATCGTATGTAACTGGTGAGGAGCGATCACATTACAGTCATCCCAGGCCTCAAATTTTCACTTTTTAAGGTCAAGGCAAGTGTTGCCTTAAAGGACGGCTAATATTTTTGGCCACCAAGGCAAGTTGGAAGGCCACCACGGCAAGCATTATTTTCTTTCGAGGCAAGGGCTCCAAAGCATGTATGTGTGTGTATATATATATATATATATATATATATATATATATATATATATATATATATATATATATATATATATATATATATATATATATATATATATATATATATATATATATATATATATATATATATATATATATATATATATATATATATATATATATGTATATATATATATATATATATATATATATATGTATATATATATATATATATGTATATATATATATGTATATATATATATATATATGTATATATATATATATATATATATATATATATATATATATATATATATATATATATATATATATATATATATATATATATATATATATATATACATATATATATATATATGTATATATATATATATACATATATATATATATATATATATATATATATGTATATATATATATATATATATATGTATATATATATATATATATATATATATATATGTATATATATATATATGTATATATATATATATATATATATATGTATATATATATATATATGTATATATGTATATATATATATATATATAAAAAGGTATTATTTATTATTTTTTTAAGTTATGTACATTTATATGTACATGTAGATGCTGTATCGGGACATGTCCATTAAAAGTTTGAGCAGAAATATGTCGCATAGGAATTAACCATACACAATAAAATATTAAGAAAATGCTATGTCACATGAATGGTTTTTAAAGTAATACCTTTGTGACATGAAAAAAACACAAGTTATTTTAAAAAAAAACCATGGTGTTTACTTTTTGATATCAATATAAAACTCACAGCAGTTTGGCCAATAAAATTAAAGAGTGATACCTCTCACATCGAGCCTGTGTTCAATTCGATGAGATGACAAAACATTTTAGCTATTGTTGATGTTATTTGAAGGCTGATACAGTTTGCAGTTAAATAAAAGAGTGAACATCCCAGTCAACAAAGAAAGGACTTTATAAACAAGTTGTGACAACGTTCACGACACATCGTTTCCTCACATCATTAACTCTGTCGTAGCAGCTGAAGGACGCTGTATTGAGAAAATAAAAGCAACATCAAATAGTTTGCATACTTTTCATGTGGGGACAAGTGTCTCCAATATTGTCCACACCTGTCTCCATCCGAACACAGCAGTGCACTTTTAAACACACAAAATGACGTTAAACCAAGCGCTTGGCTCCGTTTACTCTGAGGGGAAATAAATCTCCGGAGCAAAGTCTGTGTAGTTAGTCCGCCATGACTATCAAGCCAAATGACGCTAGTGCGCATGCTCCTGACTTCGTGTTGCCTAAAATGCATTCATAAATGCCGTTTTTTCCGTAATTAAAAAATTGGACGATATTACTAACCGTCAAACCGCATATTATCAATATACCGTTTACCGTTACATCCCTCGTCCATTAACAAGTAAAAGGTCAAGAGCGGTTATGGCATGTTCTTGCCGCAGATGTTGGTCCATTTTTAGGGCATTACGGCAAGTGACGAGGGCGGTGGCGACTGTTGCCGTGGTTAAATACGAGCCCTGTCATCCTATGTTGAGTGTTTGTGTCAGCTGAACACGTCAAGGACATACCAAACATCCAACTGTGCACACTATTTGGGGAAAATAAAGTTTGTCTCCTGGAGCCAGCAGCAGTAGGAGGACCCTGATTGTTGCCACCGGTAGCTCTGGTGGACAGATCTGAACCGGTACACGGTGTCTCGAGTCGTATTTCACAGCTGTATTTGTCTGAGAGTGCAGACGTGTCGTCATTTCTTTATCTAAATGGTTCCTCTTCCACGCAGGATGAGTAATTGTTGTGCACTGTCCCAGAGAATAACTATCTGGGCCACAGATCAAGGTCTTGAGTGTGGCTGTGGTTTTAAGTTTGCAACACGGTCTCTTCTATGGGTTCCTTTGGCCGTGCGTTCTACACCACGTCACTTCGCGCTTCATTTGCAGAGGAAGGGTGTGTGGGTCCGATTTTTCTAGAAACATAATACAGACTTCCTGTGTGATCCAGTTCGTGCTTCCTGTGTTTTTCCCAGCAGAGGAAGGATCAGCTCAACAAACATACTGTTGGGAAGTTAGAGAACGGCTGTAGTCCCAGACTCTCCAGGTTGAACCACAGTTGGCAGCTTTCCACTGCAAAAACTTAGGGCACTCACTTGCCAGGTGGCAGGAAGATGTACAGGAACCACTTTCAAAGATGCCTCTTATGATAGCAGAGCTGTAGTGTTGTAATGTAAGTACAGTCGTGGTCAAAAGTTTAAAGGCCTACTGAAATGAATTTTTTTTATTTAAACGGGGATAGCAGATCTATTCTATGTGTCATACTTGATCATTTCGCGATATTGCCATATTTTTGCTGAAAGGATTTAGTATAGAACAACGACGATAAAGATTGCAACTTTTGGTATCTGATAAAAAAAAGGCTTGCCCCTACCGGAAGTAGCGTGACGTAGTCAGTTGAACATATACGCAAAGTTCCCTATTGTTTACAATGATGGCCGCATGAAGTGAGAGAGATTCGGACCGAGAAAGCGACAATTTCCCCATTAATTTGAGCGAGGATGAAAGATTTGTGGATGAGGAAAGTGCAAGTGAAGGACTAGTGGGGAGTTGAAGCTATTCAGATAGGGAAGATGCTGTGAGAGGCGGGGGTGACCTGATATTCAGCTGGGAATGACTACAACAGTAAATAAACACAAGACATATATATACTCTATTAGCCACAACACAACCAGGCTTATATTTAATATGCCACAAATTAATCCTGCATAAAAACACCTACGTGTTTGTTATGCTAGCTCCTAGCTCCTCTGCTAGCTCCTAGCTCCATAGAACATGCCAATACAATTCAAACACCTGATCAACACACACAATCACTCAGCCCAAAAGACAGTTCACCTAACCCAAGGTTCATAAAGCTTATATATTTTTAAAAAGTTACGTACGTGACGCGCACGTACGGTACGGTACGTGTTATGCTAGCTCCTAGCTCCTCTGCTAGCTCCTAGCTCCATAGAACACGCCAATACAATTCAAACACCTGATCAACACACACAATCACTCAGCCCAAAAGACCGTTCACCTAACCCAAGGTTCATAAAGCTTATATATTTTAAAAAAGTTACGTACATACGCAAGAAAAAGCCAAAGCTGCATACTCACAGTAGCACGTCTGCGTCTTTGTCATCCAAATCAAAGTAATCCTGGTAAGAGTCTGTGTTGTCCCAGTTCTCTACAGGCGTCTGTGTATCCAAGTCAAAAGTCCTCCTGGTTAGAGTCTCTGTTATCCGAGTTCTTCCATCTTGACTGCATCTTTCGGGAATGTAAACAAAGAAGCGCCGGCTGTGTACTGTTGTGGCTGACTACGTTCGAAAAATACGTCCATTTCGCACCGACAACTTTCTTCTTTGCTTGCTCGGCTTCCTTCTCCATAATGCAATGAACATGATTGAAACAGATTCACGAACACAGATGTCCAGAATACTGTGGAATTATGAAATGAAAACAGAGCTTTTTCGTATTGGCTTCAATGTGGAAGGCATACCCGTGTTCCCCGGTCTACGTCACACGCATACGTCATCCTCAGAGGCGTTTCGAACCGGAAGTTTAGCGGCAAATTTAAAATGTCACTTTATAAGTTAACCCGGCCGTATTGGCATGTGTTATAATGTTAAGATTTCATCATTGATATATAAACTATCAGACTGCGTGGTCGGTAGTAGTGGGTTTCAGTAGGCCTTTAAGGATCCCCATTAGCTGGTTGCCTCAACAACCCACTAGTCTTCCTGGGGTCCACAATTCAATACAATTACAAGTAAAAGCATATAATTATAACTACACAATACAGAAAAAAATAAAAGCATCAATAAAAAAACAAGCAAACAATTTACAGTCACAGAATAATAATTACCATATAAATATAACTACACAATATAAAACCAAACAAATCATCAATGAGCAAACTAATTTAAAAACTCAGATAAAATATTACTCTCTTTTTAAAAACCTGTTTACTTTCAATGCTGGTGAGAATTCGAGGCAGGTTATTCCAGAGCGATAAAGATCTATAAACAAAAGATTTCCGCAAAGCATTCTTCCTGGGACGAGGGAGTACAAAATGCCCCTCACTGGATGCCCTGGTATTGTGATTATGTATAGTGCTACTGTGAACTATTTGGGCCATGAGAAAAGCAGGAGTTTTACTACCGGTTACTGATTTGAACAATATAAGAGTATTAGCCAACAACCTGTTCTGCACTGTTAGCCAGGAAAGAGAAGCATGCATTTGGTTTTTTGATTGATTGAGACTTTTATTAGTAGGTTGCACAGTGAAGTACATATTCCGTACAATTGACCACTAAATGGTAACACCCGAATAAGTTTTTCAACTTGTTTAAGTCGGGGTCCACTTAAATTGATTCATGATACAGATATATACTATCATATATACTATCATCATAATACAGTCATCACACAAGATAATCACATTGAATTATTTACATTATTTACAATCAGGGGTGTGGAGGGGGGGGATGGGGGGGGGGTATGGACATCAAGTAGTGGACATAGAGAGAGAGAGAGAGAGAGAGAGATCAGAAGGCATAAGAAAGAGAAAAAGTATCTGCATTTGATTGTTTACATTTGATTATTAGCAATCCGGGGAGGGTGTTAGTTTAGGGTTGTAGCTGCCTGGAGGTGAACTTTTATTGCGGTTTTGAAGGAGGATAGAGATGCCCTTTCTTTTACACCTGTTGGGAGCGCATTCCACATTGATGTGGCATAGAAAGAGAATGAGTTAAGACCTTTGTTAGTTCGGAATCTGGGTTTAACGTGGTTAGTGGAGCACCCCCTGGTGTTGTGGTTATGGATGAAATGGGGGTGATATCGTCTGGGTGCACCGGTCAAAAGTCTGGCAGCCACATTTCGTACCGTCTGAAGTCTCTTCAGCCTTGACTTGTTAAAAATAAAGAGAGGATTGCAATAGTCAATAAGAGATGAAATGAACGCGTGAATGATCATTTCCAGATCCAATTTTGACAGCAAAAATGACTCCCTCCCGTCACGGCCACAGCTCTGAGTGTGAGCTCGCCAAACAATATAAGAAGCATATGAGGAGAAAATGTGAACAAACAAATGCACGGCACCCGCGTGGGTCGCCTCCACTTCGCGTCGTCGTTTGTCAAATTTAGCTTCCTACAAAAATGTCAGTCACAAACACCTCAAGGAAGTAGTCGACCCTGCTTTGAAATAGATCCTAAAGTTGTCGTTCGTGTGACTTATGGCTGCCGGTAAGACTTATTCTGCCTCGAGTACAACACTATAAACGGTATCACCTAAAATGGTCAGTTTTACGGAGCCTCTCGTAAAGCTACTGTGGAATGTTGTACTTCAAAACGCTCGTATATAACGTAGTACTCCAACTCTTGGTGTTGAGGCCACTCTCAAGATCACTTGGCTTCCACCACAGATATGATTGTACAAACCCCCAGAGCAGTTGTGTAAATGGTAAATAAAAAGAGAATACAACAAATCCTTTTCAACTTATATTCAATTGAATAGACTGCAAAGACAAGATATTTCGTGTTCGAACTGAGAAACGTTATTTTTTTCTAAACGTTTACTGAGTATGATTAAAAGGAAAGGCCATGTAACACAGTGGTAAAAATGCCTTTTTTGCAATGTGTTGCTGCCATTAAATTCTAAGTTCATGATTATTTGCAAAATAAATGAAGTTTCTCAGCGTGAACATGAAATATCTTGTCTTTGCCGTCTATTCAATTGAATATAAGTTGAAAAGGATTTGCAAATCATTGTATTCTCTTTTTTTTTTTACCATTTACACAACATGACAACTTCACTGCTTTTGGCTTTTGTATTTTAAGTTGGTCTTTTTCCAGAGTGGTTGCAGACAGAAGCAGGATTTATTCCCAAAACTGATCAATGCCAAAACTGCAGGGACTTAAAGGCCTACTGAAATGAATTTTTTTTATTTAAACGGGGATAGCAGATCTATTCTATGTGTCATACTTGATCATTTCGCGATATTGCCATATTTTTGCTGAAAGGATTTAGTATAGAACAACGACGATAAAGATTGCAACTTTTGGTATCTGATAAAAAAAGGCTTGCCCCTACCGGAAGTAGCGTGACGTAGTCAGTTGAACATATACGCAAAGTTCCCTATTGTTTACAATGATGGCCGCATGAAGTGAGAGAGATTCGGACCGAGAAAGCGACAATTTCCCCATTAATTTGAGCGAGGATGAAAGATTTGTGGATGAGTAAAGTGCAAGTGAAGGACTAGTGGGGAGTTGAAGCTATTCAGATAGGGAAGATGCTGTGAGAGGCGGGGGTGACCTGATATTCAGCTGGGAATGACTACAACAGTAAATAAACACAAGACATATATATACTCTATTAGCCACAACACAACCAGGCTTATATTTAATATGCCACAAATTAATCCTGCATAAAAACACCTGCGTGTTTGTTATGCTAGCTCCTAGCTCCTCTGCTAGCTCCTAGCTCCATAGAACACGCCAATACAATTCAAACACCTGATCAACACACACAATCATTCAGCCCAAAAGACCGTTCACCTAACCCAAGGTTCATAAAGCTTATATATTTTTAAAAAGTTACGTACGTGACGCGCACGTACGGTACGGTACGTGTTATGCTAGCTCCTAGCTCCTATGCTAGCTCCTAGCTCCATAGAACACGCCAATACAATTCATACACCTGATCAACACACACAATCACTCAGCCCAAAAGACCGTTCACCTAACCTAAGGTTCATAAAGCTTATATATTTTTAAAAAGTTACGTACGTGACGCGCACGTACGATACGGTACGTGTTATGCTAGCTCCTAGCTCCTATGCTAGCTCCTAGCTCCATAGAACACGCCAATACAATTCAAACACCTGATCAACACACACAATCACTCAGCCCAAAAGACCGTTCACCTAACCCAAGGTTCATAAAGCTTATATATTTTAAAAACGTTACGTACATACGCAAAAAAAAGTTGCGCACATACGGTCAAGCGATCAAATGCTTAGAAGCCAAAGCTGCATACTCACAGTAGCACGTCTGCGTCTTTGTCATCCAAATCAAAGTAATCCTGGTAAGAGTCTGTGTTGTCCCAGTTCTCTACAGGCGTCTGTGTATCCAAGTCAAAAGTCCTCCTGGTTAGAGTCTCTGTTATCCGAGTTCTTCCATCTTGACTGCATCTTTCGGGAATGTAAACAAAGAAGCGCCGGCTGTGTACTGTTGTGGCTGACTACGTTCGAAAAATACGTCCATTTCGCACCGACAACTTTCTTCTTTGCTTGCCCAGCTTCTTTCTCCATAATGCAATGAACATGATTGAAACAGATTCACGAACACAGATGTCCAGAATACTGTGGAATTATGAAATGAAAACAGAGCTTTTTCGTATTGGCTTCAATGTGGAAGGCATACCCGTGTTCCCCGGTCTACGTCACGCGCATACGTCATCCTCAGAGGCGTTTCGAACCGGAAGTTTAGCGGCAAATTTAAAATGTCACTTTATAAGTTAACCCGGCCGTATTGGCATGTGTTATAATGTTAAGATTTCATCATTGATATATAAACTATCAGACTGCGTGGTCGGTAGTAGTGGCTTTCAGTAGGCCTTTAAAGGCCTACTGAAATGAATTTTTTTTTTATTTAAACGGGGATAGCAGATCCATTCTATGTGTCATACTTGATCATTTTGCGATATTGCCATATTTTTGCTGAAAGGATTTAGTAGAGAACATCGACCATAAAGTTCGTAGCTTTTGGTCGCTGATAAAAAAAAGCCTTGCCTGTACCGGAAGTAGCGTGACGTCACAGGTTGAAAGGCTCCCCCCTTTCCCCATTGTTTCCACCAGCAGCGAGAGCGATTCGGACCGAGAAAGCGACGACTACCCCATTAATTTGAGCCAGGATGAAAGATTCGTGGATGAGGAACGTGAGAGTGAAGGACTAGAGTGCAGTGCAGGACGTGTCTTTTTTCGCTCTGACCGTAACTTAAGTAAAAGCTGGCTCATTGGATTCCACACTCTCTCCTTTTTCTATTGTGGATCACGGATTTGTATTTCAAACCACCTGGGATACTATATCCTCTTGAAAATGAGAGTCGAGAACGCGAAATGGACATTCACAGTGACTTTTATCTCCACGACAATGCATCGGCGAAGCACTTTAGCTACGGAGCTAACGTGATAGCATCGTGCTTAAATGCAGATAGAAACAAAAGAAATAAGCCCCTGACTGGAAGGATAGACAGCAGATCAACAATACTACTATCAGGAGACACCGAACCAAACACTGGACATGTAACTACACGGTTAATGCTGTGCCGCCTGGCGAAGCCTAGCAATGCTGTTGCTAACGACGCCATTGAAGCTAACTTAGCTACGGGACCTTGTCAGAGCTATGATAAAAACATTATCTCTCCACCTACGCCAGCCCTCATCTGCTCATCAACACCCGTGCTCACCTGCGTTCCAGCGATCGACGGCGCGACGAAGGACTTCACCCGATCATCGATGCGGTCGGCGGCTAGCGTCGGATAGCGCGTCTGCTATCCAAGTCAAAGTCCTCCTGGTTGTGTTGCTGCAGCCAGCCGCTAATACACCGATCCCACCTACAACTTTCTTCTTTGCAGTCTTCATTGTTCATTAAACAAATTGCAAAAGATTCACCAACACAGATGTCCAGAATACTGTGGAATTTTGAGATGAAAACAGAGCTGTTTTGTATTGGATACAATGTGTCCCAATACTTCCGTTTCAACCATTGACGTCACGCGCATACGTCATCATACATAGACGTTTTCAACCGGAAGTTTCGCTGGAAATTTAAAATGTCACTTTATAAGTTAACCCGGCCGTATTGGCATGTGTTGCAATGTTAAGATTTCATCATTGATATATAAACTATCAGACTGCGTGGTCGCTAGTAGTGGCTTTCAGTAGGCCTTTAATACATGAATTATGCAAATTGTTTTGGAATATACGGTTTACAAAATCCACGGTTGGGATCCTATTAAGGTTCTGTGCCACGGTTTGCAGTTCAGTGTACATTGTTGTTCTTCAATGTATTAGTTGTGCTTCTTACAAAAGGATCTTATAAAAAATGGCCCTTAAAGGGGTCATCCTTGTGGTCTACGTAACATGTAATGGTGGTTCTTTGCTCAAAATCTTGCATAGATGATGTTTCGCATACCGTCTTCAAACCGCTTTCTGACCGTCTTTTCAGGACGCACCGTCTCATTTATGTGCCTCCACTTCGACGGCGTCTTTTAGCTTCCATAAGTGGTAACTTTACGCTACCAGTGTTTCCCATAAACTGCCAAGATACCTGTGGCGGTGGGGGCGTGGCTATGGGCGTGGTCACCATGACATCATCGAGTAATTTGCATAATTTACTACAATGATATGATTTTCTCTAAAAAGGCTCAAAAAATGTATACTTACTAATTAATAATAAGTTTTGTTTTAAACGTCCATCCATTTTACAATATAATTACAACACTTTATGTACAAATGTATATACAGATTTGAACAATAAGTTATATACTGAAAGCTATTTATTAATTGTGGTTCTTACAAACAATATATCTTATACAAATATAAAAGCTAAAATGTCTCTTAAAGCTCTGCCCCTTTAATTAGTGCATACTAAATCATTTAACTTTAGCCTACTACTACAAGCATATTATTTACCAGCAACATAAAGTGAAACAGAGGCAGAGGTGTCCTGCCACAGTCAGTAACAAATGAACAGAAAACAGTAGTGGTGGTAGATAGACACAGAGCTTCATCAAACATCTGATCCACTGAACAAAGAGCTCCAAAAATCTTGATCCTACGCTTCTCTTTTATAAAGTAAATGTGAACAGCCGATATGGGCATCAACATCAACTATAGGATTTGCCTGAGAAGCTGGACAGGACACAAAAAAATAAATAAAATAAAATAAAAATAATTTTTTTTTTTTTTTTTGTGGTGGCCTTAATTCTTTCGTCTTTTATTAAATCAACATAAAAAACACAAGATACACTTACAATGTGTTTCCCACACATTCATTTATTTGTGGCGGCCCGCCACGAAAAAATTACGTCCGCCACAAAAACAAAAAAAAAACAACAAAAAAAATTGTCCTGTCCAGCTTCTCAGGCAAATCATATAGTTGATGTAGATGCCCATATAGGCTGTTCACATTTACTTTACAAAAGAGAAGTGTAGGATACTTCTCTTGTTGCCTTATTTGTATTTGACCACTACTGTTTTCTGTTTATTTGTTACTGACTGTGGCAGGACACCTCTGCCTCTGTTTCACTTTATGTTGCTGGTAAATAATATGGTTGTAGTAGTAGGCTAAAGTTAAATGATTTAGTATGCACTAATTAAAGGGGCAGAGCTTTAAGAGACATTTTAGCTTTTATATTTTATAAGATATATTTTTTGTAAGAACCACGATTAATAAATATATTTCAGTGAATAACTTATTGTTCAAATCTGTATATAAATATGTACATAAAGTGTTGTAATTATATTGTAAAATGGATGGATGGATGGATGTTTAAAACAAAACTGTTATTATTAATTAGTAAGTATACATTTTTTGAGCCTTTTTAGAGGAAATCATATTGTAGTAAATTATGCAAATGACTCGATGATGTCATGGTGACCACACTCATAGCCACGCCCCCACCGCCACAGGTATCTTGGCAGTTTATGGGAAACACTGCCAACCCAAACAACCTCCCTCCCCCATTCACACTCATTCACACTGTTATTAATATTCTGGGTTCCTACATTATATATCAATATATATCAATACAGTCTGCAAGGGATACAGTCCGTAAGCACACATGATTGTGCGTGCTGCTGCTCCACTAATAGTACTAACCTTTAACAGTCACTTTTACTCATTTTCATTCATTACTAGTTTCTATGTGACTGTTTTTACATTGTTTTACTTTCTTTTTTATTCAAGAAAATGTTTTTGATTTATTTCTCTTATTTTATTTTATTAATTTAAAAAAAATAAGGACCTTATCTTCACCATACCTGGTTGTCCAAATTAGGCATAATAATGTGTTAATTCCACGACTGTATATATCAGCATCGGTTGATATCGGTATCGGTAATTAAAGAGTTGGACAATATCGGAATATCGGATATCGGCAAAAAGCCATTATCGGACATCCCTAATAATAACGTAGTAATGTCGCTAACAATTTGACCAAAACAGCTTTAGTTTGACATGCTTTAAAGTAAAAGAGTATTATTTCAACAGGATTAGAAGCTGTCGCGTTATCATCGACTTAGCAACTAGAATATCTGACATTGGTGGTGGCGTCAACAACAGGAAGCAAGCAAAAGTGATTTCACTCGGCTTTTGGACAACAAGAAATCATAAACTAAGAATAAAAAACATTTAAAAACAATCGCAATAATAGTAAGAGTAATTTGGAAACTGTTGGATTTTTTGGAGTAAGATGTTTCATTATTTTTTTCCGCACTCTTGTGTTTAAGGTGATTTCTTTGAAGTCCTCTCCTCAAAATGACAGCATTTCGGTCGCATTACGTCAACGTCTGTGTTTGTTAGCCCGTTCCTTTTTATTTATTTCAAACATAGTACCATTTTTGATTCAATAGTACCGCGATACTTTACTGGTACTGGTATACCGTACAACCCTAGTTGAAAATGCTAAAAAGGAATCAGCGCCAGCATGTTACTGATAGTCTGGTCAGGACGAGTCCTTTCAGGGCTCTGGAGTGTATCTTTAGCCTGGCAGGCTTCATATGTGTGAGTGTTTGAGCAGACAATGGTGAAGTTGGCATTCACACTGTAAAAACTCCTTCTGAGGTTTTTTTTAGTTCATTGAACTCAATTTTGTATTGCAAATTAAGTTGATTTTATTTTGTGTGACTAAGTTTCATAAAGTCAAAATATGTCTGCACTCTGTGGTCACTGCTGGACTGTGTTGGGAACATGTTGCACTGCTGAACTTGTATCATTGTCTCCTTTTACACATTCTTTATCATGGACATGAAATATCACAAGTATGTGTGTCTTTCGCTTTGCAAAATGGACCATTTTTATTTTGTTTGATCTTTAATTTATTACAAAAAAGATGTAAGTTCACACAATTTTGGAACAATGATTGAAAGTTGCATCAAAGTAAATTTGTTTTAACTTATATATTTTATTTAATTGTGGTGTACTTAATTTACTGTCTTCTTTCATTTTTGCCCAACTTAATTTTACCAAATTTTGTTGCATCTCCTACTTATCACCAACTTAATTATATAAAATACATTTAATTAGATCCGGTTTAATTAATTTGCTGCCTTTTTTCATGTTTATTAAACTTAATTTTGTTGCATCTTCAACTCATCACCAACTTAATTATATAAAATACATTTAATTAGGTCCGGCGTAATTGATTTGCTGCCTTTTTTCATGTTTATTAAACTTAATTTTGTTGCATCTTCAACTTATCACCAAGTTAATTATATAAAATACATTTAATTAGGTCCGGTGTAATATATTTGCTGCCTTTTTTCATGTTTATTAAACTTAATTTTGTTGCATCTTCAACTTATCACCAAGTTAATTATTTAAAATACATTTAATTAGGTCCGGTGTAATATATTTGCTGCCTTTTTTCATGTTTATTAAACTTAATTTTGTTGCATCTTCAACTTATCACCAAGTTAATTATACAAAATACATTTAATTAGGTCCGGTGTAATATATTTGCTGCCTTTTTTCATGTTTATTAAACTTAATTTTGTTGCATCTTCAACTTATCACCAAGTTAATTATACAAAATACATTTAATTAGGTCCGGTGTAATTGATTTGCTGCCTTTTTTCATGTTTATTAAACTTAATTTTGTTGCATCTTCAACTCATCACCAACTTAATTATATAAAATACATTTAATTAGATCCAGTGTAATTAATTTGCTGCCTTTTTTCATGTTTATTAAACTTAATTTTGTTGCATCTTCAACTCATCACCAACTTAATTATATAAAATACATTTAATTAGATCCGGTTTAATTAATTTGCTGCCTTTTTTCATTTTTATTAAACTTAATTTTGTTGCATCTTCAACTCATCACCAACTTAATTATATAAAATACATTTAATTAGGTCCGGCGTAATTAATTTGCTGCCTTTTTTCATGTTTAATAAACTTAATTTTGTTGAATTTTCAACTCATCACCAACTTAACACTAGAAGTCCCAGAGAAGGGCCAATTGGCCTTTTTACCTAGAAAACCCACAAGAGGGTCATTTGACCCCTAGTCCCCCCTGTGGACACTCCTTTTGTTATGAAAATGTGGCTGTTAGTGGCACATTGACAGGGGCCACTTGAGCCTGTGTGGGGGAGGGGACCTTACAGCTCAAGCTTTAGTTCTGAGGTAGGTTGTGTGTGTTTTTGCAAGGATCAACAAAGGATCAACAAGAATGAAGGGATCAACACTCTGACATTTATTGTTAAAAAAAATACAAAACAAAACATATTTACAAAGAATGAAAAAGCAACTGTTTTCCCAGTTTTGGTGTGGAGGGTTGTTGCAGAAGCAATTGTTATTTTTGTGTGCCAAAAATAGTTTTAAAAAAAAAATTTACAAAGAAAAAAGCATATTTACAAAGAATGAAAAACCATGTCCATGTAAACGTGACTGACATACATTTGAGCAGTCACTCACAATCCTGGCACTGCCATTGCTCCTTTCGGCATTTCCCACATGTATAATTTTTCTGTCTACCTAGACAAACTGCCCCTAACAGCCTCATTACCATAACAAAATGAGTGATTAGTGTATTCGGGAAAAGCGTCGGGCCAAATGACCCCTCTCTGGGTCTTCTAGGTAGACAGAAAAATGCTGGGACTTCTAGTGTTAATCATATAAAATACATTTAATTAGATCCGGTGTAATTAATTTGCTGCCTTTTTTCATGTTTATTAAACTTAATTTGGTTGCATTTTCAACTCATCAACAACTTAATTATATAAAATACATTTAATTAGATCCGGTGTAATTAATTTGCTGCCTTTTTTCATGTTTATCAAACTTAATTTTGTTGCATCTTCAACTCATCACCAACTTAATTATATAAAATACATTTAATTAGGTCCGGTGTAATATATTTGCTGCCTTTTTTCATGTTTATTAAACTTAATTTTGTTGCATCTTCAACTCATCACCAACTTAATTATATAAAATACATTTAATTAGGTCCGGTGTAATATATTTGCTGCCTTTTTTCATGTTTATTAAACTTAATTTTGTTGCATCTTCAACTTATCACCAAGTTAATTATACAAAATACATTTAATTAGGTCCGGTGTAATATATTTGCTGCCTTTTTTCATGTTTATTAAACTTAATTTTGTTGCATCTTCAACTTATCACCAAGTTAATTATACAAAATACATTTAATTAGGTCCGGTGTAATATATTTGCTGCCTTTTTTCATGTTTATTAAACTTAATTTTGTTGCATCTTCAACTCATCACCAACTTAATTATATAAAATACATTTAATTAGGTCCGGTGTAATATATTTGCTGCCTTTTTTCATGTTTATTAAACTTAATTTTGTTGCATCTTCAACTTATCACCAAGTTAATTATATAAAATACATTTAATTAGGTCCTGTGTAATTGATTTGCTGCCTTTTTCATGTTTATTAAACTTAATTTTGTTGCATCTTCAACTTATCACCAAGTTAATTGTACAAAATACATTTAATTAGGTGCGGTGTAATTGATTTGCTGCCTTTTTTTATGGCAACTTATCACCAACTTAATTATACAAAGTTTTATCAAACTAAAAAACTGAAATGTATCAAAACTCGTAAAAATTGATTGGAAAATGATGGACAATTGTTTAAGTTGCATCAAAGTATTTTTCTTTTGAACTTAAATATATTTTATTTAGTTGTGGTGTACTTAATTTGCTGTCTTCTTTCATTTTTGCCCAACTTAATTTTTGGAATTTTTTTTCTGAAAATTGTACCTAATTTTGTTACATCTTCAACTCAGCACCAACTTAATTATATACAATACAATTAAATAGGTCCGGTGTAATTAATTTGCTGTCTTTTTTAAATCTTTTTCAACTTAATTTTGTTGTATCTTCAACTTACCACCAACTTAATTATACAAAGTTTTATCAAACTAAAAAACAGAAATTTATCAAAACTTGTACAAATTGATTGGAAAATGATGAACAATTCTTTAAATTTGCATCAAAGTACATTTTTTTACTTATATATATTTTATTTAGTTGTGGTGTATTTAATTTGTTGTCTTCTTTCATTTTTGCCCAACTTAATTTTTGGACATTTTTTTCTGAAAATTATACCTAATTTTGTTGCATCTTCAAGTTATCACCAACTAAATTATATAAAATAAATTTAATTAGGTCCGGTGTAATTAATTTTTTGCCTTTTTTAAATGTTTATTAAACCTAATTTTGTTGCATTTTCAACTTATCACCAACTTAATTACACAGTTTTATCAAACTAAAAAACTGAAATTTATCAAAACTTGTAAAAATTGATTGGAAAATGATGGAAATTTTTTTAAAATTGCATCAAAGTAAATTTTTGTAACTTATATATATTGTATTTAGTTGGGGCGTACTTAATTTGCTGTCTCCTTTCATTTTTGCCCAACTTAATTTTTGGAAAGAAATTTCTGAAAATTGTACCAAATTTTGTTGCATCTTCAAGTTATCACCATGTTAATTATATAAAATACATTTAATTAGGTCCGGTGTAATTGATTTGCTGCCTTTTTAATGGTAATTAAACTTAATTTTGTTGTATCTTCAACTTATCACCAACTTAATTATACAAAGTTTTATCAAAATAAAAAACAGAAATTTATCAAAACTCATAAAAATTGATTGGAAAATGATGGACAATTTTTTAAGTTTAACTTATATAGATCTTATTTAGTTGTGGTGTATTTAATTTACTGTCTTCTTTCATTTTTGCCCAACTTAATTTTTGGAAAATATCTCTGAAAATTGTACTTAATTTTGTTGCATCTTAAGTTATCACCAACTTAATATAAAATACATTTAATTAGGTCCGGTGTAATTAATTTTTTGCCTTTTTTTATTTTTATTTAACCTAATTGTGTTGCATCTTCAAGTTATCACCAATTGAATTAAACAAAGTGTTATCAAATTAAAAAACAAAATTATCAAAACTTGTAAAAATTGATTGGAAAATGTTGCGACAATTTTAAAAAAAAAATTGCATCAAAGTACATTTTTGTAACTTATATATATTTTATTTAGTTGTGGTGTATTTAATTTACTGTGTTCTTTCATTTTTGCCCAACTTAATTTTTGGAATTTTTTTTCTGAAAATTTTACTTAATTTTGTTTCATCTTCAACTCATCACCAATTTAATTATATGAAATACATTTAATTAGGTCCGTTGTAATTAACTATTGCCTTTTTTAATGTTTATTATACCTAATTTTGTTGTATCTTCAACTTATCACCAACTTAATTATACAAAGTTTTATCAAAATAAAAAACAGAAATTTATCAAAACTCATAAAAATTGATTGGAAAATAATGGACAATTTTTTAAGTTTAACTTGTATAGATCTTATTTAGTTGTGGTGTATTTAATTTACTGTCTTCTTTCATTTTTGCCCAACTTAATTTTTGGAAAAAATCTCTGAAAATTTTACTTAATTTTGTTGCATCTTCAAGTTATCACCAACTTAATTATATAAAATACATTTAATTAGGTCCGGTGTAATTGATTTGCTGCCTTTTTTATGGTAATTAAACTTAATTTTGTTGTATCTTCAACTTATCACCAACTTAATTATACAAAGTTTTATCAAAATAAAAAACAGAAATTTATCAAAACTCATAAAAATTGATTGGAAAATGATGGACAATTTTTAAAGTTTGACTTATATAGATCTTAATTAGTTGTGGTGTATTTAATTTACTGTCTTCTTTCATTTTTGCCCAACTTAATTTTTGGAAAAAATCTCTGAAAATGTTACTTAATTTTGTTGCATCTTCAAGTTATCACCAACTTAAATATATAAAATACATTTAATTAGGTCCGGTGCAATTAATTTTTTGCCTTTTTTTATTTTTATTTAACCTAATTGTGTTGCATCTTCAAGTTATCACCAACTGAATTAAACAAAGTATTATCAAATTAAAAAACAAAATGACCAAAACTTGTAAAAATTGATTGGAAAATGTTGCGACAATTTAAAAAAAAAAAAAATTGCATCAAAGTAAATTTTTGTAACTTATATATATTTTATTTAGTTGTGGTGTATTTAATTTACTGTGTTCTTTCATTTTTGCCCAACTTAATTTTTGGAATTTTTTTTCTGAAAATTTTACTTAATTTTGTTTCATCTTCAACTCATCACCAATTTAATTATATGAAGTACATTTAATTAGGTCCGTTGTAATTAACTATTGCCTTTTTTAATGTTTATTATACCTAATTTTGTTGTATCTTCAACTTATCACCAACTTAATTATACAAAGTTTTATCAAACTAAAAAACAGAAATTTATCAAAACTCATAAAAATTGATTGGAAAATGATGGACAATTTTTTAAGTTTAACTTATATAGATCTTATTTAGTTGTGGTGTATTTAATTTACTGTCTTCTTTCATTTTTGCCCAACTTCATTTTTGGAAAAAATCTCTGAAAATTTTACTTAATTTTGTTGCATCTTCAAGTTATCACCAACTTAATTATATAAAATACATTTAATTAGGTCCGGTGTAATTAATATTTTGCCTTTTTTTAATTTTTATTTAACCTAATTGTGTTGCATCTTCAAGTTATCACCAACTGAATTAAACAAAGTGTTATCAAATTAAAAAACAAAATGATCAAAACTTGTAAAAATTGATTGGAAAATGTTGCGACAATTTAAAAAAAATAAAATTGCATCAAAGTAAATTTTTGTAACTTATATATATTTTATTTAGTTGTGGTGTATTTACTGTGTTCTTTCATTTTTGCCCAACTTAATTTTTGGAATTTTTTTTCTGAAAATTTTACTTAATTTTGTTTCATCTTCAACTCATCACCAATTTAATTATATGAAGTACATTTAATTAGGTCCGTTGTAATTAACTATTGCCTTTTTTAATGTTTATTATACCTAATTTTGTTGTATCTTCAACTTATCACCAACTTAATTATACAAAGTTTTATCAAAATAAAAAACAGAAATTTATCAAAACTCATAAAAATTGATTGGAAAATGATGGACAATTTTTTAAGTTTAACTTCTATAGATCTTAATTAGTTGTGGTGTATTTAATTTACTGTCTTCTTTCATTTTTGCCCAACTTAATTTTTGGAAAAAATCTCTGAAAATTTTACTTAATTTTGTTGCATCTTCAAGTTATCACCAACTTAATTATATAAAATACATTTAATTAGGTCCGGTGTAATTAATTTTTTGCCTTTTTTTATTTTTATTTAACCTAATTGTGTTGCATCTTCAAGTTATCACCAACTGAATTAAACAAAGTGTTATCAAATTAAAAAACAAAATGATCAAAACTTGTAAAAATTGATTGGAAAATGTTGCGCCAATTTTTTAAAAATTGCATCAAAGTAAATTTTTGAAACAATACCAAAAGAATGCAATTGTAAGTTAATAATACTAACACTGACACGTGTAGAAGACGGAACGGCACGTGTACTTCCGGTTTAACGCACCTGCAGTGAGCCATCTCATCCCAAAGATGGCGCCATAGCACACACGATAACACACGTTCAGTGTCTCCGCTTGTGTTTGATAACTATTTGTCGAACACAAAACATGATGGCTGTTAGCGGAGAAACGTGCGTAAATCAGCCGCCACATTTTATGTAAGCCTCAGGGCTCAAAGCGGATTGACGGTACATTCTTTTCTCCAACATCAGTTTTTGTTTCGTTTATTTTGTAAAGATGTATGTGCTATGAATCACCTGAAGCAGAGGTGTCAAAGTCGTTTTTTTCACAGTTATGTTTGGCCCCAGAGGGCCGCATCCAACAGTGAATACTATTATTACACCATTTGTTTATGCATTTTATTAGATTTGTTTTAAACTAAAATGTAAAAAAAAAAATATGGTAAGTTGCAATAATTTCACCTTAAAATGTATTGTATATTACTGTAAATGGAAAAACAGTAAAAAAAAAAAAAAAAAAGAATTCAGTTGCCAGAAATTTACTGTAAAATTTACATGATTTTTTTTACTTGAAATAAAATAAAGTGCATTTTTACAGTAAAATGTTGGCACCTGAGCTGCCAGTTTGTTAGGTTTTTTTTTTTATTACCACAAGTCAACAAGTGTAGATTTCTCAGTGTATTACTGTAAATGCCAAAACGCCACCACAGTTTATTACAGTAAAAAAAGTACAGTTTTTTTTCATTTAGTGAAAAATTTCACAATTTCTATTGTTTTACATTGCACAATTTGATGGATAGCTTGCTTTGAAATCGTTATTAATAGTATTTATTTATATTTAAAAAATGGTTTGAATGTTTGATATATATTTGCATAATTAGACAATATTTAAGTTAACAAAATTTGCGATTGCATGGAGTAAATTTTTTTTTTTCCTGCCGAAATAGAAAGAAATAATACATTTAGTGAGACAAGTCTAAGTACTTTATTGATACAAATTATTTCCAGGATTTTAAGGGCCAAATAAAATGAAGTGGCGGGCCACATCTGACCCCCTGGCCTTGGGGTTTGACACCTGTGACCTAAAGGTTAAAGCAAGGGTCGGCAACCCAAAATGTTGAAAGAGCCATATTGGACCAAAAATACAAAAAAAAAATCTGTCTGGAGCTGCAAAAAATGAAAAGTCTTATATAAGTGTTATAATAAAGACAACACATGATGTAAGTGTCTATATTAGCCTACTATCAAAATGACTTTAAAAGTCTTATATAAGTGTTATAATGAAGGCAACACATGATGTAAGTGTCTATATTAGCTATATTAGCCTACTATCAAAATGACTTTAAAAGTCTTATATAAGTGTTATAATGAAGGCAACACATGATGTAAGTGTCTATATTAGCTATATTAGCCTACTATCAAAATGACTTTAAAAGTCTTATATAAGTGTTATAATGAAGACAACACATGATGTAAGTGTCTATATCAGCCTACTATCAAAATGACCTTAAAAGTCTTATATAAGTGTTATAATGAAGGCAACACATGATGTAAGTGTCTATATTAGCTATATTAGCCTACTATCAAAATGACTTTAAAAGTCTTATATAAGTGTTATAATGAAGACAACACATGATGTAAGTGTCTATATCAGCCTACTATCAAAATGACCTTAAAAGTCTTATATAAGTGTTATAATGAAGACAACACATGATGTAAGTGTCTATATTAGCCTACTATCAAAATGACTTTAAAAGTCTTATATAAGTCTTATAATGAAGGCAACACATGATGTAAGTGTCTATATTAGTTATATTAGCCTACTATCAAAATGACTTTAAAAGTCTTATATAAGTGTTATAATGAAGACAACACTTGATGTTAGTGTCTATATTAGCTATATTAGCCTACTATCAAAATGACTTTAAAAGTCTTATATAAGTGTTATAATGAAGACAACACATGATGTAAGTGTCTATATTAGTTATATTAGCCTACTATCAAAATGACCTTAAAAGTCTTATATAAGTGTTATAATGAAGACAACACATGATGTAAGTGTCTATATTAGTTATATTAGCCTACTATCAAAATGACTTTAAAAGTCTTATATAAGTGTTATAATGAAGACAACACATGATGTAAGTGTCTATATTAGTTATATTAGCCTACTATCAAAATGACTGTAAAAGTCTTATATAAGTGTTATAATGAAGACAACACATGATGTAAGTGTCTATATTAGCCTACTATCAAAATGACTTTAAAAGTCTTATATAAGTCTTATAATGAAGGCAACACATGATGTAAGTGTCTATATTAGTTATATTAGCCTACTATCAAAATGACTTTAAAAGTCTTATATAAGTGTTATAATGAAGACAACACTTGATGTTAGTGTCTATATTAGCTATATTAGCCTACTATCAAAATGACTTTAAAAGTCTTATATAAGTGTTATAATGAAGACAACACATGATGTAAGTGTCTATATTAGTTATATTAGCCTACTATCAAAATGACCTTAAAAGTCTTATATAAGTGTTATAATGAAGACAACACATGATGTAAGTGTCTATATTAGTTATATTAGCCTACTATCAAAATGACTTTAAAAGTCTTATATAAGTGTTATAATGAAGACAACACATGATGTAAGTGTCTATATTAGTTATATTAGCCTACTATCAAAATGACTGTAAAAGTCTTATATAAGTGTTATAATGAAGACAACACATGATGTAAGTGTCTATATTAGCCTACTATCAAAATGACTGTAAAAGTCTTATATAAGTGTTATAATGAAGACAACACATGATGTAAGGGAAACCTTTTTAAATGATAGTCAGATCCATTCTGAAGATGCCTAAGTGACTTTTAAGCTTTGGCCCATAAAACATGTTTACTGGTTAGTTTGAGGTGATTTGCACACAGAACATCAATTTCCACACTTCTATTAGCCCCGGGTCCAGTGGACCCGGACATCTTATACGTAATAGAAATGTGTATGATGTGTGGTCATTAAATATGTATTCTGATATATGTTCTTCACAGAAAATGAGCCAAAGTCAGTGAGTCTCAGTTTGAAAAATGTATTAATTGTATCATTTTTCTTTTAATAAGAAATGAAAACGGGTCCCACAGACCCGAACGCCACACAAGCTATTAAACAGTGGGATTTCTAACAGTTAGGAAAATTTGTGTCATGTTGGTCCTCCGACACAAACCATATTCAAACCACCGTATTTTTCGGACTATAAGTCGCTCCGACCGAAAATGCATAATAAAGAAGGAAAAAAACATATATAAGTCGCACTGGAGTATAAGTCGCATTTTTTGGGAAATGTATTTGATAAAAGCCAAAACCAAGAATAGACATTTGAAAGGCAATTTAAAATAAATAAGGAATAGTGAACAACAGGCTGAGTAAGTGTACGTTATATGAGGCATAAATAAGCAACTGGTATGTTAAAGGCCTACTGAAATTAAATGTTTTTATTCAAAGGGGGATAGCAGATCCATTCTATGTGTCGTACTTGATCATTTTGCCATATTTTTGCTGAAAGGATTTAGTAGAGAACAACGACGATAAAGATCGCAACTTTTGGTATCTGATAAAAAAAAGCCTTGCCCGTACCGGAAGTAGCGTGACGTAGTCAGTTGATAGCATCCTCATATTTTCCTATTGTTTACAATGCAGCTAGAGCGACGATTACCCCATTAATTTGAGCGAGGATGAAAGATTTGTGGATGAGGAACGTTAGAGTTAAGGACTAGAATGCAGTGCAAGACATATCTTTTTTCGCTCTGACCGTAACTTAGATACAAGCTGGCTCATTGGATTCCACACTCTCCTTTTTCTATTGTGGATCACGGATTTGTATTATAAACCACCTGGGATACTATATCCTCTTGAAAATGAGAGTCGAGAAGGCGAAATGGACATTCACAGTGACTTTTATCTCCACGACAATACATCGGCGGAGCACTTTAGCTACGGAGCTAACGTGATAGCATCGTGCTTAACTGCAGATAGAAACAAAATGAATGAATCCCTGACTGGAAGGATAGACAGAAAATCAACAATACTACCAAACTCTGGACATGTAAATACACGGTTAATGCTTTCCAGCCTGGCGAAGCTTAAAAATGCTGTTGCTAACGACGCCATTGAAGCTAACTTAGTATAACAGGACCTCACAGAGCTATGATAAAAACATTAGCGCTCCACCTACGCCAGCCAGCCCTCATCTGCTCATCAACACCCGTGCTCACCTGCGTTCCAGCGATCGACGGAAGGACGAAGGACTTCACCACGATCATCCGTGCGGTCGGCGGCTAGCGTCAGCTAGCGCGTCTGCTACCCGAGTCAAAGTCTTCCTGGTTGTGTTGCTGTAGTCCACCGCTAATACACCGATCCCACCTACAACTTTCTTCTTTGCAGTCTCCATTGTTCATTAAACAAATTGCAAAAGATTCACCAACACAGACGTCCAGAATACTGTCGAATTATGCGATGAAAACAGAGCTTTTTTGTATTGGATTCAATGGGGTACCGATACTTCTGTTTCAACGATTGACGTCACGCGCATACGTCATCATCCAAAGACGTTTTCAACCGGAAGTTTAGCGGGAAATTTAAAAATGTCACTTTATAAATTAACCCGGCCGTATTGGCATGTGTTGCAATGTTAAGATTTCATCATTAAATTATATAAACTATCAGACTGCGTGGTCGCTAGTAGTGGCTTTCAGTAGGCCTTTAACGTAACATATTATGGTAAGAGTCATTCAAATAACTATAACATATAGAACATGCTATACGTTTACCAAACAATCTGTCACTCCTAATCGCTAAATCCCATGAAATCTTATACGTCTAGTCTCTTACGTGAATGAGATCAATAATATTATTGGATATTTTACGCTAATGTGTTAATCATTTCGCACATAAGTCGCTCCTGAGTATAAGTCGCACCCCCGGCCAAACTATAAAAAAAAACCTGCGACTTATAGTCCGAAAAATACGGTAAAAATGTATTTGTTCTTCGTCTTTGTCCATTGTCACACATCTCTGAAAGAGGTCCAGGGAGCCACTAGGGCGACGGGTTGCTGACCCAACGACAGTGTTTCCCATAAACTGCCAAGATACCTGTGGCGGTGGGGGCGTGGCTATGGGCGTGGTCACCATGACGTCGTCGAGTAATTTGCATAATTTACTACAATATGATTTTCTCTAAAAAGGCTAAAAAAATGTATACTTACTAATTAATAATAACAGTTTTGTTTTAAACATCCATCCATCCATCCATTTTACAATATAATTACAACACTTTATGTACATATTTATATACAGATTTGAACAATAAGTTATTCACTGAAATATATTTATTAATTGTGGTTCTTACAAAAAATATATCTTATAAAATATAAAAGTTAAAATGTCTCTTAAAGCTCTGCCCCTTTAATTAGTGCATACTAAATAATTTAACTTTAGCCTACTACTACAACCATATTACCGTAATTTCCGGATTATAAGCCGCACCAGCTAAATTTAGGGGAAAATACAGATTGCTCCATATATAAGCCGCACCCGACTATAAGCCGCACCTGACTATAAGCCGCACCAGCTAAATTTAGGGGAAAATACAGATTGATCCATATATAAGCCGCACCCGACTATAAGCCGCACCCGACTATAAACCGCACCAGCTAAATTTAGGGGAAAATACAGATTGCTCCACATATAAGCCGCACCCGACTATAAGCCGCACCTGACAATAAACCGCACCAGCTAAATTTAGGGGAAAATACAGATTGCTCCATATATAAGCCGCACCCGACTATAAGCCGCACCTGACTATAAGCCGCACCAGCTAAACTTAGGGGAAAATACAGATTGCTCCATATATAAGCCGCACCCGACTATAAGCCGCACCTGACTATAAGCCGCACCAGCTAAATTTAGGGGAAAATACAGATTGCTCCATATATAAGCCGCACCTGACTATAAGCCGCACCTGACTATAAGCCGCATTAGCTAAATTTAGGGGAAAATACAGATTGCTCCATATATAAGCCGCACCTGGCTATAAGCCGCACCAGCTAAATTTAGGGGAAAATACAGATTGCTCCATATATAAGCCGCACCAGCTAAATTTAGGGGAAAATACAGATTGCTCCATATATAAGCCGCACCCGACTATAAGCCGCACCTGACTATAAGCCGCACCAGCTAAATTTAGGGGGAAATACAGATTGCTCCATATATAAGCCGCACCCGACTATAAGCCGCACCTGACAATAAGCCGCACCAGCTAAATTTAGGGGAAAATACAGATTGCTCCACATATAAGCCGCACCCGACTATAAGCCGCACCTGACTATAAGCCGCACCAGCTAAATTTAGGGGAAAATACAGATTGCTCCATATATAAGCCGCACCCGACTATAAGCCGCACCTGACTATAAGCCGCACCAGCTAAATTTAGGGGAAAATACAGATTGCTCCACATATAAGCCGCACCCGACTATAAGCCGCACCTGACTATAAGCCGCACCAGCTAAATTTAGGGGAAAATACAGATTGCTCCATATATAAGCCGCACCCGACTATAAGCCGCACCTGACTATAAGCCGCACCAGCTAAATTTAGGGGAAAATACAGATTGCTCCATATATAAGCCGCACCCGACTATAAGCCGCACCTGACTATAAGCCGCACCAGCTAAATTTAGGGGAAAATACAGATTGCTCCATATATAAGCCGCACCCGACTATAAGCCGCACCTGACTATAAGCCGCACCAGCTAAATTTAGGGGGAAATACAGATTGCTCCATATATAAGCCGCACCCGACTATGAGCCGCAGGGTTTTGATGTGTAATTAGCGTAGTATATAGGGGTTCCTGCTACCACGGAGGGGATTGTCGGGACAGAGATGACTGTTTGGGAACGCAAAGCGTCCCATTTATTAACAATAAATCTTTCAATCATTCAATCAAACTTTCACATCTTTGACATGGCGAACAGAATTCGTGCAGAGTACAAATAATACAACGGTGCAAAGTAATACAAAGTGCTCGCCTGTACGTTATCAAAATAACCAGCCTAGTCAGTCTTTAATCATTGTGTCATCGTCTTCCTCCTGCGTACTAAAACCACCGAAATCCTCTTCGTCGGTGTCGGAGAAGAACAGGCCGTATATAAGCCGCACCCTTGTATAAGCCGCAGGGACCAGAACGAGGGGGAAAAGTAGCGGCTTATAGTCCGGAAATTACGGTATTTACCAGCAACATAAAGTGAAACAGAGGCAGAGGTGTCCTGCCACAGTCAGTAACAAATAAACAGAAAACAGTAGTGGTCAAATACAAATAAGGCAACAAGAGAAGTATCCTACACGTCTCTTTTGTAAAGTAAATCTGAACAGCCTATATGGGCATCTACATCAACTATATGATTTGCCTGAGAAGCTGGACAGGACAAAAAAAAATATATATATATATATATTTTTTATTTTATTTTATTTGTGGCGGACGTAATTCTTTCGTGGCGGGCCGCCACAAATAAATTAATGTGTGGGAAACACTGGGTTAGAGGTAACAACATCTGTCTCATTAGTATAAATGAACCCACAGGGTCTCTTTGATGGAACACTTAAGGAGTCGGATCCTCTTTGATGGTCTCAGAGGACATACTGATTTATTGCTTTTGTCCTCCCTTGGTGGGGTCCTCCGGATGGGGGGGGGGGAGGGTGCACAGAGACACTGTTTGGTATTCTGTTGGACGCCTCGTAACGTCTCGGAATGCCAATGTCACTTTCCCGCTCATCACTCTTTGAGCGTGAAGTCTCGCTCACATTGGACCAGCCGGCCGTGGTCTGAGTGGGAGACCGGGACAAAGCGAGGAGGGGGAGTGCGGAATGCCAAAGATGTGCCAGAGACAACTCCAGAGAGTCCAAAAAAATAAAAAAGCACCACGGAACGAGCCGCCGCTAAAAACCCTCAAAGTATTTTGCTGGTTTTCTCCTCGTTGGGTGGAGTGTGCAAGCTTTTATTTTGATACAAAACAGGCAGAACCATTCTATTTTGGGAAAGTAGTGCACGTTTTCACCCGATGCAGGATTAGCCTGCTTTAGATGGAGCATCCTTTTCAAGCCAGGGCCAGCATGAGTTGACCAGGAGCAGTGCCATGGTCTGGAGTCCAGGGGCCGTACTTATCAAGCTTCTTAGAGTGCCATTTTACACTTAAGTCCTGAGAATTTGCGAAATTTAGTCCTACTCTCAAACTTAAGAATAAAAGCTTTTTATCAACGATATTTAAGAGACCTTCAGAGGTGTCTTAAGTGGTTAGGAGTTGCCAGCAGGGGGTGGCACTGAGGCGAGAGAGACGTGCGCGAACGTTCAGGGAACGGAACAATGTTGGGTTTTTTTTATGACGAGCAGCTGATCAAACGGTATCGTTTAGACAGAGCGGATATTATTTTTGTCACAGATTTAATACTTTTCGATTCCTTGTTGATTTCTGCATGTGTCTGCAGTGGGCTAGTATATATAGAGCCACCCACACCAGTTTCAAATGAGTTGCCTAATTAATGAATTGGAAAGAAAATGTTATGACAGTAGCGTATGTGTGTGGCCGTGAGGTGAGTGACGTCAGTGAGTGTGTGGGCGATAGAAGAGAGGGAGCGGTAGCGTGAGTGCCGGCGGGGACTAGTTTGTTTTGTATTATTTTGTAGTTTATTGTCAAAATATACACTCCCATTGTCCACTTAAATATTTCCAAGATATTTCTTTATTCTTAGACAACGGATTCCCTTCCGTGATATTATTTTTGTCACAGATTTAATACTTTTCGATTCCTTGTTGATTTCTGCATGTGTCTGCAGTGGGCTAGACAACGGATTCCCTTCCGTGATTGGTCATTTCTACGGACACAGAAATGACGTCACCTAAAATTGCGTTTACGGCACATAGTAATGTCGTAATTCAGCTCTGAGTGTGACACTTAAGATTCAGTCCTACACTTCGCTGAAAGTGTGAGTAAGACGCTTGGTAACTAACTTTTAAGTGCAGCTTTCAGCGAAGAATTTATTTACTCTTAAGTCAACTCTTAGCAGACTTCTTAGGAGTGATTCTAAGAAGCTTGATAAGTACGGCCCCAGAACTGTGCTGGCGGCCTCAATCACAGTGCTCTTTGTAACAACAAAAAAAAAAGGCGAGGGCTTTCCTGCACTTGGAATATCTGTTCCTCCCCCAGACGCGCTAAGGAGGAATGGAAAAGAAGGGAAAAACAGGAAAAGGGCGGCCGTATACGCTTCCCAACTTGGAGAAGTAGACTCGACTCCGGAGGAAGAGGTCTCACAGACTTTGCCATTAAGTCCATGGTACGGTTTGTGTCCAATGTTTAGACAAAGCCCAAAAGCAGTGAAGTTGTCACGTTGTGTAAATGGTAAATAAAAAGAGAATACAACAAATAATTTTCTACTTCTATTCAATTGAATAGACTGCAAGGAATGTTTCAAATGAGGACAAATTAGTATTTGATGTTTATGTTTTTCCAGCAGCATGATAATGACTGCAAGGTTTATGCATTCCAAAATGATCATACTGCTCAGCACAAGCCAAAGAACAACCACACGCCGCAGAAAATACTATTTTTAATGTTGTTGTTGGTAGGGGTGTAACGGTACACAAACATTTCAGTTCGGTACGTACCTCGGTTTAGAGGTCACGGTTCGGTTCATTTTCGGTACAGTAAGAAAACAACAAAATATACATTTTTTGGTTATTTATTTACCAAATGTGTAAACAATGGCATGACATACATATACACACAGGGTCCATTGCCAGGGTTAATGTGGTCAACATATATAAAATAAAAACTAAATAAGGTAAGGCTCAGAATGGTTTCTTAACAAAACCTTTCTACGTATAAAGTGCTTTTTTTGATGGATTGATTGAGACTTTTATTAGTAGATTGCACAGTACAGCAGTGTTTCCCACACATTTATTTATTTGTGGCGGCCCGCCACAAAAGAATTACGTCCGCCACAAATTTTAAAAAAAAAATGTTTAATTTTTTTTTTTTTAAATTTTTTTTTTGTCCTGTCCAGCTTCTCAGGCAAATCATATAGTTGATGTAGATGCCCATATAGGCTGTTCACATTTACTTTACAAAAGAGAAGTGTAGGATACTTCTCTTGTTGCCTTATTTGTATTTGACTGTTTTCTGTTTATTTGTTACGGACTGTGGCAGGACACCTCTGCCTCTGTTTCACTTTATGTTGCTGGTAAATAATATTGTTGTAGTAGTAGGCTAAAGTTAAATTATTTAGTATGCACTAATTAAAGGGGCAGAGCTTTAAGAGACATTTTAGCTTTTATATTTTATAAGATATATTTTTTCTAAGAACCACAATTAATAAATATATTTCAGTGAATAACTTGTTGTTCAAATCTGTATATAAATATGTACATAAAGTGTTGTAATTATATTGTAAAATGGATGGATGGATGGACGTTTAAAACAAAACTGTTATTATTAATAAGTAAGTATACATTTTTTGAGCCTTTTTAGAGAAAATCATATCATTGTAGTAAATTATGCAAATTACTCGATGATGTCATGGCCACGCCCCCACCGCCACAGGTATCTTGGCAGTTTATGGGAAACACAGTACAGTACATATTCCGTACAATTGACCACTAAATAGTAACACCCCAATAAGTTTTTCAACTTGTTTAAGTCGGTTTCCACGTTAATCAACATTAAAATGCCTCAAGTTGTTGCTCAGATTAAATAAAATGACAACACTTTTCTTCTACGTATAAAAAGTGCAACATTAAACTGTTTCAAGTAGGGATGTCCGATAATGGTTTTTTGCCGATATCCGATATTCCGATGTTGTCCAACTCTTAATTACTGATACCGATATCAACCGATAACGATATATACAGTCGTGGAATTAACACATTATTATGCCTAATTTGGATAACCGGGTATGGTGAAGATAAGGTCCTTTTTTTTAAAAATTAATTAAATAAAATAAGATAAATAAATTAAAAACATTTTCTTGAATAAAAAAGAAAGTAAAACAATATAAAAACAGTTACATAGAAACTAGTAATGAATGAAAATGAGTAAAATGAACTGTTAAAGGTTAGTACTATTAGTGGAGCAGCATGTGTGCTTACGGACTGTATCCCTTGCAGACTGTATTGATATATATTGATGTATAATGTAGGAAGCAGAATATTAATAACAGAAAGAAACAACCCTTTTGTGTGAATGAGTGTAAATGGGGGAGGGAGGTTTTTTGGGTTGGTGCACTAATTGTAAGTGTATCTTGTGTTTTTTATGTGGATTTAATAAAAATAAAAAAAATACCCATACCAATAATAAAAAAAACGATACCGATAATTTCCGATATTACATTTTAAAGCATTTATCGGCCGATAATATCGGCAGTCCGATATTATCGGACATCTCTAATTGTCATTATGTTTCGGTTTCTTTGCATATCTGTGAACTGTACATATACAGGAATTGTTTAATTTAATAAAAAATTATCTTTTTATAATTTATATTTTTTAATATTACTGCTATAAAACCAACAATAGCAATAATCTGAATTACTCTGCTCATTTATTTGTACTACTACTGCGGCTCTTATTTTTAGGATTATTACTACTACTCAAATCAGTGTTTCCCACACATTCATTTATTTGTGGCGGCCCGCCACGAAAGAATTACGTCCGCCACAAATACAATTTAAAAAAAATTATTTATTTATTTATTTATTATTATTTTTTTGGTCCTCTCCAGCTTCTCAGGCAAATCATATAGTTGATGTTCAGATTTACTTGACAAAAGAGAAGTGTAGGATACTTCTCTTGTTGCCTTATTTGTATTTGACCACTACTGTTTTCTGTTTATTTGTTACTGACTGTGGCAGGACACCTCTGCCTCTGTTTCACTTTATGTTGCTGGTAAATAATATGGTTGTAGTAGTAGGCTAAAGTTAAATTATTTAGTATGCACTAATTAAAGGGGCAGAGCTTTAAGAGACATTTTAGCTTTTATATTTTATAAGATATATATTTTTGTAAGAACCACAATTAATAAATATATTTCAGTGAATAATTTATTGTTCAAATCTGTATATAAATATGTACATCAAGTGTTGTAATTATATTGTAAAATGGATGGATGGATGGACGTTTAAAACAAAACTGTTATTATTAATTAGTAAGTATACATTTTTTGAGCCTTTTTAGAGAAAATCATATCATTGTAGTACATTATGCAAATTACTCGATAATGTCATGGTGACCACGCCCATAGCCACGCCCCCACCGCCACAGGCATCTTGGCAGTTTATGGGAAACACTGCAAATGATTAGTTGTATTTATTTCTTTATTGTATGATACATAATACTGTAATATATATTATTTTACTTTACTTTTATTATAGTTTCAAGTCAACTCAGCCTCAGATTCACTTCTCTTCCCTCCCATTTAAAAACATTTTTTTAAATGAAAGATTTTGTGGCGCTAAAAAATATTGATGTAATCATAGTAGTATCGACTAAACACGCTCCTGTACTTGGTATCATTACAGTGGATGTCAGGTGTAGATCCGCCCATGGCATTTGTTTACATTGTGACGCCGGTGAGCTATTGTATCCTCCTACGGTGTGTAGTGAAGCATGTTTAGATATTCCTCGTCCTCCAGTGATAATGATACTTGTAAGAAACTTTACTTGTCGCCATGGAGGCCAGGATTGGTGGTTTAGAAGTAGCTAAAACACTGCCGACTGCGGATGGATGTTAGCCATGTCTTAAAGCAGCTCTTCCTGAGGGTGTTTCAGTGTTATAACTTCACCTTTATCTTGACTTTTTACACCAAAATGCGTCCGTTCTCCCTTTTCTGTCTACACACTGTGTCTGCTTGTAAGTACTCTGTGTGTGTGCACTGCCGAACATGCTCCTCCGCTGGTAAAACCAGCAATGTCACGACGCGCCGTCATGCCCGGTTAAAAAAAAGGAGGCGGTACTTTTTAGAGGCGGTATAGTACCGAATATGATTCGTTAGTATCACGGTACTACACTAGTACCGGGACACCGTACAACCCTACATACGACTTGGTTCCTGTTTCCTCTTTAGATCAGAGCTCCGTGTTTGTCTTATTTCTCTTGTTCCACATTCATGAACAGGAAAAATGCAAAATTGTTGCAGAACTCTAGTCCAGAATGTAGTGAGTTAGTTTGTTGTACTCTTCTTGTCAGCACAAATACTTTGAAATGCTGATAAATGATATTTTTTTTACAACATCTGGGCTTTAGGGGAGGATTGGAGGGCAGGCCGACTTTGCTGCTGTTTGCCGTTTCTTGGCTTGCTCTTCTCTCTGCTAAGTTATTGGTTTTTCTTCAGAACTCTTCTGTGCAGCTGCAGCGTGTTCCACAAGATCCAATGTGGGCTCAGAAGGTTGTGCTTACACTCATTTTGGTCCCGACTTTTTAATAACACGTGGTGATATTGAAGCCTGTTTTATTACATGTTTCCTGCTAATGAAAGACCTCTTTGTTGTTGTTTTTTTTACACTTGAAATGCATGATTATAGACTATCATGGACTCAATTAAAATGAATTGAAATTCCATTCTTCCATTCTGGACAAACCTCTCGATAACGAATATGGTATCAAAACAGTAGTAGTAATTACCGTAGTTTTGATAAAAAGTATACATACAGCAATGTTAATATTTGGTGACATGTCCCTTGGCAAGTTTACCTGCAATAAGGCGCTTTTGGTAGCCATCCACAAGCTTCTGACTGAATTTTTGACCACAAAATTGCTGCAGTTCAGCTAAATGTGTTGCTTTTCTGACATGGACTTGTTTCTTCAGCATTGTCCACACCTTTAAGTCAGGACTTTGGGAAGGCCATTCTAAAACCTTCATTCTAGCCTGATTTAGCCACTTTTGAGGTGCGTTTGGGGTCATTGTCCTGTTGGAACACCCAACGGCGCCCAAGACCCAACCTCCGTGTCAAGACGTGGTTTTCGCTTAATGCGGGGTCGTTCTCCCAGGAAGGCAAACGGACGACTCCGGACAGGACTTGCAGGTAGGAACATGATTTAATTTGAATAAAACAATCAACGAGGTACAAAACAGAAAACAACCCGAAGGCAAGCGTGCCTATCGCACTCGGAAGCTAAGGCAAAAACTTAGGACATGAAACTATAGGCATGAACCTCACGAAGCTGTGGCATGAAACAAACACTAAACTGTGGCATGAAACAACTAGCATTAACTATGGCATAGAACAAACACGAAACTGTGGCATGAAACAAACACGAAACTGTGGCATGAAACAAACACGAAACTGTGGCATGAAACAACTACCATTAACTATGGCATAGAACAAACACGAAACTGTGGCATGAAACAAACACGAAACTGTGGCATGAAACAACTAGCATTAACTATAGCATAGAACAAACACGAAACTGTGGCATGAAACAAACACGAAACTGTGGCATGAAACAACTAGCATTAACTATGGCATGGAACAAACACGAAACTGTGGCATGAAACAAACACGAAACTGTGGCATGAAACAACTAGCATTAACTATGGCATAGAACAAACACGAAACTGTGGCATGAAACAAACACGAAACTGTGGCATGAAACAAACACTAAACTGTGGCATGAAACAAACACTAAACTGTGGCATGAAACAACTAGCATTAACTATGGCATAGAACAAACACGAAACTGTGGCATGAAACAAACACTGAACTGTGGCATGAAACAACTAGCATTAACTATGGCATAGAACAAACACGAAACTGTGGCATGAAACAACTAGCATTAACTATGGCATAGAACAAACACGAAACTGTGGCATGAAACAACTAGCATTAACTATGGCATAGAACAAACACGAAACTGTGGCATGAAACCAATAATGACGCCAGGACGACTGACTGCCAAAGGCAGGCTTAAATAGTCCTCTGATTAGAAGCAGGTGCGCGTCCCGAACACCAGGGGCAGGTGAAAATCATAAGTAGCCATGGTAACTAAAACTAACTCAGGTGTCAAACGGGAACTAAAAGAGTCCAAAACTAACAGAACATAACAAAAACATGATCCGGACCACGGATCATGACACTCCGGGCTGATGATTTTAGCTTGTCCTGAACAATTTGGAGGTAATCCTCCTTTTTCATTGTCCCATTTAAAGCAGCAGTTCCATTGGCAGCAAAACAGGCCCAGAGCATAATACTACCACCACCATGCTTGACGGTAGGTGTGGTGTTCCTGGGATTGAAGGCCTCACCTTTTGTCCTCCAAACATATTGCTGGGTATTGTGGACAAACAGCTCCATTTTTGTTTCATATGACATCACATGGACAAAGATAAGACCTTCTGGAGGAAAGTTCTGTGGTCCGAAGAAACAAAAATGGAGCTGTTTGGCCACAATACCCAGCAATATGTTTGGAGGACAAAAGGTGAGGCCTTTAATCCCAGGAACACCATGTCTACCGTCAAGCATGGTGGTGGTAGTATTATGCTCTGGACCTGTTTTGCTGCCAGTGGAACTGCTGCTTTAAATGGGACAATGAAAAAGGAGGATTACCTTCCAAATTGTTCAGGACAAGCTAAAATCATCAGCCCGGAGGTTGGGTCTTGGGCGCAGTTGGGTGTTCCAACAGGACAATGACCCCAAACACACCTCAAAAGTGGTAAAGGAATGGCTGAATCAGGCTAGAATGAAGGTTTTAGAATGGCCTTCCCAAAGTCCTGACTTAAACGTGTGGACAATGCTGAAGAAACAAGTCCATGTCAGAAATGTAGCTGAACTGCACCAATTTAGTGGTCAAGTGGTCAGTCAGAAGCTTGTGGATGGCTACCAAAAGCGCCTTATTGCAGGTCAACTTGCCAAGGGACATGTAAGCAAATATTAACATTGCTGTATGTATACTTTTGACCCTCACATTTTCAGTAGACCCATAATAAATTCATAAAAGAAGCAAACTTCATGAATGTTTTTTGTGAGCAACAAGTATGTGCTCCAATCACTACATCACAACAAAATAAGAGTTGTAGAAATGATTGTAAACTCCAGACAGCCATGACATGATGTTCTTTACACGTGTACGTACACTTTTGACCACCACTGTACCTCATGTGGTTATACGCCATACACACACAGACATCACCGTGCAGCATCAGGAATCTAATCTGTGCTGCGGTCTTGGTGTCTGTGACTATATAAACGCACAGTCCAGGAATGCATCACTTAACACCACACTCACTCACTCGCTCACTGGACGTCAGAGCTTCCTTTACCACACTGTAAGAGAATGCAGTCTTTTAATGGAACCTCTATGAATAGCAGGAACTGCCACTCGCCTCAAGCGCTCGGAATAACGTCTCACATTTAGCTTTAATTTGAGACTCCTGTCATGAATATTGCATTTGCTGGACTCCTCAGCAATGACTTTCAGGAGTTTGTCATTTACCAATCTGCGGGGTGTTGTTGATACATTCCACGTGTGGATTTGATTTGGATGAAGTGGTGGCTGATCCTACAGCATGTGCACTTAGTCATTTTCTTTGCGCTTAAAGTTACACACCCTTTCCAGCCTGCAGACTTGTAAGTTTGGCAAAAGTGCTTGGGTCGTGTGTGAAGGCAAGCTCGGTACCACTGAGGCGGACTTTGGCCGGGACTAGGGTTGCAAAGGGGTGGAAAGTTTCCGGTAAATTTCCGGAAACTTGAGCTTGGGAAGTTTGGAAATATTGACCATTTTTTGATTATTCAAAGTTGGACACCGTCCATGGAAATTAATGGGAATATATGGGAATGAATGGGAATATATGGGAATGAATGGGAATATATGGAAATGAATGGGAATATATGGGAATTAATGGGAATATATGGGAATGAATGGGAATATATGGGAATGAATGGGAATATATGGGAATATATGGGAATTAATGGGAATATATGGGAATTAATGGGAATATATGGGAATTAATGGGAATATATGGGAATTAATGGGAATATATGGGAATTAATGGGAATATATGGGAATATATGGGAATGAATGGGAATATATGGTAATTAATGGGAATATATGGGAATTAATGGGAATATATGGGAATGAATGGGAATATATGGGAATATATGGGAATTAATGGGAATATATGGGAATTAATGGGAATATATGGGAATTAATGGGAATATATGGGAATGAATGGGAATATATGGGAATTAATGGGAATTAGAGATGTCCGATAATATCGACCTGCCGATATTATCGGCCGATATATGCGTTAAAACGTAATATCGGAAATGATCTGTATCGGTTTTTTTATTATCGGTATCAGGGTTTTTTTTGTGTTTTTTTTAAATATATTAAATCAACATAAAAAACACAAGATACACTTACAATTAGTGCACCAATCCAAAAAACCTTCCTCCCCCATTTACACTCATTCACACAAAAGGGTTGTTTCTTTCTGTTATTAATATTCTGCTTCCTACATTATATATCAATATATATCAATACAGTCTGCAAGGAATACAGTCCGTAAGCACACATGATTGTGCGTGCTGCTGCTCCACTAATAATACTAACCTTTAACAGTTAATTTTACAAATTTTCATTCATTACTAGTTTCTATGTAACTGTTTTTATATTGTTGTACTTTCTTTTTTATTCAAGATTTTTTTTAAAATATATTTATCTTATTTTACTAATTTTTTAAAAAAGTACCTTATCTTCACCATACCTAGTTGTCCAAATTAGGCATAATAATGTGTTAATTCCACGACTGCATATATCGGTTGATATTGGTATCGGTTGATATCGGTATCGGTAATTAAAGAGTTGGACAATATCGGAATATCGGATATCGGCAAAAAGCCATTATCGGACATCCCTAATGGGAATATATGGGAATTAATGGGAATATATGGGAATACATGGTAATTAATGGGAATATATGGGAAGGAATGGGAATATATGGGAATCAATGGGAACATATGGTAATTAATGGGAATATATGGGAATTAATGGGAATATATGGGAATTAATGGGAATATATGGTAATTAATGGGAATGAATGGGAATTAATGGGAATATATGGGAATTAATGGGAATATATGGTAATTAATGGGAATATATGGGAATTAATGGGAATATATGGGAATTAATGGGAATGAATGGGAATTAATGGGAATATATGGGAATTAATGGGAATATATGGGAATTAATGGGAATTAATGGTAATATATGGTAATTAATGGGAATATATGGGAATTAATGGGAATATATGGTAATTAATGGGAATGAATGGGAATATATGGGAATTAATGGGAATATATGGGAATTAATGGGAATATATGGGAATGAATGGGAATATATGGGAATTAATGGGAATATATGGGAATTAATGGGAATATATGGTAATTAATGGGAATGAATGGGAATTAATGGGAATATATGGGAATTAATGGGAATGAATGGGAATATATGGTAATTAATGGGAATATATGGGAATTAATGGGAATATATGGTAATTAATGGGAATGAATGGTAATTAATGGGAATATCTGGGAATTAATGGGAATATATGGTAATTAATGGGAATATATGGGAATTAATGGGAATATATGGGAATATATGGGAATTAATGGGACTATATGGGAATTAATGGGAATTAATGGGAATATATGGGAATGAATGGGAATTAATGGGAATATATGGGAATGAATGGGAATATATGGGAATATATGGGAATGAATGGGGAATTCCAATAATGATATATTATTGGGCACTTGTCTATATGCTGCTGCATCTTTGTGGCATTTTTTTTGATGTAGCTCTTTGCACAGTATTTGCAAATGTACACCGCCTTTCCGCCTACATTGCACCTGGGGATAGGCCCCTCCCACCTCCAAAAAACATGCACCTGGGGATAGGCCCCTCCCACCTCCAAAAAACACGCACCTGGGTATAGGTTGATTGGCAACACTAAATGGTCCCTAGCAACGTTCCCTCTAAGGTGCAATTGCGCACTGCTCAAGCGTCCTCTGCGCACAGCAAATATATGCCGCGCACCAAATCAAATCCCATCTGAATTCTAAACAAAATAAACACATTTATTCTGTGTAATTTTGCAATGCAACTCTGAGTGACAGTGACAACAAGCGGCCCTAACGGTGTTCGTCAACACCGCTCAATTATTGTAACGTCTATCGAGATGTTTCGAGGACAGGAATTATATCGATCACTTTATTGAGCAAAACTGTTTATATTCGGACATAACCACACCAAAAACATGAGTAAAAAACTTCTATCTCGAAAAACTAGTCATTTTCTGCCGTACAAACCAGGCCAAAACCAACTTGTCATCTTTCACCAACACGCATACCACTAAACCACTGGTGCGTTTATGGCCACACAAAAAGTCGGACAACTCACACACCACACAAAGTTACACTATGACTCCTCAGTCATACGTGTGCTTATTCTACTGTCATTTACTATTAATGTTAATTTATTGATATTAATCATGGAATGCTGTTACTAGAGAAAGTTACAGGAATGCACACTTCATCCTATGCTTACATTTCATTGTGCAACATGAGGATGTTTAAGGGCAACTATATGTGATCTCTGAAAGGGGTACAAATGATTTCCAAAGCAGGACCCCCACCCAGACATATTGTACAATACTAATCCATAGCTTATGAAAAACAAGATTTCTTTTATTTTCATTACAAGTGGGCCAAATCACTAATATTACAAAGTAATCTCATGAAAATGACTCCTCTCATTTGAGTGTCATTATAAAAGATTGGTTTGAGACAGGTGTGATGTTGCTCACATGTGCTCAGGGAGTTTTGGTGTTTGCTCACACACATGAACAATTAGAGCGAACATTGGTCCCTAGCGTGTGAATGTTGTCTGTCTATCTGTGTTGGCCCTGTGATGAGGTGGCCACTTGTCCAGGGTGCACCCCGCCTTCCGCCCGAATGCAACTGGGATAGGCTCCAGCACCCACCGCGACCCAGAAGGGGACAAGCGGTAGGAAATGGATGGACGGATAGAATACAGTGTTTCCCATAAACTGCCAAGATACCTGTGCCGGTGGGGGCGTGGCTATGGGCGTGGTCACCATGACATCATCGAGTAATTTGCATAATTTTCTACAACGATATGATTTTCTCTAAAAAGGCTCAAAAAATGTATACTTACTAATTAATAATAACAGTTTTGTTTTAAACGTCCATCCATCCATCCATTTTACAATATAATTACAACACTTTATACACAGATTTGAACAATTATTATTATTATAATTATTCACTGAAATATATTTATTAATTGTGGTTCTTACAAAAAATATATCTTATAAAAATATAAAAGCTAAAATGTCTCTTAAAGCTCTGCCCCTTTAATTAGTGCATACTAAATAATTTTACTTTAGCCTACTACTACAAGCATATTATTTACCAGCAACATAAAGTGAAACAGAGGCAGAGGTGTCCTGCCACAGTCAGTAACAAATAAACAGAAAACAGTAGTGGTGGTAGATAGACACAAAGCTTCATCAAACATCTGATCCACTGAACAAAGAGCTCCAAAAATCTTGATCCTACACTTCTCTTTTGTAAAGTAAATGTGAACAGCCTATATGGGCATCTACATCAACTATATGATTTGCCTGAGAAGCTGGACAGGACAAAAAAATAAATAAATAAAAAATCTATTTGTCGCGGCCTTAATTCTTTCGTGGCGGGCCGCCACAAACAAATGAATGTGTGGGAAACACTGGAATATAAAACATGTTTTCATTTATTTCACCTTTTTTTTTGTTGAGTACATAACTCTACATAGTTTTGATGTGACAATCTGCAATGTACAATAGTCATGAAAATAAAGAAAACACATTGAATGCGAAGGTGTGTTTAAACTTTTGGCCTGTACTGTACATTTATTTCCATACTTGAATAAGAATAACAGACCAAAAAAATGTTACACAGCTGTATCTTCCCGGCAGTAAACTTGCACAAATGTGTTCTTCTCATGTTTACATTTTCACACTTTGCACTATTTTGTTACACTTTATTAAGCATTTCTTACATATTACTTATTTTTTAACCTTTATTTTGAATATGTTATTTGTATATTGTGAATTTATATTGGTTGGTTAAGTGTTTTCCATTATGTTGACATATCCTTTCTGCCTTGAAAGCTGAGGGCAGTATAATCAAAATGAAATAAAAATTTAATATAGGTCATAAAATATGTCAATAATTATCTATATCGACCAGTATAAAAAACCTATATCTTGATACAGTTTTCAGCCATATTGCCCAGCCCCACTTTGCATTATAGTCATTCCCACTATCAGTCTCACACTTGGGCTTGTGTTATGCTATAATGCAGGGGTCACCAACGTGGTGCCCGCGGGCACCAGGTAGCCCGCAAGGACCAGATGAGTCGCCCGCTGGCCTGTTCTAAAAATAGCTCAAATAGCAGCACTTACCAGTGAGCTGCCTCTATTTTTTAAATTTTATTTATTTACTAGCAAGCTGGTCTCGCTTTGCTCGACATTTTTAATTCCAAGAGAGACAAAACTCAAATAGAATTTGAAAATCCAAGAAAATATTTGAAAGACTTGGTCTTCACTTGTTTAAATAAATTCATTATTTTTTTACTTTGCTTCTTATAACTTTCAGAAAGACGATTTTAGAGAAAAAATACAACCTTAAAAATGATTTTAGGATTTTTAAACACATATACCTTTTTACCTTTTAAATTCCTTCCTCTTCTTTCCTGACAATTTAAATCAATGTTCAAGTACATTTTTTTTTTTTATTGTAAAGAATAATAAATACATTTTAATTTAAATCTTCATTTTAGCTTCTGTTTTTTCGATGAAGAATATTTGTGAGATATTTCTTCAAACTTATTATGATTAAAATTCAAAAAATATATATTCTGGCAAATCTAGAAAATCTGTAGAATCAAATTTAAATCTTATTTCAAAGTCTTTTGAATTTCTTTGAAAAAAATTTGTTCTGGAAAATCTAGAAGAAATAATGATTTGTCTTTGTTAGAAATATAGCTTGGTCCAATTTGTTATATATTCTAACAAAGTGCAGATTGGATTTTAACCTATTCAAAACATGTCATCAAAATTCTAAAATTAATCTTAATCAGGAAAAATTACTAATGATGTTCCATAAATTATTTTTTTAAATTTTTTCAAAAAGATTCAAATTAGCTAGTTTTTCTCTTCTTTTTTTCGGTTGAATTTTGAATTTTAAAGAGTCGAAATTGAAGATGAACTATGTTTCAAAATGTAATTGTCATTTTTTTGTGTGTTTTCTCCTCTTTTAAACCGTTCAATTAAGTGTAAATATCATTAATTATTAATAATAACATAGAGTTAAAGGTAAATTGAGCAAATTGGCTATTTCTGGCAATTTATTGAAGTGTGTATCAAACTGGTAGCCCTTCGCATTAATCACTACCCAAGAAGTAGCTCTTGCTTTCAAAAAGGTTGGTGACCCCTTCTATAATGTATCTGTCATGGTTAGTGAATTCTATGTTTTAATTGCCTCACTATATGTACAAATCTGCACATTATTTCCCCATTGTGGGATAAATAAAAGTCCATCCTATCTTATGCTCAACACAAACAACCGGCGATAGCTTTAAGCCGTCTGTGCTCTCATAGATTGTGTTATTGTCAATAGTGAGTCATGCGGCTTTTATTAGGCGGGATGAATCGATACGGCTGACCATAGGAGCTGCAGAGAGGTCAATATGCATGAATCCACCAGGACTCCAGGGAGATGATGCTATTTACAGTAAAAGGGATTGTGGGGAAAAGGCATCCAGCAGGCTATGTCGCAGAGTACATGAATATACATGTGTACTTGTCTGACTTGAATTAGCTGCCTGTTGCCCTGCAACCCACTGGAAATAGCCACCCACGTCATGTTAAAACGCAGCCGTTTAGAGATGTAATCTGTAGTAGAAATTGTCGCTCCTCGGAGCCATTTTGTCAAGGAAATGCGTCCATGTCTTCAGGCGGCAAAGCACGACGATTTATTGTCAGTGGAAAATCATGTTGCCGTGTTCTTTCAGATGGACGTGAAGCTGATCTTGATATCTGCGTTGTTCGGCGTCCTCTGCAGTGCCCAGAAAGGTAGGATTCATGTTGGATTCTGCCGTACGTATGCAAAAAACAAAATACAATGCAATAATGGATTGTCCCGGATCACGTTTTATTTTAGTTTGACTCCCTTAGTTTGGGTTCCTTAGTTGCCATGGGTGCTGATTATTTTCACCTGCCTCTACATAGTGTTCGGGACGCTCACCTGCCCCCGGGCACTAATCAGAGAGCTATGTATTCCTGCCTTTCGCCACACTCTGTCTGGCTGTCTTGTTTGCTCATGCAACAAGTTAGCTTGGCGTACTCTTTGATTCCTGGTTCAATGCTAAGTTTTCCCGGAGTCCTCTGCAGTGCCCAGAAAGGTAGGATTCATGTTGGATTCTGCCGCACGTATGCAAAAAACAAAATACAATGCAACAATGGATTGTCCCGGATCACGTTTTATTTTAGTTTGACTCCCTTAGTTTGTGTTCCTTAGTTGCCATGGGTGCTGATTATTCTCACCTGCCTCTGATTAGTGTTCGGGACGCTCACCTGCCCCCGGGCACTAATCAGAGAGCTATGTATTCCTGTCTTTCGCCACACTCTGTCTGGCTGTCTTGTTTGCTCATGCAACAAGTTACGTTGGCATACTCTTTGATTCCTGGTTCAATGCTAAGTTTTCCCGTTAGATATTTCCTTAGCTTCCCGTGCAAATCCACACGCTTTTCTGTATTTTTGTATTTTCCCTGATTTGTGGAATATAAATCATTTTCCTACCTGCACGCTGCCTCCGGAGTTCCGTCTGCATCTTGGGGAAACGATCCCCAAATTAACATGCGACTCTTGCCGTAACAGGGATGTGACGATTACCAGTGTTAATGGTAAACCACGGTAACATTCCTGACTGTTGGTATCATCGTTTCAAACTTTAATTATTGTAAAACTGCGATTGATTACTGCACATTTCCTGGGAAAGCCAGCTTGGATGCTAACATGAATAAAGGACACATCTTTCCCCGTTACAAACGTCATACCCCAAATTAAACGTGTAATACAAGTTAAAACAGAAAAAGAGAACCCTATTTTAACACTCAAATAACAATAATATGTCTCTTAAGAAGCCAAAACCACATTCAAAGGTGACCTGTGAATGAGTTCTAAAGCAGGGCCTTAGAATAATCTAGACGACTTGTAATAAAAGCATGCATTAGTGTCTCCCTGTTGCGTCCTACAAAGTATTTATACTCCCAAATATTGTATTTATTAAACACCAGCTAATTGTAACACGCATCTTAGTTTTCATTACCACATTTGTAAAATCACCCTTTGACATTGCTTGTGCTAATCAGTAGCATGTATATGGCAAAGCCAATGTAAATTAGCATCAAGCTAGCCCAGTTTTGGAAAGGTTGAGCCCTACTTTGTTTGAGCGTATTCTATCAGGCATACTTGCTTTGTTAACATTACCTAGAGGCAATTTGTCTGTGTGTTTAGTTTTCGTTTGCAACTGAACGTGACGCCAGGAGCAACAAAGCTATCACAATGTGGCACCGTTTGATTTTACGTGACTCGGTACCAGGTACCGTATTTTTCGGACTATAGGGCGCACTTAAAATCCTTTCATTTTCTCAAAACTCGACAGTACACCTAATGTACGGAATTATTTTTGGTTGTGCTTACCGTTATTTGGTACATGGTGTAATGATAAGTGTGACCAGTAGATGGCAGTCACACATAAGAGATACATGTAGACTGCAATATGATGACGGTCACACATAAGAGATACGTGTAGACTGCAATATGACTCAAGTAAACAACACCAAAATTGTATATGTTCCATTGAAAATATAGAACATTAAATCTATCAAATTGTTTTAGTAGGACTTTGGTAAGCTATGAAGCCACACCACTTGATGGATTGTACTGTGCTTCAACATAGGAGTATTATTATGGTGTGTGTATAAGGTAAGACATTATCTGGTGTTTTGTTTCGCAATGTTATGAAAAAGCAACTTTTTTACCTTCTGGTACCTGCTGATCTGTATTTGGGATCTGCATAAGTCCTTTGTAGTCCGTGTCGACCGACGCCGTAGTGGATAATCTTCTTCTTTTTCTCTATCTTCTTGTTGTGTGACATTCATCCTCCACTGTTGCCATTTCTAATATAAAGTAGTGTAAAGTTCTTACTTATATCTGTCAGTAAACTCGCCATGAAAGCACTAAAACAGGGGTCACCAACCTTTTTGAAAGCAAGAGCTACTTCTTGGGTAGTGATTAATGCGAAGGGCTACCAGTTTGATACACTCTTAAATAAATTGCCAGAAATAGCCAGTGCTCAATTTACCTTTAACTCTATGTTATTATTAATAATTAATGATATTTACACTTAATTAATCGGTTTAAAAGAGGAGAAAACACGAAAAAAATGACAATTAATTTTGAAACATAGTTTATCTTCAATTTTGACTCTTTAAAATTCAAAATTCAACTGAAAAAAAGAAGACAAAAACTAGCTAATTCGAATGTTTTTTGAAAAAATTTAAAAAATAATTTATGGAACATCATTAGTAATTTTTCCTGATTAAGATTAATTTTAGAATTTTGATGACATGTTTTAAAAAGGTTAAAATCCAATCTGCACTTTGTTAGAATATATAACAAATTGGACCAAGCTATATTTCTAACAAAGACAAATCATTATTTCTTCTAGATTTTCCAGAACAAAATTTTTTAAAGAAATTCAAAAGACTTTGAAATAAGATTTAAATTTGATTTTACAGATTTTCTAGATTTGCCAGAGTAATTGTTTTGAATTTTAATCATAATAAGTTTGAAGAAATATTTCACAAATATTCTTCGTCGAAAAAACAGAAGCTAAAATGAAGAATTAAATTAAAATGTATTTATTAATCTTTACGATAAAAACAATAAATTTACTTGAACATTGATTTAAATTGTCGGGAAAGAAGAGGAAGGAATTTAAAAGGTAAAAAAGGTATATGTGTTTAAAAATCCTAAAATCATTTTTAAGGTTGTATTTTTTCTCTAAAATTGTCTTTCTGAAAGTTATAAGAAGCAAAGTAAAACATTAATGAATTTATTTAAACAAGTGAAGACCAAGTCTTTCAAATATTTTCTTGGATTTTCAAATTCTATTTGAGTTTTGTCTCTCTTAGAATTAAAAATGTCGGGCAAAGCGAGACCAGCTTGCTAGTAAATAAATAAAATGTAAAAAATAGAGGCAGCTCACTGGTAAGTGCTGCTATTTTTAGAACAGGCCAGCGGGCTACTCATCTGGTCCTTACGGGTTACCTGGTGCCCGCGGGCACCACGTTGGTGACCCCTGCACTAAAACATACCGGTGTAGTGACTTTACATTATTCACCCAAGGAACTTTAGTTACTAGAGAGTTCCGGGACACGTTTCCAGTGTTGTTTCCGGCTGAGGAGAGGCTGCTCCGTTATTGATTGACGTAAAGTGTGAATGTCATTAAAACAGTTAGCGCCATCTTCTGACACTTCTTCCACTCCCGTCCTTGCACGCTACACCGCTACAACAAAGATGACGGGGAGAAGACGTTTTTTTAAAGCAAGGCACGTTTTTTTCATTAAAAAATCCGGAGGCACACCACCAGCAGAAAACATAAAAAAGTGAAACTCCACCAGGTCGTCGTGCTTTATTTTGAGTTTGTTGGCGTTTTCCCGTGTAGTGCTTTAGTTTTTGTCTTGCGCTGTTATTTTGGTGGCCCTTCCTGTTTTGTTGGTGTTTTCCTTTGGGCGCTATTCCCCGCACCTGCTTTGTGTTAGCAAGCAAGGCTATTTATGTTGTTGCTCTCCTTCTTTGTGTGGACATTGTTGATTGTCATGTCGCGTACGGATGTACTTTGTGGACGCCGTAAGTTTTTGCTGTCGTCCAGCATCCTGTTTCTTTTTACTTTGCAGCCAGTTCAGTTTTACTTGTGTTTTGCATAGCCATTCCTATGCTTCATTGCCTTTTCCTGATGTTCATTTTGGGTTTAAGCATTAATATACGTTTTTACCTGCATATTGTGATCACAACAAGCCATCCTCGTCTCCGCAACAAGCCATCCTCGTCTCACCCGACACATTCCGACTTTTACAAAGCAATGAACTACCCGCTGCCACCTACTGACGTGGAGTATCACGTGGTTGCCCTGCCGAGCTCTACGCGGCACAGACACTAAGCAACGGCACTGTGACAGACTCAAGCTGTCGGGTGGGTTCCAAGGACCACCAAGGAACGACATACAGGTGTAGACTTCTTTATTTTTGCAAATAAAACAAAGTCTTTTTGCGAGTTGCTTTTCAGCTCTGCTCGCTCCTCCTCTCCAGCTCTTCGGCCGCGCGTCGTCGTCTTCCTTGGGCTCTCTTGCGCTCTCGCTCAGCATCAGCCTCCCGTCTCTCTTTCTGACATTTACGTCTCCCGCCCTTTTATACGGTGCGAGAGGATAATTATATTGTCCGCAGCTGCGCGATCCAATCACCTTATCCTGATTGCGGCGTCGCTCCCGGCGCGCCCCGCCTCGCCGCCCGCTCGTCGTCCACGCCTCGGAGCGGGCTCCGGCGTGCCCTGCCTCCCTGTTGGACTGCCGGCCACGCCTCCTCGCCGCCATCTTGGAGCAGGCTCCGGCGGGGCACGCCTCGCTGTCGGTCTCCCCACAGGCACATTATTTGCAGATTATAATTATTGACTTGAAAAAAATATTTTTGGCACCAGTTAGGTGAAGTTGCATAATTTCCCACGGCACAACAGACAATATCTCACGGCCAACGTTCCCTCTAAGGTGCGCGCCTGTGCAATTGCGCACTGCTCAAGCGTCCTCTGCGCACGGCAAATCTATGCCACGCACAAAATCAAATTAAAAAATAAGCACAGAACAATTTTCGACACACGGACAAACAGTTTTCGTCATCATCGTTCAAATATTGTAACGTCCGTCGAGACGCTTTGAGGACATGAACTCCATCCATCACTTTACTGAGCAAAACTCTTTATTGTCGGCCATGAACACATCACCAAGACATTAGTAAAAAAAATGATATCTAGCAAAAGTGGTCATTTTCTGCAGTACAAACCAGACCGAAAGCAACTTTGTTATATCAACAGCACCCGCTCGCTCTTTCTCACTTGCGCCAACACATGCACATATGGCACTTAGCCAGTGATGCGTTTACAGACACACAAAAAGTCGGACAACCTCAACACCACACATAAAGTGTCATTCCAGGTCATTACACTATGATTTACTAATCAAATGTGTGCTTATTCTAGTGTCATTTATTAGGAATCTTCATTTATAAATATTAATCATGAAATGCTGTTAGTATATTAAAGGCCTACTGAAATGAATTTTTTTTTATTTAAACGGGGATAGCAGATCCATTCTATGTGTCATGCTTGATCATTTGACGATATTGCCATATTTTTGCTGAAAGGATTTAGCAGAGAACGACGACGATAAAGTTCGCAACTTTTGGTCGCTGATAAAAAAAAAGCCTTGCCTGTACCGGAAGTAGCGTGACGTCACAGGTTTGAAGCTCCTCCCATTTCCCCATTGTTTACACCAGCAGCGAGAGCGATTCGGACCGAGAAAGCGACAATTAAGCCATTAATTTGAGCGAGGATGAAAGATTCGTGGATGAGGAACGTGAGAGTGAAGGACTAGAGTGCAGTGCAGGACGCATCTTTTTTCGCTCTGACCGTAACTTAGGTACAAGCTGGCTCATTGGATTCCACACTCTCTCCTTTTTCTATTGTGGATCACGGATTTGTATTTTAAACCACCTCGGATACATCGGCGAAGCACTTTAGCTACGGAGCTAATGTGATAGCATCGGGCTTAACTGCAGATAGAAACAAAAGAAATAAACCCCTGACTGGAAGGATAGACAGAAAATCAACAATACTATTAAACCATGGACATGTAACTACACGGTTAATGCTTTCCAGCCTGGCGAAGCTTAACAATGCTGTTGCTAACGACGCCATTGAAGCTAACTTAGCTACGGGACCTCACAGAGCTATGCTAAAAACATTAGCTATCCACCTACGCCAGCCCTCATCTGCTCATCAACACCCGTACTCACCTGCGTTCCAGCGATCGACGGCGCGACGAAGGACTTCACCCGATCATCGATGCGGTCTTCGGCTAGCGTCGGATAGCGCGTCTGCTAACCAAGTAAGTCCTCCTGGTTGTGTTGCTGCAGCCAGCCGCTAATACACCGATCCCACCTACAACTTTCTTCTTTGCAGTCTCCATTGTTCATTAAACAAAATTGCAAAAGATTCACCAACACAGATGTCCACAATACTGTGGAATTTTGAGATGAAAACAGAGCTTTTTTGTATTGTATTCAATGTGTCCGAATACTTCCGTTTCAACCATTGACGTCACGCGCGTACGTCATCATACATAGACGTTTTCAACCGGAAGTGTGGCGGGAAATTTAAAATGTCACTTTATAACTTAACCCGGCCGTATTGGCATGTGTTGCAATGTTAAGATTTCATCATTGATATATAAACTATCAGACTGCGTGGTCGCTAGTAGTGGCTTTCAGTAGGCCTTTAATGCGCCTTATAACCCGGAGCGCCTTTTGTATGAAAATAGACCCTGACTAGACCCGCTCATCGGCAGTGCTCCTTTTAATCCGGTGCGCCCTATGGACCGGAAAATACGGTAGTCTGTACTACCGGGCATCGATTCACATAAAATATATCTCTAAAAGAACTGGGTGCCCATCCCTAGCTACTATATTCTAATGATGTGATTGACAGTTACTGGAGCTCCAAGTCAGCATCACGGAGAAGACAATGGAGGTCTCCAGTTACGACTCGTGTTCCACATGATTTGATGTGTAAACAGCGGAGGGGGGCTGGAAGGGCTGCTTACTTTGCAAGGGGCTGTCTGACTCTGCTTTTTCTCTCTTTGTTTTTTTTTTCCCTACAGAGGGGAATGAGTGCATCAGTGCGAATGCCAAATACTGCGGGGATTGCATCCAGGCTGGAGCGAAATGTGGCTGGTGCACGGACCCGGTATGAATCAACGTTTTTATTAGGAAGTTAGGAGGATGCTACACACTTGCAAGGGGCTTGCATGTTGTTGTGCAATAAAGACCCCATGTGACCACGTCTTTGCGTAAAACTTGAATAAAAACATGTCTTTTTATGTACATTATGAAGGTGGTCAAAAGTGTACATACACGTGTAAAGAACATGATGTCATGGCTGTCTTGAGTTTCCAGTCATTTCTACAACTCTTATTTTGTTGTGATGTTCATGAAGTTTGCTTCTTTTATGAATTTATTATGTGTCTACTGAAAATGTGAGGGTCAAAAGTATACATACAGCAATGTTAATATTTGCTTACATGTCCCTTGGCAAGTTGACCTGCAATAAGGCGCTTTTGGTAGCCATCCACAAGCTTCTGACTGACCACTTGACCACAAAAATGGTGCAGTTCAGCTAAATGTGTTGCTTTTCTGACATGGACTTGTTTCTTCAGCATTGTCCACACCTTTAAGTCAGGACTTTGGGAAGGCCATTCTAAAACCTTCATTCTAGCCTGATTTAGCCATTCCTTTACCACTTTTGAGGTGTGTTTAGGGTCATTGTCCTGTTGGAACACCCAACTGCGCCCAAGACCCAACCTCCGGGCTGATGATTTTAGCTTGTCCTGAACAATTTGGACAAACACGAAACTGTGGCATGAAACAAACATGAAACTGTGGCATGAAACAACTAGCATTAACTATGGCATAGAACAAACACAAAACTGTGGCATGAAACAAACACGAAACTGTGGCATGAAACAACTAGCATTAACTATGGCAAAGAACAAACACGAAACTGTGGCATGAAACAAACACGAAACTGTGGCATGAAACAAGTAGCATTAACTATGGCATAGGACAAACACGAAACTGTGGCATGAAACAACTAGCATTAACTATGGCATAGAACAAACACGAAACTGTGGCATGAAACAAACACGAAACTGTGGCATGAAACAACTAGCATTAACTATGGCACAGAACAAACATGAAACTGTGGCATGAAACAAACATGAAACTGTGGCATGAAAAAAACACGAAACTGTGGCATGAAACAACTAGCATTAACTATGGCATAGAACAAACACGAAACTGTGGCATGAAACAAACATGAAACTGTGGCATGAAACAAACACGAAACTGTGGCATGAAACAACTAGCATTAACTATGGCATAGAACAAACACGAAACTGTGGCATGAAACAAACACGAAACTGTGGCATGAAACAAACACGAAACTGTGGCATGAAACAACTAGCATTAACTATGGCATAGAACAAACACGAAACTGTGGCATGAAACAAACATAAAACTGTGGCATGAAACAAACACGAAACTGTGGCATGAAACAACTAGCATTAACTATGGCATAGAACAAACACGAAACTGTGGCATAAAACAAACACGAAACTGTGGCATGAAACAACTAGCATTAACTATGGCATAGAACAAACACGAAACTGTGGCATGAAACAAACACGAAACTGTGGCATGAAACAACTAGCATTAACTATGGCATAGAACAAACACGAAACTGTGGCATGAAACAAACACGAAACGGTGTCATGAAACAACTAGCATTAACTATGGCATAGAACAAACACGAAACTGTGGCATGAAACAACTAGCATTAACTATGGCTAGTTAATTAACTATGCTAGTTGTTTCATGCCACAGTTTCGTGTTTGTTCTATGCCATAGTTAATGCTAGTTGTTTCATGCCACAGCTTCGTGAGGTTCATGTCTATAGTTTCATGTCCTATGTTTTTGCCTTAGCTTCCGCATGCGATAGGCACGCTTGCCTTCGGGTTGTTTTCTGTTTTGTACCTCGTTGATTGTTTTATTGAAATTAAATCATGTTCCTACCTGCAAGTCCTGTCCGGAGTCGTCCGTTTGCCTTCCTGGGAGAACGACCCCGCAGTAAGCGAAAACCACGTCTTGACACGGAGGTTGGGTCTTGGGTGCCGTTGGGTGTTCCAACAGGACAATGACCCCAAACACACCTCAAAAGTGGCTAAATCAGGCTAGAATGAAGGTTTTAGAATGGCCTTCCCAAAGTCCTGACTTAAAGGTGTGGACACTACATCACAACAAAATAAGACTTGTAGAAATGACTGGAAACTCAAGACAGCCATGACATCATGTTCTTTACACGTGTATGTACACTTTTGACTTTAGACTTTGTGCATGTCATTTCTCCAAATTCACGAATGTGGACTATTCCAGGAGTTCCTGAAACAAGGCGAGACCGTGTCGACCCGATGTGACGAGCTGCAGTCGCTGAAGAACCGCGGTTGTAAAGAGCAGATGATTGAGAACCCTCACGGGGAGAAGAGGGTCCTCAGGAACAAGCCGGTGACCAATCGAAGAAAGGCCTCAGAGAAGCTGAAGCCGGAGGACATCACCCAGATCCAGCCCCAGAAGCTCAGTCTCACCCTCAGATCCGGTGAAGGATCGCCAACGCAAAGGGTATTTGGTGTTGATTGTCGCAGTCATGTGACCGCGTGTGTGTACAGGTGAGGCCCAGTCTTTCAACCTGAAGTTCAAGCGGGCAGAAGATTATCCCATCGACCTGTACTACTTGATGGACTTGTCCTACTCCATGAAAGATGATCTGGAGAACGTGAAGAACCTGGGAACCCATTTGATGCTGGAAATGTCAAAGATCACGTCCGACTTCAGGATAGGTGAGGATTTCTAGTTCACCATTTATATTTTGGCAGATTGGTTACTTTTTGGTTGACTTTAAACCAGGGCTGTCCAAAGTGTTTCCACTGAGGACCAGGGATGTGTACCGAGTCCTGGTGTTTTTTGCTACCTAATTAGGTCCGCCCATGAGGACCGTGAAGATTCTGGACTAAAGTTCCTGATGTCTGTATTGTGAGGAAAACTGAAAGTTATTTACCTTCCAATTTCAGTACAATGAAAAACAACTCTACAGTAATGAGAAATAAACCTTTATATAATTTTAAATGGTTACTTGTTTATACATGACCTAGTGGTTAGAGTGTCCGCCCTGAGATGGGTAGGTCGTGAGCTCAAACCCCGGCCGAGTCATACCAAAGACTATAAAAATGGGAGCCATTACCTCCCTGCTTGGCACTCAGCATCAAGGGTTGGAATTGGGGGTTAAATCACCAAAAATGATTCTTGGGCGCGGCCACCGCTGCTGCTCACTGCTCCCCTCACTGATCAAGGGTAATGGGTCAAATGCAGAGAAGGATTTCGTCACACCTAGTGTGTGTGTGTGACAATTAGGGATGTCCGATAATATCGGCCTGCCGATATTATCGGCCGATAAATGCGTTAAAATGTAATATCGGAAATTATCGGTATCGTTTTTTTTTATTATCTGTATCGGTTTTTTTTGTTTTGTTTTTTTTAATTAAATCAACATAAAAAACACAAGATACACTTACAATTAGTGCACCAACCCAAAAAACCTCCCTCCCCCCATTTCTTTCTGTTATCAATATTCTGGTTCCTACATTATATATCAATATATATCAATACAGTCTGCAAGGGATACAGTCCATAAGCACACATGCTGCTCCACTAATAGTACTAACCTTTAACACTTCATTTTACTCATTTTCATTAATTATTAGTTTCTATGTAACTGTTTTTATATTGTTTTACTTTCTTTTTTATTCAAGAAAATGTTTTTAATTTAGTTATCTTATTTTATTTTATTTTTTAAAAAAGTACCTTATCTTCACCATACCTGGTTGTCCAAATTAAGCATAATAATGTGTTAATTCCACGACTGCATATATCGGTTGATATCGGTATCGGTTGATATCGGTATCGGTAATTAAAGAGTTGGACAATATCGGATATCGGCAAAAAGCCATTATCGGACATCCCTAGTGACAATCATTGCTACTTTATAACTTTAACATGTAAAAAAAAAACTACGGTGCGTTCAAGGACTTCCGAAATTAGTAGGACAAAACGGCGCAGTGAAGCATGTTTCATATAAACAGTGGGATTTCTAACAATTAAAAAGGTTAAAGTAGCAATGATTGTCACACACACACACACTAGGTGTGGCAAAATTATTCTCTGCATTTGACCCATCACCCTTGATCACCTCCCCTGGGAGGAGAGGGGAGCAGTGAGCAGCAGCGGTGGCCGCGCCCGGGAATCATTTTCGGTGATTTAACCCCCAATTCCAATTAGGAAGGTTAGTGTCATGTTTGTCCTCCTACACAAGACAACATGCAAACTAAAATATATTTTTCCCCCCTCACCTTTTTTCGTTTTCATACATTTTTTAACATGTAGGGCGGCGCTAAAGAGCCGCTTGTGGCTCGATGTGAACGAATGATATCGTGAAAGTGCTCGCCGCTTGAAACCGTATCATCCCGTGATATTTTTGCGACATGTCCGTGGCAGGCTTCGGTTCCTTTGTGGAGAAGACGGTGATGCCGTACATCAGCACCACCCCTGCCAAGCTGCTCAACCCCTGCACCGGGGACCAGAACTGCACCAGTCCCTTCAGCTACAAGAACGTCCTGAAGCTGACCAGCGACGGCAAGAAGTTCAACACCCTGGTGGGTCAGCAGCACATCTCTGGGAACCTGGACTCCCCTGAGGGGGGCTTCGATGCCATCATGCAAGTGGCCGTGTGTGGGGTAAGCGGCACAACCAACACATAAAAACATCTTGCTTTTCTTTCCCACAGCCTGTGAAGTGTTGCCTCTACCTTAGCTTCTACGGTATACCGGTACTAATATACACTAATGAATCCTATTCAGTACTATACCACCTCTAAAAAGTACCGTGTCCAACACCCTGTGCTTCCCGTCGTCGTCACGTCATGACATTGCTGGTTTTACCAGCGGAGGAGCATGTTCGGCAGCGCGCGCACACAGAGTACTTACAAAAAGACACAGGGTGTAGACAGAAAAGGGAGAATGGACGCATTTTGGTGTAAAAAGTCAAGATAAAGGTGAAGTTATAACACTGAAACACCCTCAGGAAGAGCTGCTTTAAGACACGGCTAGCTAGCTAGCAGCTAACGTGTTTCAGCTACTTCTAAATCACTAATCCCGGCCTCCAAGGCGACATTTAAAGTTTCTTACAAGTAGCATTATCACTGGAGTACGAGGAATAGCTAAACATGCTTCACTACACACCGTAAGAGGATACAATGTAAACAAATGCCATGGGTGGATCTACACCTGACATCCACTGTAATGATACCAAGTACAGGAGCGTATCTAGTCGATACTATTTTGATTACATTGATATTTGTTATCGTCCATCTGCAGTCGGCAGTGTTTTAGCTTCTTCTAAATCACTAATCCTCGCCTCCATGGTGACAAATAAAGTGTAAAGTACCATTATCACTGGAGGACGAGGACCAGCTAAACATGCTTCACTACACACCGTAGGAGGATACAATGTAAACAAATGCCATGGGTGGATCTACACCTGACATCCACTGTAATGATACCAAGTACAGGAGCGTATCTAGTCGATACTATTTTGATTACATTGATATTTGTTATCGTCCATCTGCAGTCGGCAGTGTTTTAGCTTCTTCTAAATCACTAATCCTCGCCTCAATGGTGACAAATAAAGTGTAAAGTAGCATTATCACTGGAGGACGAGGAATAGCTAAACATGCTTCACTACACACCGTAGGAGGATACAATAGCTCACAATGTAAACAAATGCCATGGGTGGATCTACACCTGACATCCACTGTAATGATACCAAGTACAGGAGCGTATCTAGTCGATACTACTATGATTACATTGATATTTTTTATCGTCCATCTGCAGTCGGCAGTGTTTTAGCTTCTTCTAAATCACTAATCCTCGCTTCCATGGTGACAAATAAATTGTAAAGTACCATTATCACTGGAGGACGAGGACTAGCTAAACATGCTTCACTACACACCGTAGCTCACCGGCGTCACAATGTAAACAAACGCCATGGGTGGATCTACACCTGACATCCACTGTAATGATACCAAGTACAGGAGCGTATCTAGTCGATACTACTATGATTACATTGATATTTTTTGTCGTCCATCTGCAGTCGGCAGTGTTTTAGCTTCTTCTAAATCACTAATCCTCTCCTTCTTGGTGACAAATAAAGTGTAAAGTATCGTTATCACTGGAGGACGAGGACTAGCTAAACATGCTTCACTACACACCGTAGGAGGATATAATAGCTCACAATGTAAACAAATGCCATGGGTGGATCTACACCTGACATCCACTGTAATGATACCAAGTACAGGAGCGTATCTAGTCGATACTATTTTGATTACATTGATATTTGTTATCGTCCATCTGCAGTCGGCAGTGTTTTAGCTTCTTCTAAATCACTAATCCTCGCCTCAATGGTGACAAATAAAGTGTAAAGTAGCATTATCACTGGAGGACGAGGAATAGCTAAACATGCTTCACTACACACCGTAGGAGGATACAATAGCTCACAATGTAAACAAACGCCATGGGGGGATCTACACCTGACATCCACTGTAATGATACCAAGTACAGGAGCGTATCTAGTCGATACTACTATGATTACATTGATATTTGTTATCGTCCATCTGCAGTCGGCAGTGTTTTAGCTTCTTCTAAATCACTAATCCTCGCCTCAATGGTGACAAATAAAGTGTAAAGTACCATTATCACTGGAGGACGAGGACTAGCTAAACATGCTTCACTACACACCGTAGCTCACCGGCGTCACAATGTAAACAAATGCCATGGGTGGATCTACACCTGACATCCACTGTAATGATACCAAGTACAGGAGCGTATCTAGTCGATACTACTATGATTACATTGATATTTGTTATCGTCCATCTGCAGTCGGCAGTGTTTTAGCTTCTTCTAAATCACTAATCCTCGCCTCAATGGTGACAAATAAAGTGTAAAGTAGCGTTATCACTGGAGGACGAGGAATAGCTAAACATGCTTCACTACACACCGTAGGAGGATACAATAGCTCACAATGTAAACAAACGCCATGGGTGGATCTACACCTGACATCCACTGTAATGATACCAAGTACAGGAGTGTATCTAGTCGATACTACTATGATTACATTGATATTTGTTATCGTCCATCTGCAGTCGGCGGTGTTTTAGCTTCTTCTAAATCACTAATCCTCGCCTCCATGGTGACATTTAAAGTTTCTTACAAGTACCATTATCACTGGAGGACGAGGACTAGCTAAACATGCTTCACTACACACCGTAGGAGGATACAATGTAAACAAATGCCATGGGTGGATCTACACCTGACATCCACTGTAATGATACCAAGTACAGGAGCGTATCTAGTCGATACTACTATGATTACATTGATATTTGTTATCGTCCATCTGCAGTCGGCACTGTTTTAGCTTCTTCTAAATCACTAATCCTCGCCTCAATGGTGACAAATAAAGTGTAAAGTAGCGTTATCACTGGAGGACGAGGAATAGCTAAACATGCTTCACTACACACCGTAGGAGGATACAATAGCTCACAATGTAAACAAACGCCATGGGTGGATCTACACCTGACATCCACTGTAATGATACCAAGTACAGGAGCGTATCTAGTCGATACTATTTTGATTACATTGATATTTGTTATCGTCCATCTGCAGTCGGCAGTGTTTTAGCTTCTTCTAAATCACTAATCCTCGCCTCCATGGTGACAAATAAAGTGTAAAGTAGCGTTATCACTGGAGGACGAGGAATAGCTAAACATGCTTCACTACACACCGTAGGAGGATACAATAGCTCACAATGTAAACAAACGCCATGGGTGGATCTACACCTGACATCCACTGTAATGATACCAAGTACAGGAGCGTATCTAGTCGATACTACTATGATTACATTGATATTTGTTATCGTCCATCTGCAGTCGGCGGTGTTTTAGCTTCTTCTAAATCACTAATCCTCGCCTCCATGGTGACATTTAAAGTTTCTTACAAGTACCATTATCACTGGAGGACGAGGACTAGCTAAACATGCTTCACTACACACCGTAGGAGGATACAATGTAAACAAATGCCATGGGTGGATCTACACCTGACATCCACTGTAATGATACCAAGTACAGGAGCGTATCTAGTCGATACTACTATGATTACATTGATATTTGTTATCGTCCATCTGCAGTCGGCACTGTTTTAGCTTCTTCTAAATCACTAATCCTCGCCTCAATGGTGACAAATAAAGTGTAAAGTAGCATTATCACTGGAGGACGAGGACTAGCTAAACATGCTTCACTACACACCGTAGGAGGATACAATGTAAACAAATGCCATGGGTGGATCTACACCTGACATCCACTGTAATGATACCAAGTACAGGAGCGTATCTAGTCGATACTATTTTGATTACATTGATATTTGTTATCGTCCATCTGCAGTCGGCAGTGTTTTAGCTTCTTCTAAATCACTAATCCTCGCCTCCATGGTGACAAATAAAGTGTAAAGTAGCATTATCACTGGAGGACGAGGACTAGCTAAACATGCTTCACTACACACCGTAGGAGGATACAATAGCTCACAATGTAAACAAATGCCATGGGTGGATCGACACCTGACATCCACTGTAATGATACCAAGTACAGGAGCGTATCTAGTCGATACTATTTTGATTACATTGATATTTGTTATCGTCCATCTGCAGTCGGCAGTGTTTTAGCTTCTTCTAAATCAATAATTCTCGCCTCAATGGTGACAAATAAAGTGTAAAGTAGCGTTATCACTGGAGGACGAGGACTAGCTAAACATGCTTCACTACACACCGTAGCTCACCGGCGTCACAATGTAAACAAACGCCATGGGTGGATCTACACCTGACATCCACTGTAATGATACCAAGTACAGGAGTGCATCTAGTCGATACTATTTTGATTACATTGATATTTGTTATCGTCCAACTGCAGTCGGCAGTGTTTTAGCTTCTTCTAAATCACTAATCCTCGCCTCCATGGTGACAAATAAAGTGTAAAGTATCATTATCACTGGGGGACGAGAAATAGCTAAACATGCTTCACTACACACCGTAGGAGGATACAATAGCTCACAATGTAAACAAATGCCATGGGTGGATCTACACCTGACATCCACTGTAATGATACCAAGTACAGGAGCGTATCTAGTCGATACTATTTTGATTACATTGATATTTGTTATCGTCCATCTGCAGTCGGCAGTGTTTTAGCTTCTTCTAAATCACTAATCCTCGCCTCAATGGTGACAAATAAAGTGTAAAGTAGCATTATCACTGGAGGACGAGGACTAGCTAAACATGCTTCACTACACACCGTAGGAGGATACAATGTAAACAAATGCCATGGGTGGATCTACACCTGACATCCACTGTAATGATACCAAGTACAGGAGCGTATCTAGTCGATACTACTATGATTACATTGATATTTTTTATCGTCCATCTGCAGTCGGTGGTGTTTTAGCTTCTTCTAAATCACTAATCCTCGCCTCCATGGTGACAAATAAAGTGTAAAGTACTGTTATCACTGGAGGACGAGGACTAGCTTAACATGCTTCACTACACACCGTAGGAGGATACAATAGCTCACCGGCGTCACAATGTAAACAAACGCCATGGGTGGATCTACACCTGACATCCACTGTAATGATACCAAGTACAGGAGCGTATTTAGTCGATACTACTATGATTACATCGATATTTTTTAGCATCACAACATATTCTTTAGTTTTTTATTTATTCATGTTATGTTTATAAAGTCAGTAAATACGTCCCTGGACACATGAGGACTTTGAATATGACCAATGTATGATCCTGTAACTACTTG
>NC_084745.1:55599033-55679033 GCF_033978785.1 Entelurus aequoreus
AAGGTTGATTATTATTCCGCAGCTTTGCGCACTACTTTGCCCCCCCCTAACATGCTTCAAAACTCACCAAATTTTATACACACATAGAAAAACTGTGACAGCACACTTTAGTAAAAAAAAACCAAACCCCAAAAATAAAAATTGCGCTCTAGCGCCCCCTAGGAAAAAAAACAAAAACAAACTGCCTGTAACTCCCACTAGGAAGGTCGTAGAGACATGAAACAAAAACCTGTATGTAGGTCTCACTTAGACCTACAATTCATAATTTCACATCATCGGGCAAAAACCAACAGGAAGTTGGCAATTTCCCCTTCAACACAAAAAATGACTAAAAACACAAATTTTTGCCTCTTTGAGCTGTAATTTGACCCCCTTAAAATACTTCAAAACTCACACACATCAGGACTGGTGGAAATTGCGATCTAAAAAAAAAAAAACGAACCCCGAAACTCAAAATTGCGCTCTTACGCAATTTTTGAATAAAACAGAGACAAAACTGCTTCTCAGAGGAAAACACAGACAAAACTGCTTGTAACTTCCGGTAGGAACGTTTTAGAGACATGTAACAAATACCTCTATGTAGGTTTTACTTAGACCTACATTTCATAGATTGACATCCTTCAGCAAAAATCAACAGGAAGTTTGATATCCCCACTTCAAAACAATTTTTTTTTAAAAAGCGGTCACCAAACATCAAACATTATCTCCTCTGAGCGCGTTTGTCGTTTTGGCTTCAAACTACTGCAGGAGAGAGATTGAACCCTTCTGATTAAAAGTTGACGAAAGCGTTTTAATAAGTGCTACGGTTTTGATTTTACGAGCCTTCAAAGAAAACAACCACTGTGCCGCAACACCTAGGAAAAAAACTCAGACACAACTTCCTCTAACTCCCAGTACGAATATCGTAGAGACACGAAACAAAAACCTCTATGTAGGTCTCACTCAGGACTACCACTGGACAAAAGTATTGGGACACCTAGGACTAGCACCTGCCAAAATGCGGACCCGACCAACGCTGCTTGCAGCTTTAATTATTACGGATGTCCGATTTTGGCTTTTTTTGCAGATATTCCGATATTGTCCAACTCTCAATTACCGATTCCGATACCGATATATACAGTCGTGGAATTAACACATTTTTATGCCTAATTTTGTTGTGATGCATTAAACAATGTAACGAAGTTTTCCAAAATAAATCAACTCAAGTTATGGAAAAAAGTGCCAACATGGCACTGCCATATTTAGGGACCGCAAGTCCCTTTGTAAAGGAATCCCAAAGGGATATATATATATATGTGTATATATAATGTGTAATCCCAAAGGTAGTCCTTTACAAAGGTACAGAGGACCCTATTGTTATTGTAAGGTTTTATTATTATTTTTCCGCAGCTTTGCGCACTACTTTGACCCCCTTAACATGCTTCAAAACTCACCAAATTTGACACACACATAAAAAAACGCGAACAAAACTCTTTAGTCAAAAAAAAACCAAACCCCAAAACTCAAAATTGCGCCCCCTAGGAAGAAAACTGCCTCTAACTCCCACTAGGAAGGTCATAGAGACATGAAACAAAAACCTCTATGTAGGTCTGACTTAGACCTACATTTCATAATTTGACATCCTCGGGCAAAAACCAACAGGAAGTTGGCAATTTCCCCTTCAAGACAAAAAATGACTAAAAACACTCATTTTTGATTTTTGAGCTGTAATTTGACCCCTTAAAATACTTCAAAACTCACCAAAATTCTCACACACATCGGGATTGCTGGAAATTGCGATCTAAAAAAAAACCGAACCCCAAAACTCAAAATTGTGCTCTACATAATTTTTGCAAAAAACAGAGAAAAAACTGCTCCTCAGAGGAAAACTCAGACAAAACTGCTTGTAACTTCCGGTAGGAACGTCTTAGAGACATGAAACAAATACCTCTATGTAGGTCTCACTTAGACCTACATTTCATAGAGTGACATCCTTCAGCAAAAATCAACAGGAAGTTTGATATCCCCACTTCAAAACACATTTTTTTTTAAAAGCGGTCACCAAACATCAAACATTATCTCCTCTGAGCGCATTTGTCGTTTTGGCTTCAAACTACTACAGGAGAGAGATTGAACCCTTCTGATTAAAAGTTGACAACGGCGTTTTGATACGTGCTACGGTTTTGATTTTACGAGCCTTAAAAGACCCGCTGCGCTGATGCTGCTCCGCTGCCTATAATGACAACGTGACATGGAATTTTTTTTTTTTTTTCCTCAAAATTCTACACACAATACCCTATTCCGCAACTTTGCGCACTACTTTGCCCCCTTAACATGCTTCAAAACTCACCAAATTTGACACACACATAGAAAAACGTGTCCCAAACACTTTAGAAAAAAAAACTAACCCCAAAAATCAAAATTGCGCTTTAGCGCCCCCTAGGTAGAAAACTGCCAGTAACTCCCACTAGGAAGGTCGTAGAGACATGAAACAAAAACCTCTATGTAGGTCTCACTTAGACCTACAATTCATAATTTCACATCCTCGGGCAAAAACCAACAGGAAGTTGGCAATTTCCCATTTTAGACAAAAATGGGAAATTTTACGTCCTTGACCTCTAATTTGACCCCCTTACAATACTTCAAAACTCACCAAAATTCTCACACACATCGGGACTGGTGGAAATTGCGATCTAAAAAAAAAACCGAACCCCAAAACTCAAAATTGTGCTCTACATAATTTTTGGAAAAAACAGAGAAAAAACTGCTCCTCAGAGGAAAACTCAGATAAAACTGCTTGCAATTTCCGGTAGGAACGTCTTAGAGACATGAAACAAATACCTCTACGTAGGTCTCACTTAGACCTACATTTCATACATTGACACCCTTCAGCAAAAATCAACAGGAAGTTTGTAATCTCCATTTCAAAACAACATTTTTGTAAAAAACGGTCACCAAACATCAAACATTATCTCCTCTGAGCGCGTTTGTCGTTTCGGCTTCAAACTACTACAGGAGAGAGATTGAACTCTTCTGATTAAAAGTTGACAACGGCGTTTTGATACGTGCTACGGTTTTGATTTTACGAGCCTTCAAAGAAAAGAACCACTGTGCCGCAGCACCTAGGAAAAAGACACAGACACAACTTCCTCTAACTCCCAGTACGAATATCGTAGAGACACGAAACAAAAACCTCTATGTAGGTCTCACTCAGGACTACCACTGGACAAAAGCATTGGGACACCTAGGACTAGCACCAGCCAAAATGCGGACCCGTCCAACGCTGCTTGCAGCTTTAATTTTTATTGTGATTACTTGTGGGGTATATTGTGACTAAATTGAGAACAGGAAGTGAACAAAAGTGTTAGCAGCTGTTATGTAAAATAAAAGGGGTGGGATTAAATAAGCTCTGCTTCTTCCTACTCCTTTTCGAACATGTTGAAAACCGGAAATTGCGATGTGTGGTGTTGTATGCATGCATGTTCGGAATAAACTCCAACTCATTCAAGTCCTCATATGTTCATATTTGAACCAGGCATAAAAGTGGAGGAAAAAAAGTCTGGTTTAATACTCGGTTTGTACTTTGTTTATATTCCATTGTCAAAACAAAGCTACCAGATGACATTCCATTGCTGGGAAGAAGAAAAAAAGCCTCCGTGTTATCTTTTCTGTGTTTGACAGTCGCTGTCATCCGAGGTCATTCTGGAGAACAGCAAGCTTCCAGAGGGAGTAACCATCGCCTACACCTCCCGCTGTAAAAACGGGCTGGTTAGCGAGGGGGAAAATGGCCGGAAGTGCTCCAACATCTCCATCGGCGATGAGGTGAGGAGGAGAAGGCTTGATCTTTATCCATGGCGTTGAGAACGGGAAGTTACGACGTCACGGAGTCACATCCGCTGCGTGGATGAACGGCAAGATGGCTATTTTCTTTCTCCCCCAGGTGACGTTCACCATCAGCGTGACATCTCAGGGCTGTCCCAAGCAAGGCCAGCCTGAGACCATCAAGATCAAACCCCTGGGCTTCACGGAGGAAGTGGAGATCTCGCTGCAGTTCATCTGCGAGTGTGAATGCCACAAGGACGGCGTCCCCAACAGCGACCAGTGCTACTTCGGGAACGGCACCTACGAGTGCGGCGCCTGCAAGTAAGCCCGGACCCGCCCGACATGTTCCGGACCCCCCCGGCACAAAAGCCCTGTCCTCCGTCGCAGGTGCAACGAGGGCCGCGTGGGCCGCCGGTGCGAGTGCAGCAGCAACGACGTGGCCAACGAGGACATGGACCGCACCTGCCGCCGGGACAACGGCACCGACATCTGCAGCAACAACGGCGACTGCGTGTGCGGCACCTGCGAGTGCAAGAAGAGAGACAACCGCGAGGAGCGCTACAGCGGGCCGTACTGCGAGTGCGACAACTTCAACTGCGACCGCTCGGGCAACAAACTGTGCGGAGGTGAGTGAGGACGTCTTTCTGTCCCGCACGCACACGCCGGACATTTCAAAGGAGGGATTAGGGCATACTTGCCAAACTTGACAACTCAGAATTTGGGAGATATTCACCGCCTGGGGGGTATATATATATATATATATATATATATATATATATATATATATATATATATATATATATATATATATATATATATATATATATATATATATATATATATGTCTTAATTAGATTAAAAATTATGTCTTAATTAGATTTTTTTTTTTAAATAAAAAAATAAATATCTCCTGAGGATTGAGGTAAACCCCTCATGAAACAGGCCTGTAGAGATGAAATAGTCTTGTGATTTTTTTCCCACACATACATATATATACATATATATATATATATATATATATATATATATATATATATATATATATATATATATATATATATATATATATATATATATATATATATATATATATATATATATATATATATATATATATATATATATATATATATATATATACATATGTATATATATATAAGAAATACTTGAATTTCAGTGAATTACAGCTATATATATATACATATATATATAAATATGCACATTAATATATATATATATATATATAGCTGTAATTCACTGAAATTCAAGTATTTATTTTATATATATATATACAGTATATATAAAAGCTACAGCTATATATATATATATATATATATATATATATATATATATATATATATATATATATATATATATATATATATATATATATATATATATACAGGTATATATATATATACAGGTATATATATATATATACAGGTATATATATATAGCTGTAATTCACTGAAATTCAAGTATTTATTTTAATATATATATACATATATATATATATATATATATATTTATATAATATATTATTTATGTATTACTTATATAAATAATAATATAATAATAAATATTATATAAATATTATTTATTTATTACTCATTTATATATGAATATAATATATAAATAAAAGAATGTTGTTAAAAGGAAAGGCCATGTAACACAGTGGTGAACATGCCCTTTCCCAACTTCTTTGGCACGTGTTGCAGCCATGACATTCTAAGTTCATTATTATTTGCAAAAAAAAAATAAAGTTTATGAGTTTGAACATGAAATATGTTGTCTTTGTAGCATATTCAACTGAATATGGCTTGAAAAGGATTTGCAAATCATTGTATTCCGTTTATATTTACATCTAACACCATTTCCCAACTCATATGGAAACGGGGTTTGCAGTTGGCACACCATACCTAGCAGGAGTTTTCTAAGCATCCTTTTGCATTCCTCCTAGGGCACGGCCGTTGTGAGTGCAGGGTGTGTGTCTGCGACAACATGTGGACCGGCAGCGCCTGCGACTGTTCTCTGGACACCAGCACGTGTCTCGCCGGCAACAAGCAGATCTGTAACGGCAGAGGGACTTGCACCTGCGGCATCTGCAAGTGCACTGACCCCAAGTTCCAGGGACCCACCTGTGAAACCTGCCCCACCTGTCCAGGAGTGTGCACCGAACACAAGTAAGTCTTGCTACGGCTGACAGGAGACCGTTTTGTGGATGGACCGCCATCACCACCACCAATCACCACAATACAATCCCACCCGCAAAATACAAAAACAAATCTGTCTGGAGCCGCAACAAATTAAAAGCCATATTACATACAGATAGTGTGTCATGAGATATACATTGAATTGAGAATACTTAAAGGAAACTAAATGAGCTCAAATATAGCTACAAATGAGGCATAATGATGCAATATGTACATATAGCTAGCCTAAATAGCATGTTAGCATCGATTAGCTTGCCTGATTAGCACTCCACACAAGTCAATAACATCAACAAAACTCACCTCTGTGCACTCACGTACAACGTTAAAAGTCTGGTGGACAAAAATGAGACAGAAAAAGAAGTGGCATAAAACACGTCCTAGAAAGTCGGAGAAAGTTATACATGTAAACAAACTACGGTGAGTTCAAGGACCGCCAAAATTAGTAGGACAAAACGGCGCTCGCCAAATACTCGAATCAGTGAAGCATGTTTAATATAAACAGTGTGATTTACAACAATTAGAGAGGTTTGTGTCATGTTTGTCCTCATACAGAAACCATACTAAAACAAAAAATATATTTTTTCCCCCCTCATCTTTTTCCATTTTTCATACATTTTTGAAAAAGCTCCACCGAGCCACTAGGGCGGCGCTAAAGAGCCGCATGCGGCTCTAGAGCCGCGGGTTGCCGACCCCCGAACTAGACTCAATATTCTGTTGATTTTCTTCAACTTTCAATAGCACTCACAATAAATACGTTGACAAATGTTGATACGAAACCCCAAAACTAGTGAAGTTGTCAGGTTGTGTAAATGGTAAATAAAAAGAGAACACAACAAATCCTTTTCAACTTATATTTAATTGAATAGACTGCAAAGACAAGATATTTCATGTTCAAACTGAGAAACTTTGTTAGTTTTTTGCATATAATCATGAACTTAGAATTTAATGGCAGCGACACATTGCAAAAAAGGGCATTTTTACCACTGTGTTACATGGCCTTTCCTTTTAACAACACTCAGTAAAGGTTTGGGAAGTGAGGAGACACATTTTTGAAGTGGAATTCTTTCCCATTCTTGCTTGATGTACAGCTTAAGTTGTTCAACAGTCTCCCTTCTCATATTTTAGCCTTCATATTTTCAATGTCTGGACTACAGGCAGGCCAGTCTAGTACCCGCACTCTTTTACTATGAAGCCACGCTCTTGTAACACGTGGCTTGGCATTGTCTTGCTGAAATAAGCAGGGGCGTCCATGGTAAAGTTGCTTGGATGGCAACATATGTTGCTGTATGTACCTTTCAGCATTAATGGCGCCTTCACAGATGTGTAAGTTACCCATGTCTTGGCCACTAATACACCCCCCATACCATCACACATGCTGCCTTTTACACTTTGCGCCTAGAACAATCCGGATGGTTCTTTTCCTCTTTGACGTCCAAAGTTTCCAAAAACAATTTGAAACGTGGACTCGTCAGACCACAGAACACTTTTCCGTTTCGCATCAGTCCATCTTAGATGAGCTCGGGCCCAGGAAGATGGCGGTGTTTCTGGGTGTTGTTGATAAATGCCATTTCGCTTTGCATAGCAGAGTTTTAACTTGCACTTACAGATGTAGCGACCAACTGTAGTTACTGTCAGTGGGTTTTCTGAAGTGTTCCATGTGGTGATATCCTTTACACACTGATGTGGCTTTTTGGTGCAGTACCGCCTGAGGGATCCAAGGTGCGTAATATCACGGCTGACGTGCAGTGATTTCTCCAGATTCTCTGAACCTTTTGATGATATTACGGAGCGTAGATGGTGAAATCCCTAAATTCCTTGTTGAGAAATGTTGTTCTTTAACAATTTGCTCAGGCATTTGTTGACAAAGTGGTGACCCTCGCCCCCGTCCTTGTTTGTGAACGACTGAGCGTTTCATGGAATCTACTTTTATACCCAATCATGGCACCCACCTGTTCCCAATTAGCCTGTTCACCTGTGGGATGTTCCAAATAAGTCTCTGATGAGCATTCCTCAACTTTCTCACTCTTTTTTGCCACTTGTGCCAGCTTTTTTGAAACATGTTGCAGGCATCAAATTCCAAATGAGCTAATATTTGCAAAAAATAACAGAGTTTTCCAGTTTGAACGTTAAATATCTTGTCTTTGCAGTCTATTCAACTGAATATAAGTTGAAAAGGATTTGTTGTATTCTCTTTTTATTTAGCGTTTACACAACGTGACAACTTCACCGGTTTTGGGTTTTGTAAATGTAATCGGTATTAGTATCGGCCGATCCCACTCATGGATGATCGGAATGGACAGCATAGAACAGTCCTTGTTATTGGAGCTATTTGTTTGCGTCAGGGGTGTCCAAAGTGCGGCCCGCAGCTAATTGTTTACCGGCCCGCCACACATTCTGGAAATGCTATTGCAAAAAATAAAAATGAACATTAAAAAAAGGGGAATGAGGTGAAATCTAATGAGAAAAAGTTGCAATGTTGACATGCAGGCTGTTTTTTTTCTTTTGTTTTTCTTTGTTTTTCTTTTTTTTGCCACCGCTCCAAAAAAAAAAATAATGACAAAAAAATCCATGCTATAATGAATTATTTTCAAAGCTCCAATTAGTTCAAATGTTTCACTTTAAAATGTTTTATGTGGTAAATATTGCATATGTTGTGTAGTTGCCATATAAAAACAAAGTTTTCTTTGACAAAAGAGCGTAAAACAAACAAAATAACAGCTTAAACGTAAAATGGACAGATATATCTGAAGTTGATCTCGTAATTTAAGTGATGAAAGTAAAAAAAAAATAATAATAAAAATGTATCACTTTATGAGTGGGGCACCTTTTGGATCCCAAATTTATTCAGTGGTATTTTATTTATCTTTTCACTGGGATGACTCAAAAATATTAAATAATTAAAATCAATGGTGTCCTGCATTATTTATATTTTAGGGCTCTAATTACTAAATACTGCATATTTCAGTTTGGGGGGTACTAGGATGATTTTCATAACATGGTCACTACTGCCTAGTTTCTCTTGTTATATTCTTATTTTACTGTTATATTTTTATTCTCGTCGTTGCTTTTTTATTTTTATTCTATTGTAATATTTTTCTATTTTGTCTCCATTTATACCCCCATTATTTACTTTTTACAATTCTTTACACTGCTGCTGGAATTTAAATTTTCCTGAGGGAACTCTCCTGAAGGAATCAATAAAGTACTATCTATCTATCTACTATAAAAAAAACAAAGTTGTTTTTGACAAAAAAGCCATAAAACCTTTTTTTTTTTTTTTTTTTTTAAGTTGATATAGAGATTTACTGTAAGCGTTAAATAAAAAATAATAATACAAATTAGACTTATTTTTAACATTTTAATAACTGAGACCCTTTATGGTAAAATAAATACAAAAAATCCATATATTTTGTTATGGTTTGAAAATGAAAAATATCAAAATGGCCGCCACATGCTTTAATTTTTCCGTTTGCGGCCCTCAGTGGAAAAAGTTTGGACACCCCTGGTTTACGTAATCAGCTTATTAGTGTGACGTCATAATTGCTAATATCGCGCAGCTCTACTTTTTACAGTTTTTTTCAAGTTAGACGATCTCAACGCGCTCCCTTGCTGGTAGAATGATCGCTTCCGGTATAAATAAATGAAACTGACCTAATCTGCTCCTGCAGTCATGTGTTGTGTACCGTAATTTCCGGACTATAAGCCGCACCTGACTATAAGCCGCACCAGCTAAATTTAGGGGAAAATACGGATTGCTCCATATATAAGCCGCACCCGGCTATAAGCCGCACCCGACTATAAGCCGCACCAGCTAAATTTAGGGGAAAATACAGATTGCTCCATATATAAGACGCACCCGACTATAAGCCGCACCTGACTATAAGCCGCACCAGCTAAATTTAGGGGAAAATACAGATTGCTCCATATATAAGCCGCACCCGACTATAAGCCGCACCAGCTAAATTTAGGGGAAAACACAGATTGCTCCATATATAAGCCGCACCCGACTATAAGCCGCACCCGACTATAAGCCGCACCAGCTAAATTTAGGGGGAAATACAGATTGCTCCATATATAAGACGCACCCGACTATAAGCCGCACCTGACTATAAGCCGCACCAGCTAAATTTAGGGGAAAATACAGATTGCTCCACATATAAGCCGCACCCGACTATAAGCCGCACCTGACTGTAAGCCGCACCAGCTAAATTTAGGGGAAAATACGGATTGCTCCATATATAAGCCGCACCCGACTATAAGCCGCACCCGACTATAAGCCGCACCAGCTAAATTTAGGGGAAAATACGGATTGCTCCATATATAAGCCGCACCCGACTATAAGCCGCACCTGACTGTAAGCCGCACCAGCTAAATTTACGGGAAAATACAGATTGCTCCATATATAAGCCGCACCCGACTATACGCCGCACCTGACTATAAGCCGCACCAGCTAAATTTAGGGGAAAATACAGATTGCTCCAAATAAAAGCCGCACCCGACTATAAGCCGCAGGGTTTTGATGTGTAATTAGCGTAGTATATAGGGGTTCCTGCTACCACGGAGGGGATTGTCGGGACAGAGATGACTGTTTGGGAACGCAAAGCGTCCCATTTATTAACTATAAATCTTTCAATCATTCAATCAAACTTTCACATCTTTGACATGGCGAACAGCATTCGTGCAGAGTACAAATAATACAACGGTGCAAAGTAATACAAAGTGCTCGCCTGTACGTTATCAAAATAAGCAGCCTACCGGTATATGAAAAGTCAGTCTTTAATCATTGTGTCATCGTCTTCCTCCTGCGTACTAAAACCACCGAAATCCTCTTCGTCGGTGTCGGAGAAGAACAGGCCGTATATAAGCCGCACCCTTGTATAAGCCGCAGGGACCAGAACGAGGGGAAAAAGTAGCGGCTTATAGTCCGGAAATTACGGTATATATTTCCAAAAAGTTTCATCTTAGGCGGGACTGTCTTCAAAAATCCAAGGTGTCGCAGGCACCCCGACAATACTCGCCGTGACACGCGGCGTTTGTTCGTCTTCCTGCAGAGAGTGCGTCCAATGTCGGGCTTTTGGGACGGGGGAGAAGAAGGAGACGTGCGAGAGGGACTGCAGCTACTTCAACTTGATCAAAGTGAAGGACCGGGACAAGCTGCCTCAGCCCAACGACGCCTCCTACCCCGTCATGCACTGCAAGGAGAGGGACGCCAACGACTGCTGGTTCTACTACACCTACGCCATCAACAACAACACGGAGAAGGAAGTCCACGTGGTGGAAACTCTGGGTAAGGAACTTTGACAAGAAACCTTCATTCCAAGCTTTGTGGCGATTGCTTTTCAAGGATATCTTAGTCCCAGGCGACCAAATTACAGCCCAGGGGCCATTTTTGTCCCAAAGTTATGTCACAAACTTGTGTGTGGTGTTGCTTCCTTATTTGTCATTACTCAATTTTAATGTGTAGCAGTGGCAACTGAACTGAATGTGACAGCTGGAACAAAAAACACAGATTGTTAGTCCAGAATCTTCATGTTCCTCATGGACCGACCTGATTACTTTGTAATGGATTTAAATTGTTTTTTTAAGGATATCTTAGTCCCAGGCGACCAAATTACAGTCCAGGGGCCATTTTTGTCTCAAAGTTATGTTACAAACTTGTGTGTGGTGTTGCTTCCTTATTTGTCATTACTCAATTTGAATGTGCAGCAGTGGCAACTGAACTGAATGCGACACCTGTAACAAAAAACACAAGAGTATCGTTAGTCCAGAATCTTCATGTTCCTCATGGACCGACCTGATTACTTTGTAATGGATTTAAATTGGTTTTTCAAGGATATCTTAGTCCCAGGCGACCAAATTGCAGCCCGGGGGCCATTTTTGTCACAAAGTTATGTTACAAAGTTTTGTGTGGTGTTGCTTCCTTATTTGTCATTACTCAATTTTAATGTGTAGCAGTGGCAACTGAACTGAATGTGACACCTGGAACAAAAAACACAGATAGGAGTATTGTTAGTCCAGAATCTTCATGTTCCTCATGGACCGACCTGATTACTTTGTAATGGATTTAAATTGTTTTTTTCAAGGATATCTTAGTCCCAGGCGACCAAGTTACAGCCCGGGGGCCATTTTTGTCCCCAAGTTTTCTTACAAACTTTTGTGTGGTGTTGCTTCCTTATTTGTCATTACTCGATTTTAATGTGTAGCAGTGGCAACTGAACTGAATGCGACAGCTGGAACAAAAAACACAGATAGGAGTATCGTTAGTCCAGAATCTTCATGTTCCTCATGGACCGACCTGATTACTTTGTAATGGATTTAAATTGTTTTTTTCAAGGATATCTTAGTCCCAGGTGACCAAGTTACAGCCCGGGGGCCATTTTTGTCCCCAAGTTTTCTTACAAACTTTTGTGTGGTGTTGCTTCCTTATTTGTCATTACTCGATTTTAATGTGTAGCAGTGGCAACTGAACTGAATGTGACAGCTGGAACAAAAAACACAGATAGGAGTATTGTTAGTCCAGAATCTTCATGTTCCTCATTGACTGACCTTATTACTTTTTAATGGATTTAAATTGGTTTTCAAGGATATCTTAGTCCCAGGCGACCAAATTACAGTCCAGGGGCCATTTTTGTCCCCAAGTTATGTTACAAACTTTTGTGTGGTGTTGCTTCCTTATTTGTCATTACTCAATTTGAATGTGTAGCAGTGGCAACTGAACTGAATGTGACAGCTGGAACAAAAAACACAGATAGGAGTATCGTTAGTCCAGAATCTTCATGTTCCTCATGGACCGACCTGATTACTTTGTAATGGATTTAAATTGGTTTTTCAAGGATATCTTAGTCCCAGGCGACCAAATTACAGTCCGGGGGACATTTTTGTCACAAAGTTATGTTACAAACTTTTGTGTGGTGTTGCTTCCTTATTTGTCATTACTCAATTTGAATGTGTAGCAGTGGCAACTGAACTGAATGCGACAGCTGGAACAAAATACACAGATAGGAGTATCGTTAGTCCAGAATCTTCATGTTCCTCATGGACCGACCTGATTACTTTGTAATGGATTTAAATTGGTTTTTCAAGGATATCTTAGTCCCAGGCGACCAAATTACAGTCCAGGGGCCATTTTTGTCCCCAAGTTATGTTACAAACTTTTGTGTGGTGTTGCTTCCTTATTTGTCATTACTCAATTTGAATGTGTAGCAGTGGCAACTGAACTGAATGCGACAGCTGGAACAAAAAACACAGATAGGAGTATCGTTAGTCCAGAATCTTCATGTTCCTCATGGACCGACCTGATTACTTTGTAATGGATTTAAATTGTTTTTCAAGGATATCTTAGTCCCAGGCGACCAAATTACAGTCGGGGGGCCATTTTTGTCCCAAAATTATGTCACAAACTTGTGTGTGGTGTTGCTTCCTTATTTGTCATTACTCGATTTTAATGTGTAGCAGTGGCAACTGAACTGAATGTGACAGCTGGAACAAAAAACACAGATAGGAGTATTGTTAGAATCTTCATCCAGAATCTTCATGTTCCTCATGGACCGACCTGATTACTTTGTAATGGATTTAAATTGGTTTTTCAAGGATATCTTAGTCCCAGGCGACCAAATTACAGTCCAGGGGCCATTTTTGTCCCCAAGTTATGTTACAAACTTTTGTGTGGTGTTGCTTCCTTATTTGTCATTACTCAATTTGAATGTGTAGCAGTGGCAACTGAACTGAATGCGACAGCTGGAACAAAAAACACAGATAGGAGTATCGTTAGTCCAGAATCTTCATGTTCCTCATGGACCGACCTGATTACTTTGTAATGGATTTAAATTGTTTTTCAAGGATATCTTAGTCCCAGGCGACCAAATTACAGTCGGGGGGCCATTTTTGTCCCAAAATTATGTCACAAACTTGTGTGTGGTGTTGCTTCCTTATTTGTCATTACTCGATTTTAATGTGTAGCAGTGGCAACTGAACTGAATGTGACAGCTGGAACAAAAAACACAGATAGGAGTATCGTTAGTCCAGAATCTTCATGTTCCTCATGGACCGGCCTGATTACTTTGTAATGGATTTAAATTGGTTTTTCAAGGATATCTTAGTCCCAGGCGACAAAATTACAGCCTGGGGGCCATTTTTGTCCCAAAGTGATGTCACAAACTTTTGTGTGGTGTTGCTTCCTTATTTGTCATTACTCGATTTTAATGTGTAGCAGTGGCAGTCTTGGCTTCTTACCTTTCTCCCTCTGCAACCAAATGGCTGTTCATATTTTGAGTGATTGATGACGCGCTTTATTCCGGCTACAGGAAGGTGGTTTCATACGTCACTTCCTGTTTAAATGGCTTACAAAATAAGAAATAACGCGCTGACTAAATGAGGAAACATTTGTGGTTATAAATTGAGAGACTTCTAGCGTTTAAAGACCCAGTGTCCCCTAAATGTGTCCTAACGCTCCTTTGCTGGCTTTCAGACTGTCCTGCTGGGCCCGACATCATCCCCATAGTGGCGGGCGTGGTCGCCGGCATCGTCCTGATTGGTCTAGCCCTGCTGCTCATCTGGAAGCTGCTGACCATCATCCACGATCGCAGAGAGTTTGCTAAATTTGAGAAGGAGAAGATGAACGCCAAATGGGATACGGTGAGATATTAGCAGGAGAGTTTGGATATTTCATAGCCAGTGTTTGGGGATGGCCACTCGGGTGTTTCCTGCGAAGGACCAAACCGGAATTTTTGCTTTTGAGGGCAGGAAAAAAGTAGTAACGTGCAGTACCGGAGTCCACCAGAGAGGCAGCAGCTGCCTAAAGTGGTCTCCTGAAGAAGAAGTGCTTCAGCAGCCTGCTATGAGCTGTAAACATGAATATTAGGAGAATTAACATGAATATTAAGAGAATTAAATGAATATTAGGAGAATTAACATGAATATTAGGAGAATTAAATGAATATTAGGAGAATTAACATGAATTATAGGAGAATTAAATGAATATTAGGAGAATTAACATAAATATAAGGAGAATTAACATGAATATAAGGAGAATTAACATGAATTATAGGAGAATTAAATGAATATTAGGAGAATTAACATGAATATAAGGAGAATTAACATGAATATAAGGAGAATTAACATGAATATAAGGAGAATTAAATGAATAGTAGGAGAATTAACATGAATATAAGGAGAATTAACATGAATATAAGGATAATTTAATTAATATTAGGAGAATTAAATTAATATTAGGAGAATTAACATGAATATAAGGAGAATTAAATGAATAGTAGGAGAATTAACATGAATATTAGGAGAATTAACATGAATATTAGGAGAATTAAATTAATATTAGGAGAATTAACATGAATATAAGGAGAATTAACATGAATATTAGGAGAATTAAAATATTAGGAGAATTAACATGAATATTAGGAGAATTAAATGAATATTAGGAGAATTAACATGAATTATAGGAGAATTAAATGAATATTAGGAGAATTAACATAAATATAAGGAGAATTAACATGAATATAAGGAGAATTAACATGAATTATAGGAGAATTAAATGAATATTAGGAGAATTAACATGAATATAAGGAGAATTAACATGAATATAAGGAGAATTAACATGAATATAAGGAGAATTAAATGAATAGTAGGAGAATTAACATGAATATAAGGAGAATTAACATGAATATAAGGATAATTTAATTAATATTAGGAGAATTAAATTAATATTAGGAGAATTAACATGAATATAAGGAGAATTAAATGAATAGTAGGAGAATTAACATGAATATTAGGAGAATTAACATGAATATTAGGAGAATTAAATGAATATTAGGAGAATTAACATGAATATTAGGAGAATTAACATGAATATTAGGAGAATTAAAATATTAGGAGAATTAAATGAATATTAGGAGAATTAACATGAATATTAGGAGAATTAAATGAATATTAGGAGAATTAACATGAATATTAGGATAATTAAATGAATATCAGGAGAATTAACATAATTATCAGGATAATTAAAATGAATATTAGGAGAATTAAATTAATACTAGCAGAATTAACATGAATATTAGGAGAATTAGATGAATATTAAGAGAATTAACATGAATATTAGGAGAATTAAATAAATATTAGGAGAATTAACATGAATATTAGGAGAATTAACATGAATATGGAGAATTAACATGAATATTAGGATAATTAAATTAATATTAGGAGAATTAACATGAATATTAGGAGAATTAACATGAATATTAGGAGAATTAAATGAATATTAGGAGATTTAACATGAATATTAGGAGAATTAAATGAATATTAGGAGAATTAACATGAATATAAGGTGAATTAACATGAATATAAGGAGAATTAAATTAATATTAGGAGAATTAACATGAATATAAGGAGATTTAAATAAATAGTAGGAGAATTAACATGAATATTAGGAGAATTAACATGAATATTAGGAGAATTAAATGAATATTAGGAGAATTAACATGAATATTAGGATAATTAAATGAATATTAGGAGAATTAACATGAATATTAGGAGAATTAACATGAATATTATGAGAATTAACATGAATATTAGGATAATTAAATGAATATTAGGAGAATTAACATGAATGTTAGGAGAATTAACATGAATATTAGGAGAATTAAATGAATATAAGGAGAATTAACATGAATATAAGGAGAATTAAATTAATATTAGGAGAATTAACATGAATATAAGGAGAATTAACATGAATATTAGGAGAATTAAATGAATATTAGGAGAATTAAATGAATATTAGGATAATTAACATGAATATTAGGATAATTAACATGAATATTAGGAGAATTAACATGAATATTAGGATAATTAACATGAATATTAGGATAATTAACATGAATATTAGCAGAATTAACATGAATATTAGGAGAATTAACATGGATATTAGGAGAATTAACATGAATATTAGGAGAATTAAATTAATATTAGGAGAATTAACATGAATATAAGGAGAATTAAATGAATAGTAGGAGAATTAACATGAATATTAGGAGCATTAACATGAATATTAGGATAATTAACATGAATATTAGGATAATTAAATGAATATTAGGAGAATTAACATGAATATTAGGAGAATTAACATGAATATTATGAGAATTAACATGAATATTATAAGAATTAAATAAATATTAGGAGAATTAAATGAATATTAGGAGAATTAACATGAATATTAGCAGAATTAACATGAATATTAGGAGAATTAACATGAATATTAGGAGAATTAAATGAATATTAAGAGAATTAACATGAATATTAGGAGAATTAAATGAATATTAGGAGAATTAACATGAATGTTAGGAGAATTAACATGAATATTAGGAGAATTAAATGAATATAAGGAGAATTAACATGAATATAAGGAGAATTAAATTAATATTAGGAGAATTAACATGAATATAAGGAGAATTAACATGAATATTAGGAGAATTAAATGAATATTAGGAGAATTAACAAGAATATTAGGAGAAATAAATGATTAGGAGAATTAACATGAATATAAGGAGAATTAAATTAATATTAGGAGAATTAACATGAATATAAGGATAATTAACATGAATATTAGGATAATTAACATGAATATTAGGAGAATTAACATGAATATTAGGATAATTAACATGAATATTAGCAGAATTAACATGAATATTAGGAGAATTAACATGGATATTAGGAGAATTAACATGAATATTAGGAGAATTAAATGAATATTAGGAGAATTAACATGAATATTAGGAGAATTAACATGAATATTAGGAGAATTAAATGAATATTAGGAGAATTAACATGAATATAAGGAGAATTAAATTCATATTAGGAGAATTAACATGAATATAAGGAGAATTAACATGAATATTAGGAAAATTAACATGAATATTAGGAGAATTAAATGAATATTAGGAGAATTAAATGAATATTAGGAGAATTAACATGAATATTAGGAGAATTAACATGAATATTAGGAGAATTAACATGAATATAAGGAGAATTAAATTAATATTAGGAGAATTAACATGAATAGTAGGAGAATTAAATGAATATTAGGAGAATTAACATGAATATTAGCAGAATTAACATGAATATTAGGAGAATTAACATGAATATTAGGAGAATTAAATGAATATTAAGAGAATTAACATGAATATTAGGAGAATTAAATGAATATTAGGAGAATTAACATGAATGTTAGGAGAATTAACATGAATATTAGGAGAATTAAATGAATATAAGGAGAATTAACATGAATATAAGGAGAATTAAATGAATAGTAGGAGAATTAACATGAATATTAGGAGCATTAACATGAATATTAGGATAATTAACATGAATATTAGGATAATTAAATGAATATTAGGAGAATTAACATGAATATTAGGAGAATTAACATGAATATTATGAGAATTAACATGAATATTATAAAAATTAAATAAATATTAGGAGAATTAAATGAATATTAGGAGAATTAACATGAATATTAGCAGAATTAACATGAATATTAGGAGAATTAACATGAATATTAGGAGAATTAAATGAATATTAAGAGAATTAACATGAATATTAGGAGAATTAAATGAATATTAGGAGAATTAACATGAATGTTAGGAGAATTAACATGAATATTAGGAGAATTAAATGAATATAAGGAGAATTAACATGAATATAAGGAGAATTAAATTAATATTAGGAGAATTAACATGAATATAAGGAGAATTAACATGAATATTAGTAGAATTAAATGAATATTAGGAGAATTAACAAGAATATTAGGAGAAATAAATGATTAGGAGAATTAACATGAATATAAGGAGAATTAAATTAATATTAGGAGAATTAACATGAATATAAGGAGAATTAACATGAATATTAGGAGAATTAACATGAATTATAGGAGAATTAAATGAATATTAGGAGAATTAACATGAATATAAGGAGAATTAACATGAATATTAGGAGAATTAACATGAATATAAGGAAAATTAACATGAATATAAGGAGAATTAAATGAATAGTAAGAGAATTAACATGAATATAAGGAGAATTAAATTAATATTAGGAGAATTAAATTACTATTAGGAGAATTAACATGAATATAAGGAGAATTAAATGAATAGTAGGAGAATTAACATGAATATTAGGAGAATTAACATGAATATTAGCAGAATTAACATGAATATTAGGAGAATTAACATGAATATTAGGAGAATTAAATGAATATTAAGAGAATTAACATGAATATTAGGAGAATTAAATGAATATTAGGAGAATTAACATGAATGTTAGGAGAATTAACATGAATATTAGGAGAATTAAATGAATATAAGGAGAATTAACATGAATATAAGGACAATTAAATTAATATTAGGAGAATTAACATGAATATAAGGAGAATTAACATGAATATTAGGAGAATTAAATGAATATTAGGAGAATTAAATGAATATTAGGATAATTAACATGAATATTAGGAGAATTAAATGAATATTAGGAGAATTAACATGAATATTAGGAGAATTAACATGAATATAAGGAGAATTAAATTAATATTAGGAGAATTAACATGAATAGTAGGAGAATTAAATGAATATTAGGAGAATTAACATGAATATAAGGAGAATTAAATGAATATTAGGAGAATTAACATGAATATTAGGAGAATTAACATGAATATTAGGAGAATTAAATGAATATTAGGAGAATTAACATGAATATTAGGAGAATTAACATGACTATTAGGAGAATTAAATGAATATCAGGAGAATTAACATGAATATAAGGATAATTAAATGAATAGTAGGAGAATTTAATGAATATTAGGAGAATTAACATGAATATTAGGAGAATTAACATGAATATTAGGAGAATTAACATGAATATTAGAAGAATTAACATGAATATTAGGATAATTAATTGCTGTAATTGTCCTTAACCGTAATGATATCGGTTAAGGACGTTTTTATTGAAGCATATTATTTTATAAATGGAATCCAGTGATTATTCTCTGCTTTAAGGTGGCTGACATTTTAAACACGAGACGCCGTATCATTAAAAACTTCTTTTTTTTTTTTTTTTTTTGCAAATGCTAAAAAATGTCCATCCCTCACCCTGACTAGATGACATTTCAGATCTTCTTCACACCTACACTGCTCATACCAATGCATGCATCACAATCACAAATACTTTATTAATCCCCCAGGGGAAATTAACATTTTCAGCACAATCCCATTCAAGATCAGACAAACATTACAAGGGAGACAGAACAGGATCAAACATTACAGGGAGCCAGAACAGGATCAAACATTACAAGGGAGACAGAACAGGATCAAACATTACAAGGGAGACAGAACAGGATCAAACATTACAAGGGAGACAGAACAGGATCAAACATTACAGGGAGACAGAACAGGATCAAACATTACAGGGAGACAGAACAGGATCAAACATTACAGGGAGCCAGAACAGGATCAAACATTACAGGGAGACATAACAGGATCAAACATTACAGGGAGCCAGAACAGGATCAAACATTACAGGGAGACAGAACAGGATCAAACATTACAGGGAGACAGAACAGGATCAAACATTACAGGGAGCCAGAACAGGATCAAACATTACAGGGAGACAGAACAGGATCAAACATTACAGGGAGCCAGAACAGGATCAAACATTACAGGGAGACAGAACAGGATCAAACATTACAGGGAGCCAGAACAGGATCAAACATTACAGGGAGACAGAACAGGATTAAACATTACAGGGAGCCAGAACAGGATCAAACATTACAGGGAGCCAGAACAGGATCAAACATTACAGGGAGCCAGAACAGGATCAAACATTACAGGGTGACAGAACAGGATCAAACATTACAGGGGAGCCAGAACAGGATCAAACATTACAGGGAGACAGAACAGGATCAAACATTACAGGGAGCCAGAACAGGATCAAACATTACAGGGAGACAGAACAGGATCAAACATTACAGGGAGACAGAACAGGATCAAACATTACAGGGAGCCAGAACAGGATCAAACATTACAGGGAGACAGAACAGGATCAAACATTACAGGGAGACAGAACAGGATCAAACATTACAGGGAGACAGAACAGGATCAAACATTACAGGGAGACAGAACAGGATCAAACATTACAGGGAGACAGAACAGGATCAAACATTACAGGGAGCCAGAACAGGATCAAACATTACAGGGAGACAGAACAGGATCAAACATTACAGGGAGCCAGAACAGGATCAAACATTACAGGGAGCCAGAACATGATCAAACATTACAGGGAGACAGAACAGGATCAAACATTACAGGGAGACAGAACAGGATCAAACATTACAGGGGAGACAGAACAGGACCAAACATTACAGGGAGCCAGAACAGGATCAAACATTACAGGGAGACAGAACAGAAAAGGTGAGATACAGGTAAACAATGGGGGGTGAGAAAAAATAAATAATAAAAACAGGTGCCGAGTGCAATGGCGAACTTTAAACGTGTGAGGATCGTGTATCGTGTGTCGTAAATGAGATTTGCAGAGGCCTTAATATGAGAGCGCCGTTCCCTATTTTCCTTGTGGGGAGTCACAGCTGAAGAAACAGATCCATGATGTTGCTTTTGAACCGGGCTCAAAATGAAACGGAAAAAGTGGGAGGCCGCATGGACTTTTTAGGTAATGTTATGCACTGTGAGCAGGCGGGGCGTGTCCTCAGCTCCTCTCCTGCTCAGTCCTCAGTAACATGACCACAGTCTGCAGTCTGCCTCCCCCTAGTGGTGGCATCACCTCATTCTTCCTCCATCTAGTGGTGGAAATGACTTATTCCCACTCGGCTGATTCCTAACCCCTTTTTTTTGGTTCTGGTTATCTTTTGTCATCTTTGTTCTTTCCTCCCTCGCAGACTTGTTTTTGTTCTCTTACCCTTTCTGTCCTTTTCTGTGCTCATTCTCTACCTGTAGCAAGACAACCCCATATACAAGAGTCCTATCAATAAGTTCCAGAATCCAAACTATGGACGTAGACCAGATGCCCTTTAAGTTTGTATTCCTTTTCATGTCCACCAGGTTTTCCCCGCATGGCTTGTTGGTGTGTGTGTGTGTGTGTGTTTGTGTGTGTGTGTGTGTGTGTGTGTGTGTGTGTGTGTGTGTGTGTGTGTGTGTGTGTGTGTGTGTGTGTGTGTGTGTGTGTGTGTGTGTGTGTGTGTGTTTGCACACTCGCTTTCTTCTTCTTGCCCTTTACTTGTAGGAGCGATAAGAGGAACACATTATCCCGGTTTTATTGGATGCTTTGTTTGTTTTCCAACAATGCAGCATACATGAAGGTGTAGAGCAGGGGTCACCAACACGGTGCCCGCGGGCACCAGGTCGCCCGTAAGGACCAGATGAGTAGCCCGCTGGCCTGTTCTAAAAATAGCTCAAATAGCAGCACTTACCAGTGAGCTGCCTCTATTTTTTAAATTGTATTTATTTACTAGCAAGCTGGTCTCGCTTTGCTCGACATTTTTAATTCTAAGAGAGACAAAACTCAAATAGAATTTGAAAATCCAAGAAAATATTTGAAAGACTTGGTCTTCACTTGTTTAAATAAATTCATTTATTTTTTTACTTTGCTTCTTACAACTTTCAGAAAGACAATTTTAGAGGAAAAATACAACCTTAAAAATGATTTTAGGAGTTTTAAACACATATACCTTTTTACCTTTTAAATTCCTTCCTCTTCTTTCCTGACAATTTAAATCAATGTTCAAGTGCATTTATTTTTTTTATTGTAAAGAATAATAAATACATTTTAATTTAATTCTTCATTTTAGCTTCTGTTTTTTCGACGAAGAATATTTGTGAAATATTTCTTCAAACTTATTATGATTAAAATTCAAAAAAATGATTCTGGCAAATCTAGAAAATCTGTACAATCAAATCTAAATCTTATTTCAAAGTCTTTTGAATTTCTTTTAAAATTTTTGTTCTGGAAATTCTAGAAGAAATAATGATTTGTCTTTGTTAGAAATATAGCTTGGTCCAATTTGTTATATATTCTAACAAAGTGCAGATTGGATTTTAACCTATTTAAAACATGTCATCAAAATTCTAAAATTAATCTTAATCAGGAAAAATTACTAATGATGTTCCATAAATTCTTTTTTAAATTTTTTCCAAAAGATTCGAATTAGCTTGTTTTTCTCTTCTTTTTTTTGGTTGAATTTTGAATTTTAAAGAGTCGAAATTGAAGATAAACTATGTTTCAAAATTTAATTTTCATTTTTTTCGTGTTTTCTCTTCTTTTATAAAGAAGCTAGCTAGTTAAAATGGGATATTGTGATTTCACAAGACTCTCTTAGAAGTGATCATTTGAAAATGTTCAATTTAAAAAATGTGCACTTAGAGAAAATATAAAAATAAAGTGTTGCATATTGATATTTATCTGTTTCTATATATATTTATTGTGAGAAATCATTAAGATGATCAGTGTTTCCACAAAGATAAATATAATTAATTATTAATAATAACATAGAGTTAAAGGTAAATTGAGCAAATTGGCTATTTCTGGCAATTTATTTAAGTGTGTATCAAACTGGTAGCCCTCCGCATTAATCACTACCCAAGAAGTAGCTCTTGCTTTCAAAAAGGTTGGTGACCCCTGGTGTAGAGCAATAGTGGAGTAAACGCATGAGTGTGCTGTGATAAAACACAGGATTAGGTTTGATTCAGACTACTATCACAAAGCTGCTGTCCGGTAAGTCGGTTTTGGATTAAAGATGGCGTCACGTATTTCGACTTCAGTGTTAACATCAAAGGCATGTCATGATTGTGTGTCGTCACTTTGAATGTATCTTTAGATTTACACTGGTAGGTCAAGTTTCCATGTCTCAGTACTTTTTGCACCACTTACAGGAACACTTTGATCCCTAAGTTGACCAATAAATGTCTTGGTTTTCTTCATGGTGCTGTTCACTAGTGACTGGAAACTCAAACTATTTTACTCACTTGAGTTCTATTGAGTTAAGTTCAAGTTAAAGACTGTCCCACACACACTAGGTGTGGTGAAATATGTCCTCTGCATTTGACCCATCCCCTTGATCACCCCCTGGGAGGTGAGGGGAGCAGTGAGCAGCAGCAGTGGCCTCCCCCGGGAATCATTTTTGGTGATTTAACCCCCAATTCCAACCCTTGATGCGGAGTGCCAAGCAGGGAGGTAATAGCTCCCATTTTTATAGTCTTTGGTATGACTCGGCCGGGGTTTGAACTCACGACCTACCCATCTCAGGGCGGACACTGAGTAGTTGCTCACTGGAGTAAAAGTCATCGCAAAGCGTATCACTTAGTGCACCTGTGAGTCAGTGAAAGTCGAGTCTTCATTAAAGTACACATGAGTCACTAAAGTCGAGTCTTCATCAAGTACCCATGAGTCAGTGAAAGTAGAGTCTTCATCGAGTACCCATGAGTCAGTGAAAGTAGAGTCTTCATCAAGTACCCATGAGTCAGTGAAAGTAGAGTCTTCATCAAGTACCCATGAGTCAGTGAAAGTAGAGTCTTCATCAAGTGCCCATGAGTCAGTGAAAGTAGAGTCTTCATCAAGTACCCATGAGTCAATGAAAGTAGGGTTTTCATAGAGTACCCGTGAGTCAGTGAAAGTAGTCTTCATCAAGTGCCCATGAGTCAGTGAAAGTGGTCTTCATCGAGTACCCATGAGTCAGTGAAAGTAGAGTCTTCATCAAGTACCCATGAGTGAATGAAAGTAGAGTCTTCATCAAGTAGCCATGAGTCAGTGAAAGCAGATTCTTCATCAAGTACCCATGAGTCAGTGAAAGTAGAGTCTTCATCAAGTACCCATGAGTCAGTGAAAGTAGAGTCTTCATCAAGTACCCATGAGTCAGTGAAAGTAGAGTCTTCATCAAGTACCCATGAGTCAGTGAAAGTAGAGTCTTCATCAAGTACCCATGAGTCAGTGAAAGTAGAGTCTTCATCAAGTACCCATGAGTCAGTGAAAGTAGAGTCTTCATCAAGTGCCCATGAGTCAGTGAAAGTAGAGTCTTCATCAAGTACCCATGAGTCAGTGAAAGTAGGGTTTTCATAGAGTACCCGTGAGTCAGTGAAAGTAGTCTTCATCAAGTGCCCATGAGTCAGTGAAAGTGGTCTTCATCGAGTGCCCATGAGTCAGTGAAAGTAGAGTCTTCATCAAGTACCCATGAGTCAGTGAAAGTAGAGTCTTCATCAAGTACCCATGAGTCAGTGAAAGCAGATTCTTCATCAAGTACCCATGAGTCAGTGAAAGTAGAGTCTTCATCAAGTACCCATGAGTCAGTGAAAGTAGATTCTTCATCAAGTACCCATGAGTCAGTGAAAGTAGAGTCTTCATCAAGTACCCGTGATTCAGTGAAAGTAGAGTCTTCATCAAGTACCCATGAGTCAGTGAAAGTAGAGTCTTCATCAAGTGCCCATGAGTCAGTGAAAGTAGAGTCTTCATCAAGTACCCATGAGTCAGTGAAAGGGTTTTCATAGAGTACCCGTGAGTCAGTGAAAGTAGTCTTCATCAAGTGCCCATGAGTCAGTGAAAGTGGTCTTCATCGAGTGCCCATGAGTCAGTGAAAGTAGAGTCTTCATCAAGTACCCATGAGTGAATGAAAGTAGAGTCTTCATCAAGTAGCCATGAGTCAGTGAAAGCAGATTCTTCATCAAGTACCCATGAGTCAGTGAAAGTAGAGTCTTCATCATGTACCTATGAGTCAGTAAAAGTAGAGTCTTCATCAAGTACCCATGAGTGAATGAAAGTAGAGTCTTCATCAAGTACCCATGAGTCAGTGAAAGTAGAGTCTTCATCAAGTACCCATGAGTGAATGAAAGTAGAGTCTTCATCAAGTACCCATGAGTCAGTGAAAGTAGAGTCTTCATCAAGTACCCATGAGTCAGTGAAAGTAGAGTCTTCATCAAGTACCCATGAGTCAGTGAAAGTAGAGTCTTCATCAAGTACCCATGAGTCAGTGAAAGTAGGGTTTTCATACAGTACCCGTGAGTCAGTGAAAGTAGTCTTCATCAAGTGCCCATGAGTCAGTGAAAGTAGAGTCTTCATCAAGTGCCCATGAGTCAGTGAAAGTAGAGTCTTCATCAAGTGCCCATGAGTCAGTGAAAGTAGTGTTTTCATAGAGTACCCGTGAGTCAGTGAAAGTAGTCTTCATCAAGTACGAATGAGTCAGTGAAAGTAGAGTCTTCATCAAGTACCCATGAGTCAGTGAAAGTAGTCTTCATCAAGTACCCATGAGTCAGTGAAAGTAGAGTCTTCATAGAGTACCTGTGAGTCAGTGAAAGTTGAATCTTCATAGAGTACCCATGAGTTAGTGAAAGTTGAATCTTTAAGTACCTATGAGTCAGTGAAAGTTGAATCTCCATAGAGTACCTATGAGTCAGTGAAAGTTGAATCTTCATAGACTACCTATGAGTCAGTGAAAGTTGAGTTCTCATTGAGTACCCGTGAGTCAGTGAGACTTGAGCCTTCCTGAGTGTCACAGAGCAGTGTGTCCTCCAGGTCTGGTCAGAGAACAGGAAGTACTGAAACAGGAAGTACTGAAACATTGAACATGTGCGTACAAAAGTTTGGACAAGTACACATTTGGATCACTTTTAAAGTTTCTCGTGTTTGGTCCTAACTTCCACACCAGAGTCCCTAACTAGTGTGCCAAACTTCATGTTGTTATCTCCTAAGTGTCATGTTGTATCTCCTAAGTGTCATGATATCTCCTAAGTGTCATGTTATCTCCTAAGTGTCATGTTATCTCCTAAGTGTCATGTTGTATCTCCTAAGTGTCATGTTATCTCCTAAGTGTCATGCTGTATCTCCTAAGTGTCATGTTATCTCCTAAGTATTATCTCCTAAGTGTCATGTTGTATCTCCTAAGTGTCATGTTGTATCTCCTAAGTGTCATGTTATCTCCTAAGTGTCATGTTGTATCTCCTAAGTGTCATGTTATCTCCTAAGTATTATCTCCTAAGTGTCATGTTGTATCTCCTAAGTGTCATGTTGTATCTCCTAAGTGTCATGTTATCTCCTAAGTATTATCTCCTAAGTGTCATGTTGTATCTCCTAAGTGTCATGTTGTTATCTCCTAAGTGTCATGTTGTTATCTCCTAAGTGTCATGTTATCTCCTAAGTGTCATGTTGTATCTCCTAAGTGTCATGTTGTCTCCTAAGTATTATCTCCTAAGTGTCATGTTATCTCCTAAGTGTCATGTTATCTCCTAAGTGTCATGTTGTATCTCCTAAGTGTCATGTTATCTCCTAAGTGTCATGTTGTTATCTCCTAAGTGTCATGTTATCTCCTAAGTGTCGCTGTGTTTCCTTCAGGGTGAGAATCCCATCTACAAAAGTGCCGTCACCACCGTGGTCAACCCCAAGTATGAAGGCAAATGCTGAGGAGACGGTTGTCACGACAACGCTCCATTTGACCAGCGCCGCCTCCACTAACACGCGTATTTATGTGCTTCTCTCTTATTGTGGATGTACAGTACATGTATATACTTTGAACAGTCACATGTGTGCAAGAAAAGAAGCCCCTTTGTCACCACGCTATCACCAACATACACGGGAATATTCAGCTTGGTAAAGGTTTGTCGTGTGCACTTCTACGGTGTGTTGGACCTGAGGAGTGGTCTATGTAGGGTGGTCTATGTAGAGTGGTCTATGTAGGGTGGTCTATGTAGGGTGGTCTATGTAGAGTGGTCTATGTAGAGTGGTCTATGTAGAGTGGTCTATGTAGAGTGGTCTATGTAGGGTGGTCTATGTAAAGTGGGCTATGTATTGTGGTCTATGTAGAGTGGTCTATGTAGAGTGGTCTATGTAGGGTGGTCTATGTAGAGTGGTCTATGTAGAGTGGTCTATGTAGAGTGGTCTATGTAGGGTGGTCTATGTAGGGTGGTCTATGTAGAGTGGTCTATGTAGAGTGGTCTATGTAGAGTGGTCTATGTAGGGTGGTCTATGTAGAGTGGTCTATGTAGAGTGGTCTATGTAGAGTGGTCTATGTAGAGTGGTCTATGTAGGGTGGTCTATGTAGGGTGGTCTATGTAGAGTGGTCTATGTAGAGTGGTCTATGTAGAGTGGTCTATGTAGGGTGGTCTATGTAGGGTGGTCTATGTAGAGTGGTCTATGTAGAGTGGTCTATGTAGAGTGGTCTATGTAGAGTGGTCTATGTAGGGTGGTCTATGTAGAGTGGTCTATGTAGAGTGGTCTATGTAGAGTGGTCTATGTACATATCTTATCTTGCCTAGACAATGCAATGTTTGTTCAAAAGTAGCTTTTATTGCACTCTTTGTTTTGAAGGAGTTGAAATGTTCTGAACATTGACACGCCATCACCGAGGGACTTTATACCACTCGTCTAATTATAACATGAACAATACAGTCTTTTTTCTTCATACAAATTACTTTTTGGACTTTATTACTCATAATTCTCAGGTCCTTTTCCTGTGTTTTTTTTTTGTTTTGTTGCCCAATTTAAAGTTTACCCAGTTTAGTTAGCATTTAGCATCCTTCACCATGGAGCACGTACACACACGCCTTTACAGTATTGTTTGGTAAGTGCCTTTTATTGCATCACCATGTTCTCTCCCAATGCTGTAATGACTTATTTATTAAATAAACTGCCAAAATGGTGTGCCTGGTCGTGTCTGACGTTTACACCAATATCTCCTGGAATCCATTAAGAGTAACCATTTTACAGTGCATTGTTTTTAAATAATCTACTCGGCCTCCATTTATCATTTTGATCGATCGTTATGATCAACAATAAAATGAATGATATTATTATTATTATTATTATTAGGGATGAAAGTCTGACAACTCTCGATTACATTCCATTTTTTGGGGGGTGACAATTCAAATTACAATAGATGAGTCACTAAAGTTGAGTCTTCATTGAGGAACCCATGAGTCAGTAAAGTCGAGTCTTCATCAAGTACCCATGAGTCGGTGAAAATAGTCTTCATCAAGTACCCATGAGTCAGTGAAAGTCGAGTCTTCATCAAGTACCCATGAGTCAGTGAAAGTAGAGTCTTCATCAAGTACCCATGAGTCAGTGAAAGTAGTCTTCATCAAGTACTCATGAGTCAGTGAAAGTAAAGTATTCATCAAGTACCCATGAGTCAGTGAAAGTAGAGTCTTCATCAAGTACCCATGAGTCAGTGAAAGTAGAGTCTTCATCAAGTACCCATGATTCAGTGAAAGTAGAGTCTTCATCAAGTACCCATGAGTCAGTGAAAGTAGAGTCTTCATCAAGTACTCATGATTCAGTGAAAGTAGAGTCTTCATCAAGTACCCATGATTCAGTGAAAGTAGAGTCTTCATCAAGTACCCATGAGTCAGTGAAAGTAGAGTCTTCATCAAGTACCCATGAGTCAGTGAAAGTAGAGTTTTCATGAAGTACCCATGAGTCAGTGAAAGTAGTCTACATCAAGTACCCATGAGTCAGTGAAAGTAGAGTATTCATCAAGTACCCATGAGTCAGTGAAAGTAGAGTCTTCATCAAGTACCCATGAGTCAGTGAAATTAGAGTCTTCATCAAGTACCCATGAGTCAGTGAAAGTAGAGTCTTCATCAAGTGCCCATGAGTCATTGAAAATTGAGTCTTCATCAAGTGCCCATGAGTCATTGAAAGTAGAGTCTTCATCAAGTACCCATGAGTCAGGGAAAGTAGAGTCTTCATCAAATACCCATGAGTCAGTGAAAGTAGAGTCTTCATCAAGTACCCATGAGTCAGGGAAAGTAGAGTCTTCATCAAGTACCCATAAGTCAGTGAAAGTAGAGTCTGCATCAAGTACCCATGAGTCAGTGAAAGTAGAGTATTCATCAAGTACCCATGAGTCAGTGAAAGTACAGTCTTCATCAAGTACCCATGAGTCAGTGAAAGTAGAGTCTTCATCAAGTACCCATGAGTCAGTGAAAGTAATCTTCATCAAGTACCCATGAGTCAGTGAAAGTAGAGTCTTCATCAAGTACCCATGAGTCAGTGAAAGTAGAGTCTTCATCAAGTACCCGTGAGTCAGTGAAAGTAGTCTTCATCAAGTACCCATGAGTCAGTGAAAGTAGAGTCTTCATCAAGTACCCATGAGTCAGTGAAAGTAGAGTCTTCATCAAGTACCCATGAGTCAGTGAAAGTAGAGTCTTCATCAAGTACCCATGAGTCAGTGAAAGTAGAGTCTTCATCAAGTACCCATCAGTCAGTGAAAGTAGAGTCTTCATCAAGTACCTATGAGTCAGTGAAAGTAGAGTCTTCATCAAGTACCCATGAGTCAGTGAAAGTAGAGTCTTCATCAAGTACCCATGAGTCAGTGAAAGTAGTCTTCATCAAGTACCCATGAGTCAGTGAAAGTAGAGTCTTCATCAAGTACCCATGAGTCAGTGAAAGTCGAGTCTTCATCAAGTACCCATGAGTCAGTGAAAATAGTCTTCATTGAGGAACCCATGAGTCAGTAAAGTCGAGTCTTCATCAAGTACCCATGAGTCAGTGAAAGTATAGTCTTCATCAAGTACCCATGAGTCAGTGAAAGTAGAGTCTTCATCAAGTACCCATGAGTCAGTGAAAGTAGTCTTCATCAAGTACTCATGAGTCAGTGAAAGTAGTCTTCATCAAGTACTCATGAGTCAGTGAAAGTAGAGTCTTCATCAAGTACCCATGAGTCAGTGAAAGTAGAGTCTTCATCAAGTACCCATGAGTCAGTGAAAATAGTCTTCATTGAGGAACCCATGAGTCAGTAAAGTCGAGTCTTCATCAAGTACCCATGAGTCAGTGAAAGTATAGTCTTCATCAAGTACCCATGAGTCAGTGAAAGTAGAGTCTTCATCAAGTACCCATGAGTCAGTGAAAGTAGTCTTCATCAAGTACTCATGAGTCAGTGAAAGTAGTCTTCATCAAGTACTCATGAGTCAGTGAAAGTAGAGTCTTCATCAAGTGCCCATGAGTCAGTGAAAGTAGAGTCTTCATCAAGTACCCATGAGTCAGTGAAAGTAGAGTATTCATCAAGTACCCATGAGTCAGTGAAAGTAGAGTCTTCATCAAGTACCCATGAGTCAGTGAAAGTAGAGTCTTCATCAAGTGCCCATGAGTCAGTGAAAGTAGAGTCTTCATCAAGTACCCATGAGTCAGTGAAAGTAGAGTCTTCATCAAGTACCCATGAGTCAGTGAAAGTAGAGTCTTCATCAAGTGCCCATGAGTCAGTGAAAGTAGAGTCTTCATCAAATACCCATGAGTCAGTGAAAGTAGTCTTCATCAAGTACCCATGAGTCAGTGAAATTAGAGTCTTCATCAAGTACCCATGAGTCAGTGAAAGTAGAGTTTTCATCACGTACCCATGAGTCAGTGAAAGTAGAGTCTTCATCAAGTACCCATGAGTCAGTGAAAGTAGTCTTCATCAAGTACCCATGAGTCAGTGAAAGTAGAGTCTTCATCAAGTGCCCATGAGTCAGTGAAAGTCGAGTCTTCATCGAGCACCCATGAGTCAGTGAAAGTAGAGTCTTCATCAAGTACCCATGAGTCAGGGAAAGTAGAGTCTTCATCAAATACCCATGAGTCAGTGAAAGTAGAGTCTTCATCAAGTACCCATGAGTCAGTGAAAGTAGAGTCTTCATCAAGTACCCATGATTCAGTGAAAGTAGAGTCTTCATCAAGTACCCATGAGTCAGTGAAAGTAGAGTCTTCATCAAGTACCCATGAGTCAGTGAAAGTAGAGTCTTCATCAAGTACTCATGAGTCAGTGAAAGTAGTCTTCATCAAGTACCCATGAGTCAGTGAAAGTAGAGTCTTCATCAAATACCCATGAGTCAGTGAAAGTAGAGTATTCATCAAGTACCCATGAGTCAGTAAAGTCGAGTCTTCATCAAGTACCCATGAGTCAGTGAAAGTAGAGTCTTCATCAAGTACCCATGAGTCAGTGAAAGTAGAGTCTTCATCAAGTACTCATGAGTCAGTGAAAGTAGAGTATTCATCAAGTACCCATGAGTCAGTAAAGTCGAGTCTTCATCAAGTACCCATGAGTCAGTGAAAGTAGAGTCTTCATCAAGTACCCATGAGTCAGTGAAAGTAGAGTCTTCATCAAATACCCATGAGTCAGTGAAAGTAGAGTATTCATCAAGTACCCATGAGTCAGTAAAGTCGAGTCTTCATCAAGTACCCATGAGTCAGTGAAAGAGTCTTCATCAAGTACCCATGAGTCAGTGAAAGTAGAGTCTTCATCAAGTACTCATGAGTCAGTGAAAGTAGAGTCTTCATCAAGTACCCATGAGTCAGTGAAAGTAGTCTTCATCAAATACCCATGAGTCAGTGAAAGTAGAGTATTCATCAAGTACCCATGAGTCAGTAAAGTCGAGTCTTCATCAAGTACCCATGAGTCAGTGAAAGTAGAGTCTTCATCAAGTACCCATGAGTCAGTGAAAGTAGAGTCTTCATCAAGTACCCATGAGTCAGTGAAAGTAGAGTCTTCATCAAGTACTCATGAGTCAGTGAAAGTAGAGTCTTCATCAAGTACCCATGAGTCAGTGAAAGTAGTCTTCATCAAATACCCATGAGTCAGTGAAAGTAGAGTATTCATCAAGTACCCATGAGTCAGTAAAGTCGAGTCTTCATCAAGTACCCATGAGTCAGTGAAAGTAGAGTCTTCATCAAGTACCCATGAGTCAGTGAAAGTAGAGTCTTCATCAAGTACTCATGAGTCAGTGAAAGTAGAGTCTTCATCAAGTACCCATGAGTCAGTGAAAGTAGAGTCTTCATCAAATACCCATGAGTCAGTGAAAGTAGTCTTCATCAAGTACCCATGAGTCAGTGAAATTAGAGTCTTCATCAAGTACCCATGAGTCAGTGAAAGTAGAGTTTTCATCACGTACCCATGAGTCAGTGAAAGTAGAGTCTTCATCAAGTACCCATGAGTCAGTGAAAGTAGTCTTCATCAAGTACCCATGAGTCAGTGAAAGTAGAGTCTTCATCAAGTGCCCACGAGTCAGTGAAAGTCGAGTCTTCATCGAGTACCCATGAGTCAGTGAAAGTAGAGTCTTCATCAAGTACCCATGAGTCAGGGAAAGTAGAGTCTTCATCAAATACCCATGAGTCAGTGAAAGTAGAGTCTTCATCAAGTACCCATGAGTCAGTGAAAGTAGAGTCTTCATCAAGTACCCATGATTCAGTGAAAGTAGAGTCTTCATCAAGTACCCATGAGTCAGTGAAAGTAGAGTCTTCATCAAGTACCCATGAGTCAGTGAAAGTAGAGTCTTCATCAAGTACCCATGAGTCAGTGAAAGTAGTCTTCATCAAGTACCAATGAGTCAGTGAAAGTAGAGTCTTCATCAAATACCCATGAGTCAGTGAAAGTAGAGTATTCATCAAGTACCCATGAGTCAGTAAAGTCGAGTCTTCATCAAGTACCCATGAGTCAGTGAAAGTAGAGTCTTCATCAAATACCCATGAGTCAGTGAAAGTAGAGTCTTCATCAAGTACTCATGAGTCAGTGAAAGTAGAGTCTTCATCAAGTACCCATGAGTCAGTGAAAGAGTCTTCATCAAGTACCCATGAGTCAGTGAAAGTAGAGTCTTCATCAAGTACCCATGAGTCAGTGAAAGTAGTCTTCATCAAATACCCATGAGGCAGTGAAAGTAGAGTATTCATCAAGTACCCATGAGTCCGTAAAGTCGAGTCTTCATCAAGTACCCATGAGTCAGTGAAAGTAGAGTCTTCATCAAGTACCCATGAGTCAGTGAAAGTAGAGTCTTCATCAAGTACCCATGAGTCAGTGAAAGTAGAGTCTTCATCAAGTACTCATGAGTCAGTGAAAGTAGAGTCTTCATCAAGTACCCATGAGTCAGTGAAAGTAGTCTTCATCAAATACCCATGAGTCAGTGAAAGTAGAGTATTCATCAAGTACCCATGAGTCAGTAAAGTCGAGTCTTCATCAAGTACCCATGAGTCAGTGAAAGAGTCTTCATCAAGTACCCATGAGTCAGTGAAAGTAGAGTCTTCATCAAGTACTCATGAGTCAGTGAAAGTAGAGTCTTCATCAAGTACCCATGAGTCAGTGAAAGTAGTCTTCATCAAATACCCATGAGTCAGTGAAAGTAGAGTATTCATCAAGTACCCATGAGTCAGTAAAGTCGAGTCTTCATCAAGTACCCATGAGTCAGTGAAAGTAGAGTCTTCATCAAGTACCCATGAGTCAGTGAAAGTAGAGTCTTCATCAAGTACCCATGAGTCAGTGAAAGTAGAGTCTTCATCAAGTACTCATGAGTCAGTGAAAGTAGAGTCTTCATCAAGTACCCATGAGTCAGTGAAAGTAGTCTTCATCAAATACCCATGAGTCAGTGAAAGTAGAGTATTCATCAAGTACCCATGAGTCAGTAAAGTCGAGTCTTCATCAAGTACCCATGAGTCAGTGAAAGTAGAGTCTTCATCAAGTACCCATGAGTCAGTGAAAGTAGAGTCTTCATCAAGTACTCATGAGTCAGTGAAAGTAGAGTCTTCATCAAGTACCCATGAGTCAGTGAAAGTAGAGTCTTCATCAAATACCCATGAGTCAGTGAAAGTAGTCTTCATCAAGTACCCATGAGTCAGTGAAATTAGAGTCTTCATCAAGTACCCATGAGTCAGTGAAAGTAGAGTTTTCATCACGTACCCATGAGTCAGTGAAAGTAGAGTCTTCATCAAGTACCCATGAGTCAGTGAAAGTAGTCTTCATCAAGTACCCATGAGTCAGTGAAAGTAGAGTCTTCATCAAGTGCCCACGAGTCAGTGAAAGTCGAGTCTTCATCGAGTACCCATGAGTCAGTGAAAGTAGAGTCTTCATCAAGTACCCATGAGTCAGGGAAAGTAGAGTCTTCATCAAATACCCATGAGTCAGTGAAAGTAGAGTCTTCATCAAGTACCCATGAGTCAGTGAAAGTAGAGTCTTCATCAAGTACCCATGATTCAGTGAAAGTAGAGTCTTCATCAAGTACCCATGAGTCAGTGAAAGTAGAGTCTTCATCAAGTACCCATGAGTCAGTGAAAGTAGAGTCTTCATCAAGTACCCATGAGTCAGTGAAAGTAGTCTTCATCAAGTACCAATGAGTCAGTGAAAGTAGAGTCTTCATCAAATACCCATGAGTCAGTGAAAGTAGAGTATTCATCAAGTACCCATGAGTCAGTAAAGTCGAGTCTTCATCAAGTACCCATGAGTCAGTGAAAGTAGAGTCTTCATCAAATACCCATGAGTCAGTGAAAGTAGAGTCTTCATCAAGTACTCATGAGTCAGTGAAAGTAGAGTCTTCATCAAGTACCCATGAGTCAGTGAAAGAGTCTTCATCAAGTACCCATGAGTCAGTGAAAGTAGAGTCTTCATCAAGTACCCATGAGTCAGTGAAAGTAGTCTTCATCAAATACCCATGAGGCAGTGAAAGTAGAGTATTCATCAAGTACCCATGAGTCCGTAAAGTCGAGTCTTCATCAAGTACCCATGAGTCAGTGAAAGTAGAGTCTTCATCAAGTACCCATGAGTCAGTGAAAGTAGAGTCTTCATCAAGTACCCATGAGTCAGTGAAAGTAGAGTCTTCATCAAGTACTCATGAGTCAGTGAAAGTAGAGTCTTCATCAAGTACCCATGAGTCAGTGAAAGTAGTCTTCATCAAATACCCATGAGTCAGTGAAAGTAGAGTATTCATCAAGTACCCATGAGTCAGTAAAGTCGAGTCTTCATCAAGTACCCATGAGTCAGTGAAAGTAGAGTCTTCATCAAGTACCCATGAGTCAGTGAAAGTAGAGTCTTCATCAAGTACTCATGAGTCAGTGAAAGTAGAGTCTTCATCAAGTACCCATGAGTCAGTGAAAGTAGAGTCTTCATCAAATACCCATGAGTCAGTGAAAGTAGAGTATTCATCAAGTACTCATGAGTCAGTGAAAGTAGAGTCTTCATCAAGTAAATTCAGAGTCAGTTCACAATCGGTGTAAATATGAATCGCGATTCGGATGTTAATAGACTTTTTCAGCACCCATAATTGTGGTGTTGTGTTACTGTTTTTATCAATAAAAATAATTCTACTCTTAATTGTTGTAATATCAATAATTGTAAAAATATGAACCATTGTAGTAGTAAAGAATATAATAAAAGTACAGTAAAATAATATATATTGCAGTGTTATATATCATATAATAAATAAATAAAATTTGACTATTAGTAATAATCATAAAAAATAAGAGCCACAGTAGTAGTACAAATAAATGGGCAGAGTCATTCAAATTATTGCTATTGTTGGTTTTATAGCAGTAATATTAAAAAATATAAATCATAAAAAGATCATTAATTAATTTTAATTAAATTAAACAATTCCCGTATATGTACAACACAGATATGCAAAGAAACCGAAACATTATTACAATCTTTAAGTTTTAAATTATTGCTTCTGTTTTTTTGTTTGTTTTTGGTGTGGTTTATTATTTGAGGGTAAGAAAATACAGACTTTAATACTTTGGCTTTAGTCGACAAATTACGTCGAAAAAAAATGTGAATGACTACAACTATAGTTTACCCTCTTGTGACATTTGAATTATTATATGACTATAATAACAGCCGAGTGTGTGTTGACAAACTATTAGTATTAAATGAAAGTAAATATGTCGTTTTATACTACGAATAGTGCGAAAATATCACACAACCCATCCAAATATGTTCGGAGGTACGAGTCACAAACCGGAAGTTGGACTTCGTTCCACCGGAAACGGTTGGAAACTGGGCTCCTCTCCAGAAAGATGCTAAAGTCTCCCCAGCCAGAGCTGTGAGCAGGAAGGTTATGTGTTAGTTGTCCTACAAGGACACGTCGCCGAGTGGACGCCATGGAAGAAGACATCCTGACCACGCTTAAGATATTAATCATCGGAGAGAGCGGGGTGGGGAAGTCCAGGTAAGAAATGGATGCTAACGCTAGCTGGCAAGTCATGTTGTGTCGTTAAAACATTTAGCGTAATAAAGTACATTTTGTACTTGGAGGCAATGTTATACTTATTTATGATATGATATGACATTACTTTGAATTATTGTAATTCAGTACGAAAATGACGCCGTTTATCATGCTAGCTAGCTAAGTGGCTAACTAGCTTAGAGTATCGATGATATCATCGCCGAACAATCGAATAATTCAACGCCTCGTTGGAACATTATTTCAATGTTAGATGAGTCGTACGTAGATAATAGTAACAAAATATGTTTGTTGTTCTGATAGAGCCAAACAGCGACGTATTTCTCCCGAGTAAACATTGGCGCAGAAGACTCGATTAGGGACACCTGTACGACAGAAGACTCTCGATTAGGGACACCTGTACGGCAGAAGACTCTCGATTAGGGACACCTGTACGACAGAAGACTCTCGATTAGGGACACCTGTACGGCAGAAGACTCTCGATTAGGGACACCTGTATGACAGAAGACTCTTGGTTAGGGACACCTGTATGACAGAAGACTCTCGATTAGGGACACCTGTACGGCAGAAGACTCTTGGTTAGGGACACCTGTATGGCGGACAACACTCGATTAGGGACACCTGTACGGCAGAAGACTCTTGATTAGGGCCACCTGTATGGCGGACAACACTCGATTAGGGACACCTGTACGGCAGAAGACTCTTGGTTAGGGACACCTGTACGGCAAAAGACTTTTGATTAGGGACACCTGTACGGCAGAAGACTCTTGGTTAGGGACACCTGTACGGCAGAAGACTCTTGGTTAGGGACACCTGTATGGCGGACAACACTCGATTAGGGACACCTGTACGGCAGAAGACTCTTGGTTAGGGACACCTGTACGGCAGAAGACTCTTGATTAGGGACACCTGTACGGCAGAAGACTATTGATTAGGGACACCTGTACGGCAGAAGACTCTTGATTAGGGACACCTGTATGGCGGACAACATTCGATTAGGGACACCTGTACGGCAGAAGACTCTTGATTAGGGACACCTGTATGGCAGAAGACTCTTGGTTAGGGACACCTGTATGGCGGACAACACTCGATTAGGGACACCTGTACGGCAGAAGACTCTTGATTAGGGACACCTGTATGGCAGAAGACTCTTGGTTAGGGACACCTGTATGGCGGACAACACTCGATTAGGGACACCTGTACGGCAGAAGACTCTTGATTAGGGACACCTGTATGGCGGACAACACTCGATTAGGGACACCTGTACGGCAGAAGACTCTTGGTTAGGGACACCTGTACGGCAGAAGACTCTTGGTTAGGGACACCTGTACAGCAGAAGACTCTTGGTTAGGGACACCTGTACGGCAGAAGACTCTTGGTTAGGGACACCTGTACGGCAGAAGACTCTTGGTTAGGGACACCTGTATGGCGGACAACACTCAATTAGGGACACCTGTACGGCAGAAGACTCTTGGTTAGGGACACCTGTACGGCAGAAGACTCTTGGTTAGGGACACCTGTACGGCAGAAGACTCTTGGTTAGGGACACCTGTATGGCGGACAACACTCAATTAGGGACACCTGTACGGCAGAAGACTCTTGGTTAGGGACACCTGTACGGCAGAAGACTCTTGGTTAGGGACACCTGTACGGCAGAAGACTCTTGATTAGGGACACCTGTATGGCGGACAACACTCGATTAGGGACACCTGTACGGCAGAAGACTCTTGATTAGGGACACCTGTACGGCAGAAGACTCTTGGTTAGGGACACCTGTACGGCAGAAGACTCTTGATTAGGGACACCTGTACGGCAGAAGACTCTTGATTAGGGACACCTGTACGGCAGAAGACTCTTGGTTAGGGACACCTGTACGGCAGAAGACTCTCGATTAGGGACACGTGTACGGCAGAAGACTCTCGATTAGGGACACCTGTACGGCAGAAGACTATTGATTAGGGACACCTGTACGGCAGAAGACTCTTGGTTAGGGACACCTGTATGGCGGACAACACTCAATTAGGGACACCTGTACGGCAGAAGACTCTTGGTTAGGGACACCTGTACGGCAAAAGACTCTTGATTAGGGACACCTGTACTGCAGAAGACTCTTGGTTAGGGACACCTGTACGGCAGAAGACTCTTGATTAGGGCCACCTGTATGGCGGACAACACTCGATTAGGGACACCTGTACGGCAGAAGACTCTTGGTTAGGGACACCTGTACGGCAAAAGACTTTTGATTAGGGACACCTGTACGGCAGAAGACTCTTGGTTAGGGACACCTGTACGGCAGAAGACTCTTGGTTAGGGACACCTGTACGGCAGAAGACTCTTGATTAGGGACACCTGTACGGCAGAAGACTCTTGATTAGGGACACCTGTACGGCAGAAGACTCTTGGTTAGGGACACCTGTACGGCAGAAGACTCTTGGTTAGGGACACCTGTACGGCAGAAGACTCTTGATTAGGGACACCTGTACGGCAAAAGACTCTTGATTAGGGACACCTGTATGGCGGACAACACTCGATTAGGGACACCTGTACGGCAGAAGACTCTTGGTTAGGGACACCTGTACGGCAGAAGACTCTTGGTTAGGGACACCTGTACAGCAGAAGACTCTTGGTTAGGGACACCTGTACGGCAGAAGACTCTTGGTTAGGGACACCTGTATGGCAGAAGACTCTTGGTTAGGGACACCTGTACGGCAGAAGACTTGGTTAGGGACACCTGTACGGCAGAAGACTCTTGGTTAGGGACACCTGTACGGCAAAAGACTTTTGATTAGGGACACCTGTACGGCAGAAGACTCTTGGTTAGGGACACCTGTACGGCAAAAGACTTTTGATTAGGGACACCTGTACGGCAGAAGACTCTTGGTTAGGGACACCTGTATGGCGGACAACACTCGATTAGGGACACCTGTACGGCAGAAGACTCTTGGTTAGGGACACCTGTACGGCAGAAGACTCTTGATTAGGGACACCTGTACGGCAGAAGACTATTGATTAGGGACACCTGTACGGCAGAAGACTCTTGATTAGGGACACCTGTATGGCGGACAACATTCGATTAGGGACACCTGTACGGCAGAAGACTCTTGATTAGGGACACCTGTATGGCGGACAACACTCGATTAGGGACACCTGTACGGCAGAAGACTCTTGGTTAGGGACACCTGTACGGCAGAAGACTCTTGGTTAGGGACACCTGTACGGCAGAAGACTCTTGGTTAGGGACACCTGTACAGCAGAAGACTCTTGGTTAGGGACACCTGTACGGCAGAAGACTCTTGGTTAGGGACACCTGTACAGCAGAAGACTATTGATTAGGGACACCTGTACGGCAGAAGACTCTTGATTAGGGCCACCTGTATGGCGGACAACACTCGATTAGGGACACCTGTACGGCAAAAGACTTTTGATTAGGGACACCTGTACGGCAGAAGACTCTTGGTTAGGGACACCTGTACGGCAGAAGACTCTTGGTTAGGGACACCTGTATGGCGGACAACACTCGATTAGGGACACCTGTACGGCAGAAGACTCTTGGTTAGGGACACCTGTACGGCAGAAGACTCTTGATTAGGGACACCTGTACGGCAGAAGACTATTGATTAGGGACACCTGTACGGCAGAAGACTCTTGATTAGGGACACCTGTATGGCGGACAACATTCGATTAGGGACACCTGTACGGCAGAAGACTCTTGATTAGGGACACCTGTATGGCAGAAGACTCTTGGTTAGGGACACCTGTATGGCGGACAACACTCGATTAGGGACACCTGTACGGCAGAAGACTCTTGATTAGGGACACCTGTATGGCAGAAGACTCTTGGTTAGGGACACCTGTATGGCGGACAACACTCGATTAGGGACACCTGTACGGCAGAAGACTCTTGATTAGGGACACCTGTATGGCGGACAACACTCGATTAGGGACACCTGTACGGCAGAAGACTCTTGGTTAGGGACACCTGTACGGCAGAAGACTCTTGGTTAGGGACACCTGTACAGCAGAAGACTCTTGGTTAGGGACACCTGTACGGCAGAAGACTCTTGGTTAGGGACACCTGTACGGCAGAAGACTCTTGGTTAGGGACACCTGTATGGCGGACAACACTCAATTAGGGACACCTGTACGGCAGAAGACTCTTGGTTAGGGACACCTGTACGGCAGAAGACTCTTGGTTAGGGACACCTGTACGGCAGAAGACTCTTGGTTAGGGACACCTGTATGGCGGACAACACTCAATTAGGGACACCTGTACGGCAGAAGACTCTTGGTTAGGGACACCTGTACGGCAGAAGACTCTTGGTTAGGGACACCTGTACGGCAGAAGACTCTTGATTAGGGACACCTGTATGGCGGACAACACTCGATTAGGGACACCTGTACGGCAGAAGACTCTTGATTAGGGACACCTGTACGGCAGAAGACTCTTGGTTAGGGACACCTGTACGGCAGAAGACTCTTGATTAGGGACACCTGTACGGCAGAAGACTCTTGATTAGGGACACCTGTACGGCAGAAGACTCTTGGTTAGGGACACCTGTACGGCAGAAGACTCTCGATTAGGGACACGTGTACGGCAGAAGACTCTCGATTAGGGACACCTGTACGGCAGAAGACTATTGATTAGGGACACCTGTACGGCAGAAGACTCTTGGTTAGGGACACCTGTATGGCGGACAACACTCAATTAGGGACACCTGTACGGCAGAAGACTCTTGGTTAGGGACACCTGTACGGCAAAAGACTCTTGATTAGGGACACCTGTACTGCAGAAGACTCTTGGTTAGGGACACCTGTACGGCAGAAGACTCTTGATTAGGGCCACCTGTATGGCGGACAACACTCGATTAGGGACACCTGTACGGCAGAAGACTCTTGGTTAGGGACACCTGTACGGCAAAAGACTTTTGATTAGGGACACCTGTACGGCAGAAGACTCTTGGTTAGGGACACCTGTACGGCAGAAGACTCTTGGTTAGGGACACCTGTACGGCAGAAGACTCTTGATTAGGGACACCTGTACGGCAGAAGACTCTTGATTAGGGACACCTGTACGGCAGAAGACTCTTGGTTAGGGACACCTGTACGGCAGAAGACTCTTGGTTAGGGACACCTGTACGGCAGAAGACTCTTGATTAGGGACACCTGTACGGCAAAAGACTCTTGATTAGGGACACCTGTATGGCGGACAACACTCGATTAGGGACACCTGTACGGCAGAAGACTCTTGGTTAGGGACACCTGTACGGCAGAAGACTCTTGGTTAGGGACACCTGTACAGCAGAAGACTCTTGGTTAGGGACACCTGTACGGCAGAAGACTCTTGGTTAGGGACACCTGTATGGCAGAAGACTCTTGGTTAGGGACACCTATACGGCAGAAGACTTGGTTAGGGACACCTGTACGGCAGAAGACTCTTGGTTAGGGACACCTGTACGGCAAAAGACTTTTGATTAGGGACACCTGTACGGCAGAAGACTCTTGGTTAGGGACACCTGTACGGCAAAAGACTTTTGATTAGGGACACCTGTACGGCAGAAGACTCTTGGTTAGGGACACCTGTATGGCGGACAACACTCGATTAGGGACACCTGTACGGCAGAAGACTCTTGGTTAGGGACACCTGTACGGCAGAAGACTCTTGATTAGGGACACCTGTACGGCAGAAGACTATTGATTAGGGACACCTGTACGGCAGAAGACTCTTGATTAGGGACACCTGTATGGCGGACAACATTCGATTAGGGACACCTGTACGGCAGAAGACTCTTGATTAGGGACACCTGTATGGCGGACAACACTCGATTAGGGACACCTGTACGGCAGAAGACTCTTGGTTAGGGACACCTGTACGGCAGAAGACTCTTGGTTAGGGACACCTGTACGGCAGAAGACTCTTGGTTAGGGACACCTGTACAGCAGAAGACTCTTGGTTAGGGACACCTGTACGGCAGAAGACTCTTGGTTAGGGACACCTGTACAGCAGAAGACTATTGATTAGGGACACCTGTACGGCAGAAGACTCTTGGTTAGGGACACCCGTACGGCAGAAGACACTCGATTATGGACACACAAACTCAAGAACTAATTTCCTGGACACAGGATGGCTATAAGGGCAAAAACTAAGGAATTTAAATTGGCGCCAAAAGTAAGAAATAATTTCAATATTGATTGATATCGTTACACCCGCATCCTGCATTGGTATGACCAGGTAGCTTCTTGGTATTGGATCGATAGACACATTTGCAGTATCATCCAAAACTAATGTTAAGTATCCAAACAACAGAAGAGTAAGTGCTTATTACATTTCAACAGAAGTGTAGATAGTAACATCGTATAACAGAAAGTAACCAGCTATTAACAGTACATTAGCAAGTTGATAAATAATAATAATAGCTTTGAGAAAATAATTCAACCACCACAAATGTGGGTAGCTAACGAGCAGATTCAAGTATAATGTTCAAATACTGTCGATGTTCATTTTAGTCTGTGAGTCAGTGCCAACGAAGAGCTTATTCAGGTGGTGACTGCATGCACGATTCTTGATAGCCAGTCTGAGCCATCGAGCAACATATTGCAGACTGTGTGCCTTCATGAGTCATAGCAAGGTACCGGATGATGACCAAGCAGCAGCTTCCAGGAATGGAATAGTGTAACATAATAATAATAATATGTGGCATGAGTGCATATTGATTGGGTTTCACCTTAGAAAAACAAGGCTTTTCAACACCATCCAGTCTACTTCCATACATTTATGAGGGAGGGTCCTCTAAGTGTTTGAATATTTTATTGTATTTAACCAGGAACAAAACCCATTGAGATTAAAAACCTCTTTTTCAAGGGAGTCCTGGCCAAGAGGCAGCATAAAATGACATTCACATTACACATTAAAATGACCATCAAGTAAAACAGTTACAGATAACTGAGGCTCCTTCAAATGGTCCCAGTTTAGATTTAAAAAGCATTGAAGGATGAAAATTCAGTCTGTTAGTAACATGTTCCAAGCATAAGGAGCTGCATAGACAAAAGCTTTTGTCCCTAGCTAAGTGTGAGCAACAGCTGATCGTTGGATCTCAGTGCATAAGAGTTGGTACTTCTCTGTGACATCAATGTACACATGTAATCATGCAATAGTCCCAGAAGTACAAATAGAAGTGTACCAATGACACTGTCTCCTAGTGGACAGACAAGGCCATCCCACCCGAGAGTACAAGTCCCAGTGGTGTGTACAGTTTGTGATACACCTCAAAGAAGCATGGTAAATAACAGTGCACCATCTGAAGACAGCAATTCATTTCAAAAAGATCACCATCATCTAGCACAGATAAAAATGTGGCGCTTTTTTGCACCAAAAGAAAAAAAAACATATCTTTTTACGGAAGAAAAACCCCAATTTAAGTTTCTTTCTTCACCATTTGATCAATAAAAGGTTAAAAAGTGAGAGAGTCATCAATTAAAACATCAAGTTATTAATATTCATGCACCGCTTCTATGACATTAAAACAAAAAATGATTGTTATTCTGTATATAAACATTAAAACCTTATTATACCTACATTATAACCTGCTCAGTGGCCTAGTGGTTAGAGTGCCCGCCCTGAGAAGGGTAGGTCGTGAGTTCAAACCCCGGCCGAGTCATACCAAAGACTATAAAAATGGGAGCCATTACCTCCCTGCTTGGCACTCAGCATCAAGGGTTGGAATTGGGGTTTAAATCACCAAAAAGTATTCCCGGGTGCAGCCACTGCTGCTGCCTACTGCTCCCCTCACATCCCAGGGGGTGATCAAGGGTGATGGGTCAAATGCAGAGAATAATTTTGTGTGACAATCATGGGTACTTTAACTTTACTTAGTGCCAAACAGCGCCCTCTGGTGTCTGTTTTCCCCCAAAATGGAATTACGCATTGGCCACAATAAGTTTTATAACCTTGTTTTATTCTATCAACAATTAAACATCAATTTTTATCACTTGTGTTTTAGGCTGTGAAAGCATAAATAGTTTTTTTGACCATCATTTAAATACAAACATGTCCGTGTATTTCTCTTCATTTATTCAACCAGTTACATGGATTAGGGCTGCAATCAATTCAATTGATTCATTTGATTAGGAAAAAAGCTTTGATTTATATTCTGTTGCGTCAATTATTTATTTAATGTGTGTACCTATCCATCCACCCATCCATTTTGTACCGCTTGTCCCTCTCAGCGTCGTGGGGGAGTGTCACTAATGAACATTTATAGAATCCAGAACACATGATGCAATATCCAGAACTTTGGTGACTGCAATAGAGCGCAGATAGAGCAATGGTGTGATCTGTGTGACGGCAGAGAGTTACTCCATTACTGCTAAAATAATGGTTAGCTGTAGCCCTACCATAGATACAATATGTATCTTTCAACCTCAGTTAAGGTATCTTCCATGTAGATCTTTTAGATCACTCTAAGATAGTCTTAATCAATTTATATCATTAGTACTACTTTTGTCTTACGTTATTCCATTCTCTCTGTGGTAAAAATCATTTTCTCCTTTTCAGCGTGGCCTTAACACTCCAGTATAGATATTTTTCATTGCATAAATAATCTCTACTTATGTGGTGAAGTAAGACTAGCATCCTTAAAACGGTGCTTGAACCCTGCATTGTAATCAATGAGCACTTTGTAAATGAATACTATATTTATGTGTTCTAATCTTTGTTCAGCCAATGCCAGCACTAAATGTTCCCATTGCGTTGATAGCAATCCCACTTCTGTTATTCATACCTTTTTTGTTTTTCAATACATTGGCACTGTGTCCACTGTTTGTACATTCTAACCACCATGTCTTCATTCTGGCATTGCCACTAGTTATCTTGCGGTGATGGCTGGAATTTAAACATCAGTAAATGCCAACATACACCCAGACCCAGGTTTGTTTAGATTTCCCCAAAAAAAGTCATTATCTTGTTGGCCAAATGTAGCTTGCCAAGCCTGTGAGTGCATCATAGAGGCCAGGGGCAGCGTTTCCAAAGAGCAATTTTCTAGTATTATACTAAAGGCTTTTTGGATGGCATATATTGATGTTCTTTAACTGCCCTCTTGAGAAGCTTTTCAAATCATCACAGAGATTTTTTTTTACACTGTAATGGCTTCCTTTTACCTGGAGGAAGGAAAAAGAGTGAGGCAAAATGCATTTCTGGTTTGGCTGCCTCCAACAGTACTCACTACTTCACCATCTTGTTGGAAAAAAGTTAGGTCAAAGTTCAAACAGGAAAATTCCCGAACAAAATGAAAATGGCAAAAGTTGTAAGACTGGAGACAAACACCAGTTTCAAAACTACAATCGTGGTCAAAAGTGTACATACACTTGTAAAGAACATGATGTCATGGCTGTCTTGAGTTTCCAATCATTTCTACAACTCTTATTTTTTTGTGAGAGTGATTGGAGCACATACCGTATTTTTCGGACTATAAGTCGCAGTTTTTTTCATAGTTTGGCCGGGGGTGCGACTTATACTCAGGAGCGACTTATGTGTGAAATTATTAACACATTAGCGTAAAATATCAAATAATATTATTTATCTCATTCACGTAAGAGACTAGACCAGGGGTCGGCAACCCGCGGCTCCGGAGCCGCATGCGGCTCTTTGACCACTCTGATGCGGCTCAGCTGCATACTTGCCAACACCCCGATTTTCCCAGGAGACTTATGGATCTCAGTGCCTCTCCTAGATGACTCCCAGGGCAAATATAATCCTATTTTCACCCTAATTACTAATAATTAAGGGCGTGCCCTAATTGCACTGCAGTAATTGTCCTCTATACCATTTACAAACAGCGTGCCAGCCCGGCCACATGTTGTATGTAGCTTTTACTTGCACACGTCGGAGACAGCAAAGCATACTTAGTCATCAGCCACACAGCTTACACTGACGGTAGCCGTATAAAACAACTTTAACACTGTTACGTTACAAATAAACACATTTCTGGAGAACATCCCACCGTAACACAACACAACCAATACCCAGAATCCCATGCAGCCCTAACTCTTCCGGTCTAGATTATACACCCCCGCTACCACCAAACCCCCCCCCACACATCAACCCCCCCCCCCCCCCCCCGTGCGTCGGTTGAGCGGAAGAGTTAGGGCTGCATGGGATTCTGGGTATTTGTTGTGTTGTGTTTATGTTGTGTTACAGTGCAGATGTTCTCCAGAAATGTGTTTGTCATTCTTTTTTGGTGTGGGTTCAAAGTGTGGCGCATATTTGTAACGTAACAGTGTTAAAGTTGTTTTATACGGCTACCGTCAGTGTAAGCTGTGTGGCTGATGACCTAGTACGCCTTGCTGTCACTTACGTGAGCAAGCTGAAGCTGCATTCTACATGTGGTCGAGCAGGTACACTGTTTGGGCAGGCTGTAGAGGGCGCCAAAAAGCAGTGCCATCACGCCCTGATATTCGGGAGTCTCCCGGAAATAATGAGAGGGATGGTAAGTATGACGCTATCAAGCGCCATTCATCCAAAACTCGTGGGCCGCACTAACATTAAATTTCCATAATAAAGTGCGTGCCGGTGCGTGTGTCAGAGACCCCTGGTTAACATAGCACAAAGCAATTTAAGCTTTGTATGCGGTGTTTTTCATTTTAAATTTAAATTTTTTTTTTGTGGCTCCCATTATTTTCTTTAATTTGTGAAACTTGCCAAAATGGCTCTTTGAGTGGTAAAGGTTGCCGACCCCTGGACTAGACGTATAAGATTTCATGGGATTTAGCGATTAGGAGTGACAGATTGTTTGGTAAACGTATAGCATGTTCTATATGTTATAGTTATTTGAATGACTCTTACCATAATATGTTACGTTAACATACCAGGCACGTTCTCAGTTGGTTATTTATGCCTCATATAACGTACACTTATTCAGCCTGTTGTTCACTATTCTTTATTTATTTTAAATTGCCTTTCAAATTTCTATTCTTGGTATTGGCTTTTATCAAATACATTTCCCCAAAAAATGCGACTTATACTCCAGTGCGACTTATATGTTTTTTTCCTTCTTTATTATGCATTTTCAGCAGGTGCGACTTATACTCCGAAAAATACGGTACTTGTTGGTCACAAAAACATTCATGAAGTTTGCTTCTTTTATGAATTTATTATGGGTCTACTGAACATGTGAGGGTCAAAAGTATACATACAGCAATGTTAATATTTGCTTACATGTCCCTTGGCAAGTTTACCTGCAATAAGGCACTTTTGGTAGCCATCCACAAGCTTCTGACTGAAATTTTGACCACTCCTCTTGACAAAATTGGTGCCGTTCAGCTAAATGTGTTGCTTTTCTGACATGGACTTGTTTCTTCAGCGTTGTCCACACCTTTAAGTCAGGACTCTGGGAAGGCCATTCTAAAACCTTCATTCTAGCCTGATTTAGCCATTCCTTTACCACTTTTGAGGTGTGTTTGGGGTCATTGTCCTGTTGGAACACCCATCTGCGCCCAAGACCCAACCTCCGGGCTGATGATTTTAGCTTGTCCTGAATAATTTGGAGGTAATCCTCCTTTTTCATTGTCCCATTTAAAGCAGCAGTTCCATTGGCAGCAAAAACAGGCCGAGAGCATAATACTACCACCACCATGCTTGACGGTAGGGATGGTGTTCCTGGGATTAAAGGCCTCACCTTTTCTCCTCCCAACATATTGCTGGGTATTGTGGCCAAACAGCTCCATTTTTGTTTCATCCGACCACAGAACTTTCCTCCAGAATGTCTTATCTTCGTCCGTGTGATGTCAGATGAAACAAAAATTGAGCGGTTTGGCCACAATACCCAGCAATATGTTTGGAGGAAAAGTGAGGCCGTTAACCCGTGATAATTTTGGTCACAATGACCGTGATAAGAAATTATCATACCGTGACATCCCTCGAACAGTAACTGTTTGAATATAGGACAAGAAACCACTGTACTTTAATCAAGTGATTCTTTGGCGTACCAATAGATGGAGCCCACACCACAGTTTGAGAATCACTGGTTTACCAAGTACAAGGCAGAATAATTCTTCTATAAACATTGTGGACCTTATTGAAAAATTAGATACTGGTAATCTTATTCATTTCATCATGAGAATCAAAACTGACTCAACTATTTATTTATGAGAAATGTATTTATTGTTTATGTAATTAATATTTATTTACTTACTCATTTATCTATTTATTTGATTTACTGTTAATTCATTGAATAATTTATTCACTGTTATAATTTATTTCATTGAACGCCTATAAATCCAGATTGAGAGCACTTGAGATTACCTTTTTAAATCAACTGTTTTTCTACGTGTGTATGCCATGTCTTTTTATGTAACTGTATCTTTTGCTGCCTCTTGGCCAGTACTCCCTTGAAAAAAAGTTTATTTCCTGATTAAATAAAATAAAATGTGTTACAGATTGAGTACAAACAAATGTGTTAGAAATTGCTTTAAAACGGAAAGGGGTGGAACTAAATAAGATCTGCTTCTTCCTACTCCTTTTCGGACATGGGAAACTGGAAACATGTGACGTGGAATCATATTGTAATTGTACGCATGTTTGATTAACTACAACCATAACCATAAAGTTGCTTTGACATTGGCAGTAAATACTGTAGATGTATTTCAGAATGAACTTTGTCTTTTGGCCCACAACCTGCCAATGATGTCATCTTGCGATTAGGCAGCCTCTGCACATGGCAGACATTATAGATGTAGGATTAGATAAGTATGTCTGTATCGACTTATTAGCTAGTCCACCTGTTGGTGATTGAAAATGTTTTAAGCCTTCTGTTTTCTCCATCCTCCCCACAGCCTCCTCCTCAGATTCACAGATGACACTTTCGATCCAGAGCAAGCCGCCACAATAGGTGAGTAATCACGCTGAGCTCATTTGGCAAATGGATAAAACAGAAATAAACCAAAATGTAACATAAACCAAATTAATTTAACACAAGGCAAAATCTGACATTTCAACAATAGTATCAAATACATTTACTGTACCTTTAGTTGACCAACATGTTGGGAAATTTAGTGGACCCAAATCAAACTAAAGTATGACTGAGAGTAAAATGTATTTTAGGGGTAAAAAAAGAAACTACGACAAGAACTAAATCAAAAACTGCTGTTGACAGAAGTATTTTATTTGATTATTGACTGGTATTTCTCTCTCCTTACTGACTAATGTGTGAGGGACTACAAGTTCACTGTGTTGTTTCCAGGAAAACAAATACAGTCATTCCTCATTTATCATGGCTAATGGTCGCGATAAACACATTCCCGCATGATTATTATTAATAAATGAAGTATGTTCATAGTTGAAGCATAAAAAAACTGTCTACGACCTTTTTTAAACATTGTTAGAGCCATCTAAACTTGAAATAACACCCATATAGTCACCTTTTACCATAGCTGCCAACTCTTCAGGATTCTGCGGAAGACTTCTGGAAATTGCAAATCCTCTTCGTCATCACGGGGGGGGGGAAACGGCAGCCGCTGCTGACTCTGTGTACTGCCATTACAGCTAGCTAGCTACGTGTATTGTATAGCAACGTAGCAAACACAACCATTGATATTAGCTCTGACAAGCACAAAGACAGCGCTAAAGTCAGAGACGAGACAAAGCCGATCCAGAGTTTCCTCAGGTATGTCACGCAGAAATATTTAACTCTCGCCCGCTATGTCCATGGTTTCCCCTAAACTACTACGATTGATTGATTGATTGATTGAGACTTTTATTAGTAGGTTGCACAGTGAAGTACATATTCCGTACAATTGACCACTAAATGGTAACACCCGAATAAGTTTTTCAACTTGTTTAAGTCGGGGTCCACTTAAATTGATTCATGATACAGATATATACTATCATATGCTGTATACTATCATCATAATACAGTCATCACACAAGATAATCACATTGAATTATTTACATTATTTACAATCAGGGGTGTGGAGGGGGGGTGGGGGGGGGGATATGGACATCAAGTAGTGGACATAGAGAGAGAGAGAGAGAGATCAGAAGGCATAAGAAAAAGAAAAAGTATCTGCATTTGATTGTTTACATTTGATTATTAGCAATCTGGGGAGGGTGTTAGTTTAGGGTTGTAGCTGCCTGGAGGTGAACTTTTATTGCGGTTTTGAAGGAGGATAGAGATGCCCTTTCTTTTATACCTGTTGGGAGCGCATTCCACATTGATGTGGCATAGAAAGAGAATGAGTTAAGACCTTTGTTAGTTCGGAATCTGGGTTTGACGTGGTTAGTGGAGCATCCCCTGGTGTTGTGGTTATGGCGGTCATTTACGTTAAGGAAGTAGTTTGACATGTACTTCGGTATCAGGGAGGTGTAGCGGATTTTATACCTGTGGTGGTGGGGGTGTGGTTATGGGCGTGGTCACAATGATGTCATTGAGTAATTTGCATGACTTGCAATATGATTTACTTTAAAAAGGTTCAAAAATGTATACATACATTTAAAACAAGTCTGTTGTGAATTAGTAATAACGTGTATATATTTTTTATAGTTTGTCACATTTTCAATTGTTGCTGCTTTTTTTCAAGTGTTTAAAGACTTTAAATTATTTTTTCAATTAAAAACAACTAGCAACAAATGTGAAACATGTTTCTGGTGTTATTATAAAATGTAGTCGTGTTAAGAGACTCATAACTTCTTGTCCCTCCATGTCTCCGACTAAAGAGGCTCGCTGCAGCCAGCATGACGTCACACTTGCTGGGCGCTGTTGCTCCAGTTGGACTTTCTCTTCTTAAAAGCCGCCATTGTCCTGTTAATATTTGCACATTTGTACAATGCTGTCTACGTGGGTATTTCTGCAACATATATAAAAATGATGTCCACATCACAGACATGCTGACAACGCTTGAGACAGTCTCAATGGCTTGCGTTTTGTTTACATCTGGTTTCAGTAGCGCGGTTTTCGATGATCAAAGCATTTTTCCGGTGGTCAAGATTTCTATACATCACTTGTCAATAGTGCACAAATTATAGTTCTTAGCGATGTTAATCCTTAACTCGGAAACGGACATCCCGCCTGTTGAATATCCTTATCGATCGCCACAACCTACTAATATGAAATATAGTAGGTTTAGAGTTGTTTTTTTACGATTCCGATGACATTTTCGATCCGGTTCTTTATCGGTTCTCTAATCAATTCTTATTTGGATGAAAGGATAACAAACAAGTTGATTAGCGTTAACTTTTTTTGGTTTAGAAGAAACAATTGGACAAACTCAGCATTAAGGTCTGAAGAGACTGACAAACTCAACAGGGGGCATCAGTAGTCAGGGGTTCCCCAGAAAAAAAAATTTTTTAGAAAATAACTAATATAATAATACAATTAATCGTGCACTGTAAAAAAGAAACAAAATCTTACATACAATTATTATTTTTAAAAGAATACAAGCTGACCACCTAAAAATTAAACTACGTAGGCAAATACAAGCAAGTCAAGTCTTCTGCAACCATCAGCTATAAACATTAACCATTATTTTGCAGAAAAATCAGCATATCTGTCTTTTTCCAAGGAGGTTTTGAGATTTTTCGGACTAATTACGATGTCTCCGCTATGGAGAACAATTCTCAGTCAGCGGAGATTCACGTCCGGCTTTGGACGGGCTCGAAAAACTTTTCACCGTCATGATTCTGGTAGTGTTTCCTCTCTTTGATAAAGTATCCAGTTTGCAGGTATTGCAAGTTGGGCTGATGTCATCCATTATCGTGACTAACTCGCCAGCTTTTGTGCCGTTTCAGCGTTGTGCGTGGTGACGACACACGCTCACAGGAATCTACAGTATAGGGCCTATGTGTCAAAGTCAGAGCCTGCGGGTCAGATCCGGCCCGCGAATAAACCATCTATGGCCCCTAGGATAATATTTGATTAGTGTTAGAATCAGCCCGCAAGCCACAGCCGCCTGCTGCTGTTTTGCGCGCACCAATACTCCATCGGTGTTGGTGCTAGGAATGTTCTAAATGCAGGGACCCCATCAAGTCGTAAAAATGGGGTCCTTCAGTAAATTTTTGGGGCCCTACTTTTTTGTAAGCGTTTTGAAAACAAATGATAAATGTATGCATTATCCTGTTATATCTCATATTCTATATCAGTGGTTCTCAAATGGGGGTACGCGTACCCCTGGGGGTACTTGAAGGTATGCCAAGGGGTACGTGAGATTTTTTTCAAATATTCTATAAATAGCAACAATTCAAAAATCCTTTATAAATATATTTATTGAATAATACTTCAACAAAATATGAATGTAAGTTCATAAACTGAACATCCAATCATGTAGGCTATTCCATTCATTACAATGCAACAATGCAATATTCAGTGTTGACAGCTAGATTTTTTGTGGACATGTTCCATAAATATTGATGTTAAAGATTTCTTTTTTTGCGAATAAATGTTTAGAATTAAGTTCATGAATCCAGATGGATCTCTATTACAATCCCCAAAGAGGGCACTTTAAGTTGATGATTAATTCTATGTGTAGAAATCTTTATTTATAATTGAATCACTTGTTTATTTTTTAACAAGTTTTTAGTCAATTTTATATATTTTTTGCCAAATAGTTCAAGAAAGACCACCACAAATGAGCAATATTTTGCACTGTTATACAATTTACTAAATCAGAAACTGATGACATAGTGCTGTATTTTACTTCTTTATCTCTTTTTTTTCAACCAAAAATTCTTTGCTCTGATTAGGGGGTACTTGAATCAAAAAAAAATGTCACAGTGGGTACATCACTGAAAAAAGGTTGAGAACCACTGTTCTATATTGTGTTTTGGAAAAAGGTTGTCATAAGCGTTACTTAATTCATTAAAAAAATAATAGAAAAGAAAACAAATGTTTATGCATTTGTAATTGTATTGAGTTATAAACATTCATTCACTTCCTTCTTTCCTTCAGGTACTAAACTTTGCCACTGCCTGTATTTGTTTCTATATTTTCATTGTAATATTTTCAGACTGTGTTTGTTCTATTTTTGGCAAAAGAAAACAATCTGAAGTGGTTTTTAGTTTTTAGTTTTAATGCCATGATTTTAATAGTCCGGCCCGCGCGTGCACAGATTTTCCTCCATGCGGCCCCTGAGCTAAAATGAGTTTGACACCCCTGGTGTAAGGGAGCCGTTAACAAAACTGGCAAATCATTCCCAGGGATTGAAACACTGCAAGCCGGTTCTAAACAAGAACTAGATTTCCATTCCCATCCCTAATAATAAAACAAGACAAATACTGTAATTAATGTAATACACAATCCATCCATCCATCCATCCATTTTCTACCACTTGTCCCTCTCTGGGCCACGGGGTAATTGGAGCCTTTCCCAGTTGTGCTCCGGTGGAAGGCAGGTTACACCCTCACCGCAGGGCCAACATAGACAGACAACATTCACACTCGAGGGCCACTTTAGTGTTGCTAATCAACCTATCCCTAGGCACATGTCTTTAGAGCAGGCCTGGCCCTAACCAATTTGGCGCCCTAGGCAAGATTTTAGGTGGCGCCCCCCCACATCGGCAGTGAAGTGTACTCACAAGAAACCGAATAGCTTTGTCTTTGACCTTTTTTTTTACTTAAAGAAAGCAAATTAACATATTATATGAGAATGTTATGTTATGATTATCTTTAACCGAATCACAGCAGTGCTCAAATTAAAAAACAGCATTCCCTCTCATGTGATATTGCTTAATTAACATTAATGATGTGCACTTTAACAACTAGGCTTACAACTATACCTAATATATAAAGGGGTGGAAAAGTGACTATTACCTGCAGGGCAAACATTAGCTAACCAGAAGGCAATAACAATGTAAACAGAAAACACCTGCTTAAAAGATCTAATACAAATGTCCCTGAGTACTGTAATTACCTAACGTTACATTATTTTTTTCCAAAACAATTTAGCCCCCTCCACAATATTAACCCGACGTTAAAACAGAACTAGCTATTTATTGATTAGCAATTGCCAATCATGTAACATTAGCTTAATGCTAAAAAGCCAGGTTACTATCACATTCTGTAACAGACAAATAATTTTATGTAGGCTAACGTTACCTACCTGCTACCTCTGTCTTTTTCTCGTTTCTCCTCCTCCTCTTTTCTCTTTTTTCTTCCCTGGGCACCTGGCAGTTTTGGCCGTTTTGACATCTTGTGTTGATTTTTTGATGTGGTGACGTCCAAAAAGAGTCATGATACGGGAAGGGAGGGGGCGCACCGTGCGGGGGGAGGGGGTGCATAATGTTGTAACAAATAGTCAGTCTACCCCAGGGCAGCTGTGGCTACGAAAGTAGTTTACCACCACCAGGTGTGAATGAATGATGGGTTTTTAACATGTAAAGCGACTTTGGGTACTTAGAAAAGCGCTATATAAATCCCAGGTATTATTATTATTATTAAATAATATTTCTATTAAATAGGCTTTACTTTGCATTTTAATTAACGTGGGATTATTTTTTGTATTTAGAAATAATAGTACCAATTTTTTTCTTTTTTTTTTTTCTCCAACATTTGTGGCACTGGCGTGGCGCCCCCTGATGGACGGCGCCCTTAGCATTTGCCTATATGGCCTATGTCACGGGCCGGCCCTGCTTTAGAGGTGGGAAGAAGCTGGAGTACCTGTAGAGCAGTGTAGAGCCAGCCCCCCCCCCCTGCTGGCGGGGGGTGTATTTAAAAAAAATATATATATATATATTTTTTTTACATAAATAAATACAATCATGTGTGCTTACGGACTGTATCCCTGCAGACTGTATTGATCTATATTGATATATAATGTATATATTGTGTTTTTTATGTTGATTTCATTTAAAAAAAACAAAAAAAAACATTTTTTTTTATTTTATTTTTTTTTAATTTCTTGTGCGGCCCGGTACCAATCGGGGCCGCGGCCCGGTGGTTGGGGACCACTGCTGTAGAGAACCCAATAAACCTAATTTAACACCGAAATTGGGCCCAAAACATGTAAAATATGCTTAAAAAACTTTTTTTTTTTTAAATATATACATCTACATTGTAGTTGAAGTGCGATGTAGCGAGCCACGGCTGTATTCAAAATATTGTGCAAGGTCAAGGCATGGGTGGCTCCTGTTGAACTTGGCAAACTGGGATTCTCTGACAACCAGATGTCTGCACTGAATTTAAGCCCCTCTTTGTTTACTTAAGATTCAAACAAAGTCACTTTTAATCTCTCACCGCTCTTTTACACTGAAAGTATTGGTACCATCTGGAGCAATAAGGTCAACTCAGTTTCTGTCATTTGTCACATTAACTTGTTGACACAAATCTCGATTGTGTTATGTTACACAGTCACTCTGCCCTTACTTAACGACCTGTAATGCTAATGACGCATTATTATAGCAGCTGCTCACCAGTCAGTACCAAAAAAAAGGAGGTGGTTTGTATTAAGAAGAGCATTCATGAACTAGCTGAGACGTGTCAAACAGCAGTTACATGTCTGCCGACTGGCAAAAAGAATGCAAGATTTCAATCCAATCCAATCCACTTCATTTGTATAGCACATTCAAACAAAAAAAATGTTTCCAAAGTGCTGCACAACAATATTAAAAACAATATTCAAAAATTATCCTTAGCTCCACCAATGACTGAAAAAAACTAAAATAATAATAATAAATAAATACATATAAAACCATTATAAAAATAAATATGATTAAAAATTATTTTAAAGGGTAAAACGAATTAAAACAAAAAAAAAATCTAAATTTAAAAACACAGAGGACCACACAACACAACTCACGTAGTGTTAAAAGCCAGAGAATAAAAGTGGGTCTTAAGACGAAACTTAAAACAGTCCACTGTGGGAGCAGTTGGAACATGGAGGGGCAGAGTGTTCCAGAGCTTAGGGCCGACCACAGAGAAGGCCCCTGTCTCCCCTGGTTTTAAGTCTGGTCTTGGGCACCACGAGCTGGAGCTGGCTCTCGGACCTTCAGGAGTGTAAATTTGGATGAGGTCCGAGATATAGTGAGGTGCCAGTCCATGCAAAGCTTTAAAAGCAAACAGCAATATTTTAAAATCAATTCTCAAATGAACAGAGTCTCAAGAATTGGGGTTCAAAATTTCAAAATTGGGGTTCAAAAGTTATTACAATATTTACTTCACATGGAATCATGTCTATCATCTAATAGAACAAGCTAGCAGTTACAGTATCAATATTTATAATGTTCACACAGTGCATCAGACACACAATTCTAAATCGGGCTATAAAAATGTACTGAATGGCAAAAGTCAATTCAAAAGCCTTGCTCCCCTCTGAATGTAGCTGGGTACAGTACTGGGACCCCTGCACTTATTTGCATGTTGTCTGCTATTTAGCATGTCTTTCACATGACTTCAGAGACTCCTTGCAGATCTTGGCAAGTTGGACATGAAGTGTTTTTGTTTTGCAATGATGTAGCCGGTAAAGTGTCACAGAGGCTGCTTTTTCGTTGTCTAGGTGTTGACTTCAAAGTGAAGACCATCTCCGTAGACGGTAACAAGGCAAAGCTGGCAATATGGGTAAGTGTGCACAAAGTATTTTAGGAACTGTCAAGTCCACAAAAAACTGGGAGTTCATTTACTGAAGTTCCTGCTAGTGTCCAGAAGATGGCACTCATGCGACACCATTTCCACCCTCACCTACACTGAGATCCTCTTTGCAGCTTTTGTCAAGTCTGCCTTGGTCTTTGCTCTGTTCCAACTCCTATTTTTCCTTTTTCAAGATGGTTTTGTGTTACAGGACACGGCTGGACAGGAGCGCTTCAGGACCCTGACACCCAGTTACTACCGAGGTGCCCAAGGAGTCATCCTAGGTAGGACAGTCATCACAATGCAGCGTAATGGTCCTAACACAAGTTCATCACAGGACCTTCATGTGTGAACTGTGTCACTTCATTCATGTCAGCATATATCTCTTGTGTTTCTGTCCAGTGTACGACGTCACAAGACGAGAAACCTTCACTAAACTGGAGAACTGGCTCAACGAGCTGGAGACATACTGTACGAGGAATGACCTCGTGAAAATGCTTGTTGGAAACAAAATTGATAAGGTGAGTGGAGTTCTGGTTGTTTTTCTTCCATTATTAACTTATACAAATTCAATTCATAGTCCTGCGCCTGCCACAGAAATCCCAGTTTGATTTGGACCATGTTCAAGTTGTGTGTATTAGGAAGAGTACTTTTATTGAGCTAAATTAGAGCCATACATTTTCTACTTAAAGTCAACTTTTAAACCGAAAAATCAAGTTTTGTTGTTGAATATTGAAAAATACATCAGTGTATGTATTACAAAAATTGCACACATTATTTTCCAGGTTGATTATAGATATGATACGCTCTATTTAAACTAATTATTTGTTTTTCACTTGAATATATTGTGATATTTGTGCTTTTTGTTTTGTCATATTCAAATCTTAGTTTTTAATGTCATTGTTTACTTGTTTTTTGTGTTCAGTTTTTTAGATTTAGAGTTTTGGCACAAATTTTGCATCAACAGAAAGGGGTGTGGAATCATGACTGACAGCTTAGCAAAAAGAAGAGGGGGGCCTACCACGTTGCGTTCAGGGATTGTAGGAAATAAATCAATTCAACTCAACACCTCATGTAGGCTACACCCATGGTCGCAAATATTTTATCGGAAAAATGGAAAGCTCAAAGTTTTTACGTCTTTATGTCATTTTGTTTCATTATGTTTTGCAAATTAGGGCCACACGTTTTGTACTTAAAGTGATCTTTAAAACCAAAAAATCAAGTTTTGAGGTTGAATATTGAAAAATACATCATTGTATGTATTGGAGGGAAAAAGGGCACACTTTTTTTTCAGGTTGTAATTATGGTACATTCTGGTAACTCTTTTGATCTTATTTAAACAAATGATTTATTTTTCACTTCCATATATTGTGATATTTGAGCTTTTGTTTTGTCATATTGAAATCTTAGTTTTTAATGTCATTGTTTGTTATATTGTGCTTTCCTCTACCATTGCTGACTTTCTGCTTGTTGTTCTATGAAAACACTTGGTATGAAGCACATTCTGCCAGGAAAACACTTGTATGGCAAATCTGAAAAATGGCTGTTTTGATGGTTGCTAATATTTTTTCCAATTAGTTTGCAATAAAGTGTCTTCTGGTGTATCTAGTTAGTTTTACCATTTGGTTTTCCAACCTGAAAGAGCAGTGAATTAATTATTATACTTACAATTCATTCTGGCTCTCGGATTTTCCTTTGTCTTTGTACTGTTTTGTCCGTATGGATATGAAATCAAGGTTTCCTCGACATGTAAACAATCACGGCACAACCATGGCAAGATTACTGCCGCCACACTTTCAAAATAACTTTGTTTTCATTTTTCATGTAAAGATTAGTCTTTTTTTTTTTTAACATGAAAACCAATTTAAGTGGTATATTGTATAAATGGATATACTATAATTAGTTGTTTTTTATGTACTGTTGCCTCGAATAAGTTTGAAAAACAGCTCAAATATCTTAAAAAACCTTCCTCATTGCTTTTATTAAAAAAAAAACGTGCATCTAAATGGCTTGTCAGAGGCGTGTCAGCAGCTGGTCACGCATCTAAAGGAATTGACACCCGGCAAAAGTGAGGAGAGAAAGTTGACTAGAAAAGTATTTTAATCTGATTAATGCATTTCTTGTTCAATCCGGCGTAATTTACCCTAAATCATTTGACATTACTACCAGCAATAACGTCTATCTTTACGCCTTCCAACCTCCGTTTGGACGTCACTGTGTAGACCAGGGGTAGGGAACCTACGGCTCTAGAGCCAGATGTGGCTCTTTTGATGTCTGCATCTGGCTCTCAGATAAATCTTAGCTGACATTGCTTAACACAATAAGTAATGAATAATTCCGCTGGTAATCAGTGTTAAAAATAACGTTCAGAATATAAAACATTCTCATGCATCTTAATCCATCCATCCGTTTTCTTCCGCACCTGTTCATTAATGGTAAGAAGTATTTGATTTATAGTTGGTTAACTTCAGAATAACAATGTTATTAAAAATAATAAGAGACTTATTATACTCTAAAAATGTTGGTATTCCATGTTAAATAAATACTATATGGCTCTCGGAACTACATTTTAAAATATTTGGCTTTCATGGCTCCCTCAGCCAAAAAGGTTCCCGACCCCTGGTGTAGACTGTAGTGTTCACTTGAGTGTGTGGTTTTCTCCGGGCACTCCACTTTCCTCCTACATTCCAAAAATATATTCTTGTTAGCTTCATTGGAGACTGTAAATTGTCCAAAGATATGAATGTTAGTGTGAACGATTGTCGTTCTGTGCCCTGCGATTGGCCATGCTAATTTGAGTTAGCTTGTCAATGAGCTAATCCATTGTACGTTAGCATTAAGCTAGCGGCATTAGAGCCCAACCTTCATCCTGCATAATTGTATTGCTTTTTTTGGTTTATTCCAAATTATATTATTAATTTAACATAATTCCTACATGTGTATATACAATGTACTTTCTTGAGTGTAGTTAGTTTTACAGTGACTTTATTGTGAAGAATATCAACAAAACACTAATTTTTTTTTTTTTTCAAAAATATAACTCAAAGGACTTTTTTGATTGATTGATTGAAACTTTTATTAGTAGATTGCACAGTACAGTACATATTCCGTACAATTGACCACTAAATGGTAACACTCCAATACGTTTTTCAACTTGTTTAAGTCGGGGTCCATGTAAATCAATTCATAGTACTGTGTACAAATTTGGCAAACTAAATTGCAACAGTCAGGCAGGGCAGAATAAAGTGTAACCTGTTCCCTTTATACCAGTGTTTTTCAACCTTTTTTGAGCCAAAGCACATTTTTTGCTTTGGCACACCACCAGCAGAAATGATTAAAAAACAAAACTCAGTTGACAGTAAAAAGTCGTTGTCTCAATTGTTGGAAATGACTTTAAACCATAACCAACCATGCATCACTTAAGTTCTTGTCTTGCGCTCCTATTTTGGTGGCTTTTTCTGTTTTTTGGTATTTTCCTGTAGCAGTTTAATGTCTTCCTTTGAGCAATATTTCCCACATGTGCTTTGTTTTAGCAATCAAGAATATTTCAGTTGTTTTTATCCTTCTTTGTGGGGACATTGTTGATTGTCATGTCATGTTCGGATGTACATTGTCTTTGCTCCACAGTAAGTCTTTGCTGTCGTCCAGCATTCTGTTTTTGTTTACTTTGTAGACAGTTCGGTTTTAGTTTGGTTCTGCATAGCCTTCCCTAAGCTTCAATGCCTTTTCTTAGGAGCACTCACCTTTTGTTTATTTGTGGTTTAAGCATTAGACATCTTTTTACCTGCACACTGCCTCCCGCTGTTTCTGACATCTACATAGCAATTAGCTACCTGCTGCCACCTACTGATATGGAAGAGTATTACACGGTTACTCTGCCGAGCTCTAGACAGCACCGACACTCAACAACAACACATCATTTGCGGACTATAATTACTGCTTTGCAAAACAAATTTTTAACCCAAATAGGTGAAATTAGATAATCTCCCACGGCACACCGGTGTGCCGCGGCACAGTGGTTGAAAAACACTGCCTTATACAATAAGCAACAATTGAAAGTGCACAGTCTACCAAGTCTAATTATTTGTGTTAAAGCTGACTGTGATTATTATGTAAGAAATTTTTTAAAATATTAATAATTATGTGATTAATTAATAACACTATTTGTTTTTGAATATACATAACATTTGTTTAGCCTTTTTTAAAGAAAGTATATGCATCATTGCAATTCAAAATTATCCTGTCATACATGTCATACTGACCACGCCCCTAGCCACGCCCCCTGCCCCCAGCACATATATAGTGGCCCTCTAGTGGAAACCCTGGGAATGGTTTTAAATTATGTTCATTATGGTGTTAAAAAAATGTATAGTTGAAACCTGATATACTTCAGGGTTTTTTTGCTCCAATAGTTGGTGCCGTTTTTAAAGTTTCATTTCTCTAGTATTTTCTTTCGAGGTAAAATGAAAATAGTTAAAGAAATGTCAGGAGGCGTACACATTTTTCTGAGATTTTATACTTGGTTTGCTTGGTGGGATACATTGTGGTTGTCTGCAGTAATGCATTTCTGATTCATAATCTTTCTTCTGCACACATATGACTCATTATTTGACCCTTCTTTCTATTTAGGCAATAAAGCAAATCAGAATAGAATATGTCCAAAATAAGTCACAGCCAGTGGACAAATGAGACAAATAAATGAGCATGGTAGAGCCACCCACATATTTCTGACAGAGTGGCAGTGGACCGCCATTGTGTTCTGTTCTTTACACACAAAAACAACAACTTTCCCCCCTGTGCCCCGAGAGGCTCGCAGCAGTTGACGGCTCCGCCCGCCTACTTTTTTGTTTCAGGAAAACCACGATCTAGACAGGGCAGAAGGGCTGAAGTTTGCAAGAAAACATTCCATGCTGTTTATAGGTAAGCCAGGAGGATTCCCTCCCCTCCTAAGACCCTCTGGGCTTGTGTTACTGGACTTTTTTGCAAACTGTTTTATAGGGGAGTCCATTTATTTGGTCTTTTAAAGGGGAACTGCACTTTTTTTTTTTTTTTTGGAATTGTGCCCGTCGTTCACAATCATTATGAGAGACATGACGATGGATGTGTGTATTGCATTCTAAATATTAGATAAATGCGATCAAAAGTTTTCTTACAATGGAGCCTGTAAAGCCGTTAAAAACATCCCAACACCTCCATTGAGGTTTTATATACATGATGTAATTTAGTAAGATTTATAATAACATATATATTTACGTATGTTGATCATTTCAAGCATATGCGGTGCATTACTTTAGTTCACTTTTTTTTCTTCATCACTGATTACTCACTGCAGACTTTGAGTGTCAACAAACATAATAAAACATCACTTACTGTACATTGTCTGCTGTCACTAGGATGCCGACTGCTAGGATGTTCATATACAGTGTTCCCTCGTTTAACGCGGGGGTTACATTCCAAAAAATACCTGCTTTAAGTGAGATCCGTGTAGAAGTTTATCTATTTATTTTTTTCGTTTTTTGTGTTTTCGTTTATTTTATATTTATTTTCTTTACACTATATGTTTTCATTTACAGGATGTTTTTTGTTTTTTTAATTTACTTTCCATGTTTTTTAATTTGTTTTTTCGTCTACAGTACTGGGGCCGTACTTATCAAGCTTCTTAGAGTGCCATTTTACACTTAAGTCCTGAGAATTTGCGAAATGTAGTCCTACTCTCAAACTTAAGAATAAAAGCTTTTTATCAACGTTCTTTTGTCTAAGAATCACTCCTACTCTCCACGATATTTAAGAGACCTTCAGAGGTGTCTTAAGTGGTTAGGAGTTGCCAGCAGGGGGTGGCACTGAGGCGAGAGAGACGTGCGCAAACGTTCAGGGAACGGAACAATGTTTTTTTTTTTTTGATGACGAGCAGCTGATCAAACGGTATCGTTTAGACAGAGCGGATATTATTTTTGTCACAGATTTAATACTTTTCGATTCCTTGTTGATTTCTGCATGTGTCTGCAGTGGGCTAGTATATATAGAGCCACCCACACCAGTTTCAAATTAGTTGCCTAATTAATGAATTGGAAAGAAAATGTTATGACAGTAGCGTATGTGTGTGGCCGTGAGGTGAGTGACGTCAGTGAGTGTGTGGGCGATAGAAGAGAGGGAGCGGTAGCGTGAGTGCCGGCGGGGACTAGTTTGTTTTGTATTATTTTGTAGTTTATTGTCAAAATATACACTCCCATTGTCCACTTAAATATTTCCAAGATATTTCTTTATTCTTAGACAACGGATTCCCTTCCGTGATTGGTCATTTCTACGGACACAGAAATGACGTCACCTAAAATTGCGTTTACGGCACATAGTAATGTCGTAATTCAGCTCTGAATGTGACACTTAAGATTCAGTCCTACACTTCGCTGAAAGTGTGAGTAAGACGCTTGATAACTAACTTTTAAGTGCAGCTTTCAGCGAAGAATTTATGTACTCTTAAGTCAACTCTTAGCAGACTTCTTAGGAGTAATTCTAAGAAGCTTGATAAGTACGGCCCCTGTACTGTATATATATATATTTTCGTTTCTTATGTTTTAAGTCTGTAAAACCCCTAACCACACACTTTATAAACTTTTCTCAGACAGGCATTAACATTTTCTCACATTTCTCTCGTTTAAACACTCTCAAAGTTCAAACCTTGGTGGATTTAGAAAAAATAAGTACATAACGGTACACTACTGTATTAAAGAATGAAACCAAAGATCAAAACCTGTTTTTTAGGGCTCTAGGATTTTTTACTATATAAATAAGCCCGGGTTTTTATCATAAAGCCTGCAGCATTTCTACACAAAACCCCTTTTGGGCCTTAAATCCTGCGTTTTTGGCTTCGTCCTGCATTATAAAGGTGCATTTCAAAATAAGTTAGTTAAAGTTAAAGTACCAATGATTGTCAAGCCTGTCTCATCCATATTGAACACTTCTTAAGGATTATATCCCCCACCACAGTATGCATTCTGTACTGTACAGGACACATGGCATGAAGAAGATTGATTGACAATGGTCTACAGTCCATTAGCGAATGAAAGGTCAGTGTTCAAAAACAAGAACAAAAAATACAAAAGTTAGGGGCATTTTACTTGAACTGAGCAAAATTATCTGCCAATAGAACAAGAAAATTTGGCTTGTCAAGACTTTCCAAAACAAGTCAAATGAGCTAACCTCAATGAACCCAAAAATACCTTTTTATTAAGTATTTTCTCACTAATAAGAAGTGCACTTTTCTTCATAGAAAAACAAATAAGAGACATTTTCTCTCAATACGTTGAAAAATATTCTTAAATTAAGTAAATGCTAGTGCCATTATCTTGACATAATATAACATGACATCATCGTGCCTAGTGCGTGCTCTTTCAGTCAATTAGTGCGCAAGGAATATATATATATATATATATATATATATATATGTGTGTGTGTGTAAGTATATATATATATATATATATATATATATATATATATATATATATATATATATATATATATATAATATATATATATATATATATATATATATATATATATATATATATATATATATATATATATATATATATATATATATATATACACACACTACCGTTCAAAAGTTTGGGGTCACGTTGAAATGTCCTTATTTTTAAAGGAAAAGCACTGTACTTGTCAATGAAGATAACTTTAAACTAGTCTTAACTTGAAAGAAATACACTCTATACATTGCTAATGTGGTAAATGACTATTCTACCTGCAAATGTCTGGTTTTTGGTGCAATATCTACATAGGTGTATAGAGGCCCATTTCCAGCAACTATCACTCCAGTGTTCTAATGGTACAATGTGTTTGCTCATTGGCTCAGAAGGCTAATTGATGATTAGAAAACCCTTGTGCAATCATGTTCACACATCTGAAAACACTTTAGCTCGTTACAGAAGCTACAAAACTAACCTTCCTTTGAGCAGATTGAGTTTCTGGAGCATCACATTTGTGGGGTCAATTAAACGCTCAAATGGCCAGAAAAAGAGAACTTTCATCTGAAACTCCACAGTCTATTCTTGTTCTTAGAAATGAAGGCTTTTCCACTAAATTGTTTGGGTGACCCCAAACTTTTGAACGGTAGTGTATGTATATATATATATATATATATATATATATATATATATATATATATATATATATATATATATATATGTATATATATATATATATATGTATATATGTATATATATATATATATATATGTATATATGTATATGTATATATGTATATATATATATATATATATGTATATGTATATATGTATATATAATATATATATATATATATATATATATAAGTATATATGTATATATATATATATATATATATATATATGTATATATGTATATATGTATATATATATATATATATATATATATATATGTATATATATATATATATATATATATAATCAGTGGTTCTTAACCTGGGTTCGATCGAACTCTAGGGGTTCGGTGAGTCGGGCTCAGGGGTTCGGCGGAGGTCAAGACACACCCGACTCATCGTGTAACTAAAAATCGACGTGATACGGCAACAGCAGAAGTCAGACTGATTTGCAGGTGTGTAATTTGTTGTGAGTTTATGCACTGTGGTGGTTTTGTTCCTTGAACAAGGTGATGTTCATGCACGCTTCATTTTGTGCACCAGTAAAAAAAAACATGGTAACACTTTAGTATGGGGAACATATTCACCATTAATTAGTTGCTTATTAACATGCAAATTAGTAACATATTGGCTCTTAACTAGTCATTATTAAGTACTTATTAATGCCTTATTCGGCATGGCCTTATTATAAGCCCTAACCCTGACCCTAACCCTAACCAAATAACTCAAAATTAAGTCTTTGTTATTTAGAATATGTTCCCCATACTAAAGTGTTACCAAAAACATCTTGAATTTGAAAGAAAAAAAAAGGGTTCGGTGAATGTGCATATGAAACTGGTGGTGTTCGGTACCTCCAACAAGGTTAAGAACCACTCATATATATATATATATATATATATATATATATATATATATATATATATATATATATATATATATATATATATATACACTACCGTTCAAAAGTTTGGGGTCACCCAAACAATTTTGTGGAATAGCCTTAATTTCTAAGAACAAAAATAGACTGTCGAGTTTCAGATGAAAGTTCTCTTTTTCTGGCCATTTTGAGCGTTTAATTGACCCCACAAATGTGATGCTCCAGAAACTCAATCTGCTCAAAGGAAGGTCAGTTGTGTAGCTTCTGTAACGAGCTAAAGTGTTTTCAGATGTGTGAACATGATTGCACAAGGGTTTTCTAATCATCAATTAGCCTTCTGAGCCAATGAGCAAACACATTGTACCATTAGAACACTGGAGTGATAGTTGCTGGGAATGGGCCTCTATACACCTATGTAGATATTGCACCAAAAAGCAGACATTTGCAGCTAGAATAGTAATTTACCACGTTAGCAATATATAGAGTGTATTTCTTTAAAGTTAAGACTAGTTTAAAGTTATCTTCATTGAAAAGTACAGTGCTTTTCCTTCAAAAATAAGGACATTTCAATGTGACCCCAAACTTTTGAACGGTAGTGTGTATATATATATATATATATATATATATATATATATATATATATATATATATAATTTACAGCCCGGCCCCCGACCAAATTTTTTTTTTATTGTAATTTTGAAGAATTTACCTGAAAGTGCATGAACTATTTCTGTTCAAAATTGTTAGAAATGTCAAATGTTTAAATATTAACTGTCAGTTTACTGTACTGTGCCAACTGTACTACTATATGAGTACCTATTTTCTATTGTTTCATTGAAAATAAAACAGCAAAGTCCATTTGGCTGTCATCTGTTTTAATTATGAGACACAATTGTGTCAAAGTCATGATTTTTTTATTTCATGCCTGAAATAAGAAATGATTACTTTAAAAAAGTAGTTTTATACTTGTGAGTGTTGATGACACAGCTTTGCAACAGTTGATATTCTAGTTTCAAGCATGTTTTACTCAATATAGCTCATCAAATCTCAGCTACAAGCTGTAATATCTTACTGAGATCATTTAGGACCAAAACACTTCAAACAAGTAACATAACATCTGCTTAGTGAGAAGAATGATCTTATCAGACAGAAAATAAGCAAATATCAGCCTTATTTGAGATATTTCATCTTAGATTTCAGTTTTTGCATTGCACAGCACTGCTTCAAATAGTCCGTCTGCGTTAGCGCTTATAATACCAATATCACTAATACTCAAAGTCACCAAATGTAAAAGAAGTATTGTTGGCAGCTTATCAATTGGATTTTATGGGCCAACTAGAGGAGCTCCCATTCGCTCCGTTGTTAAGTGGACTTTTATTTACAAGTTAGAATGCATTAAAGGCCTGCTGAAAGCCACTACTAGCGACCACGCAGTCTGATAGTTTATACATCAATGATGAAATCTTAACATTGCAACACATGCCAATACGGCCGGGTTAACTTATAAAGTGACATTTTAAATTTCCCGCGACACTTCCGGTTGAAAACGTCTATGTATGATGACGTATGCGCGTGACGTCAATCGTTGAAACGGAAGTATTCGGACACCATTGTATCCAATACAAAAAGCTCTGTTTTCATCGCAAAATTCCACAGTATTCTGGACATCTGTGTTGGTGAATCTTTTGCAATTTGTTTAATGAACGATGAAGACTGCAAAGAAGAAAGTTGTAGGTGGGATAGGTGTATTAGCGGCTGGCTGCAGCAACACAACCAGGAGGACTTTGACTTGGATAGCAGACGCGCTATCCGACGCTAGCCACCGACCGCACGGATGATCGGGTGAAGTCCTTCGTTGCTCCGTCGATCGCTGGAACGCAGGTGAGCACGGGTGTTGATGAGCAGATGAGGGCTGGCTGGCGTAGGTGGCTATCTAATGTTTTTAGCTTAGTTCTGTGAGGTCCCGTTGCTAAGTTAGTTCAATGGCGTCGTTAGCAACAGCATTGTTAAGCTTCGACAGGCTGGAAAGCATTAACTGTGTATTTACAGGTCCATGGTTTAATAGTATTGTTGATTTTCTGTCTATCCTTCCAGTCAGGGGTTTATTTCTTTTGTTTCTATCTGCAGTTAAGCCCGATGCTATCACGTTAGCTCCGTAGCTAAAGTGCTTCGCCGATGTATTGTCGTGGAAATAAAAGTCACTGTGAATGTCCATTTCGCATTCTCGACTCTCATTTTCAAGAGGATATAGTACCCGTGGTGGTTTAAAATACAAATCCATGATCCACAATAGAAAAAGGAAAGAGTGTGGAATCCAATGAGCCAGCTTGTACCTAAGTTATGGTCAGAGCGAAAAAAGATACGTCCTGCACTGCACTCTAGTCCTTCACTCTCACGTTCCTCATTCGCAAATCTTTCATCCTCGCTCAAATTAATGGGGTAATCGTCGCTTTCTCGGTCCAAATCGCTCTCGCTGCTGGTGTAAACAATGGGGAAACGTGAGGAGCCCTTCAACTTGTGACGTCACGCTACTTCCGGTACAGGCAAGGCTTTTTTTTATCAGCGACCAAAAGTTGCGAACTTTATCGTCGATGTTCTCTACTAAATCCTTTCAGCAAAAATATGGCAATATCGCGAAATGATCAAGTATGACACATAGAATGGATCTGATATCCCCGTTTAAATAAAAACATTTCATTTCAGTAGGCCTTTAAACAAAATATCCATCCGTCATGTCTTTTATAATGTGCAGTTCCCCTTTAAAGAGTTGACTCCCGCAACACCTTTTTTGGTCACCTTCTTCTCACTTTACCCTCCATGTCAACTCGGTCACAGAGGCCAGCGCAAAGACCCGGGACGGTGTCCAGTGTGCCTTTGAAGAGCTGGTGGAAAAGATCATCCAGAGTCCAGGATTGTGGCAGAGCGAGAGTCACGGCAGGGGGGTGCAGCTCACCGATGAAGACGCAGGAGGTGACACCTGTGCTGGATTCTGCTCACTGGTCTAGACAACAGACACACACACAGAACATTTTGCAGCATACAGGTGTGAATACCCCACACACTGCTTCCATCCTCACTTGTCGTCTTGTCCTGAGTCAAGTACCCAGACTGCGGGCTGGACCGTCCACACAGACCTTACTGTATGCACGTCTTCCGATAAAACTGCGCTTCAAATGCAAAAAGCCGCTCGGCCTCGGTCCTGACGACGCGGGAGTGCGCTCGTCTCGCCTCCCGCTTGCTTTGGCGTTGGACAATGGAAGGAACATCAGTTTACACTCTGCAACACATTTTTATCAAAAGGGAGACACGACTGCAACAAAGTGAACCAAAGTGTGGAAGAAAAGATGAATCCTATTGACCGAGGGTAACTTTTTGCTGAATCTCGCTTGAGCTGGCTAACCTGTGCAGAACACTCGCTGTTTGGACAAAAGTATTGGGACAGCCCTTCCTCCTAGACCACCTGGCTCTTGGGTCATCTGTGAGGACTGTTTGGAATCAATCCGATACCAAGTAAATGTGAGGCCAGCTATGTTAACACAATACTTTTAAGATCACTTTTAATCGTGATTGTATCCAACAAACATTTTTACAAATGATCTAGTATTGTGTTGCAAAGAAACTACACAAAAGCAAAAACTACCATTGGCTCTCTTTCAAATCCTTCGGCTTTTAGCTTCCAAAGCACTCCTGTGTCCAATATATGTTTGTAAACAACATAAATGGCACTGCAGAAATGTTATTCATAGAAGAGAAATGAAAATACAGCTACTTATTAACACTATCGATATCTGGATCGATCTGCCCAGCCCTACTGGAGACCGGGCCTGATGGACCTTGCATTGTGCATGGAGGTACAGCTGCACCTTGGCACAGGACAGAACACAGAACTTGTCCAAACAAAAACATGTAGCTGGATGTAAGGGCATTGCCTGGTTTGTGTCCCAAAACTTTTGTCCATTGTTTATGTATAGGACATGCTGCTGTGGGGAGGTTCTTCAATGCCAAACCATCCTGAAGTCCCTCTCAACACTCCGCTAAACGGCTTGGGTTATGTTCTCACAATATCATGACTTAACAACAAGGACATTTGGCCACTTCTGTTGACTTCAAAGAACGTCAGTGTTTTGTTTTGAAAAAACCAAAAGGATCGGGACCAGCGAAACACTTTTCCACCCAACATCAATGAAAAGGGGAAGGCTTTGAATCTCCGTGGTGCTGGACTGGAGTCATTCATAGAGATGGTATCAGTGATATCGCTCACAGCGCCGCGGTCTGTCACACTTAAAGGGAAAGTCTTTAATATTGCACAGGGTAACGTTCCCCCACATTTGGAGAGTCGAAAAAGGCTCTGATTTGCTAATGGGTTTAACAGTTCGGAACCTGGGAAATGTCCAGTTATTCTGCGCCTCTGATCTGGTTGTTAAAACAACATGAATACTACAATGTCAAATTTGGGATCACTTGCATGAGGAACTATCCGTGCCATTCTTTGCCTGGTCTGTCCACTTAAGTTTAGCTGAAAGTAAAACAGCATTCGGCTTTTAGCTTTTAACTTGAAATTGTTTTTTGTCTGTTCAGACATATGAGCCATTAATATTTGTGCACATTTGGTGTATTTTAGCAATTAGATGGGATCCTCCTTGAGATGTAAAACTGAATGTACACATACAAACTGCCCTATGTATTAAAATTGTCTTCTTTCCCCCCATTGCAGTCCTACAAACGTCAGGCTTGGTTGATGCAATAAAGTATGAAAAGGAAGACGTTATGTGGGTGATGTTTGTGAGCTCCTCTGGAGAAGACCAGTAACAGGTTTGTCATGGTTGCAGTGTTGGAAATGTCGCTGTTAGGTGAGGGCTTTTTCACATTCCGCTGCCCTCAGAATAAAGACGTGTGTTTGAACAGTGTCCGAGGAAGCCTCAAACCCCAGACGTGTGATCCAGCTAAATCATCTCTCTCTGACAGACTTCTCGGGGAAACCCGACCGCAGCCGTAAGTCATGCTACCAACGCTTTGACTTCGATGTGCACAATTCCTGGGCGATTATGAAAGGCTTAGGGCTGGCAGCGCGGGCGAGGATTGCTTCCCATGTAGCGTGTTCCTCCTCGTCTGGAAATATGTCTCAGTCAAACATCAACAGAGGCCTTCATGTGGTGCGACGAGCTGTAAGCGCTTGCCATTTCCTCATGCCTACATCGGCAAAACGGCTAGTGATGTTTACTCTATTTCTAGATGTTTCTATTTGCAAATTTTGTCATTTTCTGTGGCCTAACTGGCTGCGGTACTTTACAACGTGAAGGACTGTTTCCTAGGGTGTGACGATTTGTCTTAACGATTAGATTCAGAATCGGAATAACATACAAACATAACAAAGGTTGTCAGTTGGCCTTTTCTGTATTTCCATGACTATTTGCATTGCAGATTGTCACATCAAAACTATGAATGAACACATGTGGAGTTATGTACTTAACAAAAAAAAGGTAAAATAACTGAAAACATGTTTTATATTCTAGTTTCTTAAAAATAGCCACCCTTTGCACTGATAACTTTTTTTTAAGCTCAAGAGAATGCCAAGAGTGTGCAAAGCCGTAATCAGAGCAAAGGGTGGCTATTTTTCTTTTTTTTTTTCATTTATTATTTATTTCAGGCAATGACATAAAAAAGTACAAAGTTGACAGCACATAATAATATAAATGAATATAGTGCAAAAGGTAGTGTATAGTATGTAATGCATGATTGTCCAGTTTTGCCTGAAAGGGAGTGGCAAGAAGATAATTTATTTAATCCCACCCCCAGTTCTCCATTCAGTGATTATTCACATGAGTTCACTGTTACTTTGTTCAAGGATTATAATACACATGTTGTATCATAGTGGCATTACCACAGGTAACAATAATTATTACACTGTAACAATCATTTGTAAGAATAATGAATATACCAACAATGGTAATAGCAGTGTTTACCATAAACTGCCAAGATACCTGTGGCGGTGGGGGCGTGGCTTTGGGCGTGGTCACCATGACATCGAGTAATTTGCATAATTTACTACAATGATATGATTTTCTCTAAAAAGGCTCCAAAAATGTATACTTACTAATTAATAATAGTTTTGTTTTAAACGTCCTTCCATCCATCCATTTTACAATATAATTACAACACTTTATGTACATATTTATATACAGATTTGAACAATAAGTTATTCACTGAAATATATTTATTAATTGTGGTTCTTACAAAAAATATATCTTACAAAATATAAAAGCTAAAATGTCTCTTAAAGCTCTGCCCCTTTAATTAGTGCATACTAAATAATGTAACTTTAGCCTACTACTATAAGCATATTATTTACCAGCAACATAAAGTGAAACAGAGGCAGAGGTGTCCTGCCACAGTCAGTAACAAATAAACAGAAAACAGTAGTGGTCAAATACAAATAAGGCAACAAGAGAAGTATCCTACACTTCTCTTTTGTAAAGTAAATCTGAACAGCCTATATGGGCATCTACATCAACTATATGATTTGCCTGAGAAGCCGGACAGGACAAAAAAAAATAAAAACATTTTTTTTTTTTTTTTTTTTTGTGGCGGAAGTAAGTCTTTCATGGCGGGCCGCCACAAATAAATGAATGTGTGGGAAACACTGAAAAGACAAAATGCCAACAATGGTAAATTTTGAAAACTTGTTCCCACCAAAGGCAGCATACTGAATAATCAAAGCATGCGGGCTTATTTTAATACTTTTTTGTTGTTTTATAAAACAAAAAAAGGAAGTTTAAAACCTATTTAAACACAAAATTTGTCAGTTTTGTTTTTATAGGCGAAAAAGCATATTATCAATTAGTGTCAAAAGTCTGAAGGGTACACCCTGGACAAGTCACCACCTCATCACAGGGCCAACACAGATAGACAACATTCACACACCAGGGACCATTTAGTGATGCCAATCAACCTGTGCATGTCTTTGGAGGTGGGAGGAGCCTATCCCCAGGTGCATGTCTTTGGAGGTGGGAGGGGCCTATCCCCAGGTGCATGTCTTTGGAGGTGGGAGGGGCCTATCCCCAGGTGCATGTCTCTGGAGGTGAGAGGAGCCTATCCCCAGGTGCATGTCTTTGGAGGTGGGAGGGGCCTATCCCCAGGTGCCCGTCTTTGGAGGTGAGAGGGGCCTATCCCCAGGTGCATGTCTTTGGAGGTGGGAGGGGCCTATCCCCAGGTGCATGTCTTTGGAGGTGGGAGGAAGCCGGAGTAGAACCTACGCAGTCACGGAGAGAACATGCAAACTCCACACAGAAAGATCCCGAGCCCGGGATTGAACTCGGGACCTTCGTATCCCTGTTCTACCGTGCTGCCCACCAACTATGAAAGGATATATCAAGTATACACGTTGCTACAACATTATTTTATTAAAAGTGCTGAACTTCCTATACATTTTTAAATTCTTAAATCCAATGTTTTCTTTCGTTTCCCTTTTAAAATGGTCTTGGATCAATACCTATCTTCCAGAGGGAAAACTTGCCCAGCACAGATCGATAAACTTGAAATTCAGGAATATAGATTGATCTATTGATATATAGTCCAATCGTTACTGTTTACTATAAACTACCGCTGTCAAATAATTATTTTTAAGAAAATTAGATTAGTCACACTTTTTAATTTGGATTAATCACAGGTTATAATCGTTTATATAATTTAAATTAACTTTTAAAAAATGTCTATTAATTTTTGGACACATATTTTACTTGAATGCACGTCAAGACTTGGCAACAGTTTAATCTTAAATCCAGTCAGGGTTTATTTTGGAGTGAGATTTGCCAGCGAGTACGCCAGTTGGAGCCGCCTCATTATTTCATAGCGTATAACAAGCCATGCTACCTCTCAGGTAACCATCCCCGCTTAAGGTAAAGAGGCGTGTCCATTCAAAATAGTGTGATTAATATGTGTATAAACATGATGTACATGTTGTTTGATTTTGTAGAAAAATCAAATAACAGACATGACACAAAACTAAAGTCATTTCAAATGTCAACTTTGTATTTAAGAAACACAAAGAAATCAAGAATATAAATTGTGTTAGTAACAGTTTCATTTTTAGAGTGAATCAATTATGGAATCGCTCAATTCTGAGGAAGTTATGGAATGTTGACAATCAGAATCTTCATCAATCTTGCTCCAACTTTCTGTGATTGCCGTCAGGCCCGGCCCTAACCAATCTGGCGCCCTAGGCAAGATTTTAGGTGGCGCCCCCCCCCCACATCGGCAGTGAAGTGTATATACTCACAAGAAACCGAATAGCTTTGTCTTTGACCTTTTTTTTTTTACTTAAAGAAAGCAAATTAACAATCAGAATAGTTAACAAGATAAGAAAAAATATGGATAAATAAATGAATACAAAAAATAAAAAATGAATATATGAAATACAATATTTTTTACATACATAAACACAAAATAAAACGTGTCAACAAGTTGCATAAAATAAATTAAAAATACAATATAAATAAGGCACTGCACAAAACAAGATATCAAACCAGTATGACTTTAACAACTATATTACAAAAAAAGGGGATCCTACAGAGTTCTCTATTTGTGCTTTTTAATATTGCATTAACTAGAATGACTTACAAATTACTGTACACCAGGGAGTACTGTAATTACCTAACGTTACATTATTATTTTCCATAACAATTTAGCCCCCTCCACAATATTAACCCGACGTTAAAACAGAACTAGCTATTTATTGATTAGCAATTGCCGAATCATGTAACATTAGCTTAATGCTAAAAAGCCAGGTTACTATCACATTCTGTAACTGACAAATAATTTCATGTAGGCTAACGTTACCTACCTGCTACCTCTGTCATTTTCTCGTTCCTCCTCTTCTTTTCTCTTTTTTCTTCCCTGGGCACCTGACAGTTTTGGCCGTTTTGACATCTTGTGTTGATTTTTTTATGTGGGACGTCCAAAAAGAGTCATGATACGGGAAGGGAGGGGGCGCACCGTGCCGGGGGAGGGGGGGGGGGGCGTAATGTTGTAACAAATAATATTTCTATTAAATAGGCTTTACTTTGCATTTTAATTAACGTGGGATTATTTTATGTATTTAGAAATAATAGTACCAACTTTTTTTTTTTTTTTCCTGCAACATTTGTGGCACTGCCGTGGCGCCCCCTGATGGACGGCGCCCTTAGCATTTGCCTATACGGCCTATGTCACGGGCCGGCCCTGATTGCTGTTGTCAAATCAGCTTTTGCAGGTTGGAGTCTTTCCATCCATTATTTTCTTTCATTTCTTCCACAAAGTTTAAATTATATTGAGATCCGGACTATTTGCAGGCCAAAGAAAGTTTTTACTCCTCAGCAAGATCCAGTATCATCCTGAAAAATAATATCATCCTCAAACATCCTTTAGACTGATGGACTAAGAAACGTGTATAGAATGTAAATGTAAACGTGTATTGAATATGTAATGACAGCCATCATTACCTGCTCATATCATCAATGACTGGAAATGTGCACGTTTTCTTCAGGCAGTCGTCTTCTAAAACCTCATTGGAACGGCACCAAACAAAAGTTCCAGCATCATCAGCTTGCCCAAATGCAGATTAATGATTCATCACTGAATATGACTTTCATCCAGTCATCCACTTAGTCCGTTCTAACCTCGTTCCTTTCTGTGTAGGTGTTAATGACGGCTTTTGTTTAGCCCTTTAGCCTTAGCGGTTTCTTACAGTTCCGCCACAAACGGTGACTCCAGTTTCCCCCATTTGTTTTCTATTTTCAAGACATAGTCCTTAATCTGTCCTGACGCTTTCACGTTGCCCTCGGTCTACCAGTATGCTAGCCTTTTAGAACCGTCCCGTGTTGTTTGTACTTAGTCCGAACTTCACACACCGTGACCGTGAACGATCAACATCTTTAGCAACATTGCGTGATGATTTATCCTTGAAGAAGTTTGATAATCCTCAACTTGGTTTCAATTGACATCTCTCACGTTGGAGCCGTGATTCATGTCAATCCACCTGGCGCAACAGCTCTCCAAGGTGTGAACGCAGACTATTTGATGCAGGTGGTGGCTTTGGAAATGTACATTTCCAGGGTGATTTAAATGATTACTTCCTCGGAATGGAGTGATTCCCTAATTTGCATCAAGTCTGCTTGATCTAATAATGAAAGTTGCCATTTGAAATGACTACAGTGTTGTGTCACGACTACGAAATCCTCCAAGTCTGATTCACTTTTTTCAGGGGTTGTGTAAACTACAATTTTATAAAGTCGTAAAGCTATTAGCCGAAGCTGTTAAATCCCAGTTTGAAAACACGCCAAGGTTAGAAGGTCTCTCAGAAGAACAACAGCTCTCTGCCAAGGCTTAACTGTTACCAAAAGTGAGAACAAGGGAGTGCATTATTTTGCTTCCCTGTCTCTCTGTCTTGGGCAATGTTTACACTGCAGGTCAATTACCTTTTTTTTGCACATAAGTGACATGTATCTGATTTTTTTTCCATGTCAGTGTAAACGGAACAATTCCCATTTTTTTCAAATCCGACCTAGGCCTTTTTTTGTATGTGGATATAAATCAGGGGCCGTACTTATCAAGCTTCTCAGAATTACTCCTAAGAAGTCTGCTAAGAGTTGACTTAAGAGTAAATAAATTCTTCGCTGAAAGCTGCACTTAAAAGTTAGTTATCAAGCGTCTTACTCACACTTTCAGCGAAGTGTAGGACTGAATCTTAAGTGTCACACTCAGAGCTGAATTACGACATTACTATGTGCCGTAAACGCAATTTTAGGTGACGTCATTTCTGTGTCCATAGAAATGACCAATCACGGAAGGGAATCCGTTGTCTAAGAATAAAGAAATATCTTGGAAATATTTAAGTGGACAATGGGAGTGTATATTTTGACAATAAACTACAAAATAATACAAAACAAACTAGTCCCCGCCGGCACTCACGCTACCGCTCCCTCTCTTCTATCGCCCACACACTCACTGACGTCACTCACCTCACGGCCACACACATACGCTACTGTCATAACATTTTCTTTCCAATTCATTAATTAGGCAACTCATTTGGAACTGGTGTGGGTGGCTCTATATATACTAGCCCACTGCAGACACATGCAGAAATCAACATGGAATCGAAAAGTATTAAATCTGTGACAAAAATAATACCCGCTCTGTCTAAACGATACCGTTTGATCAGCTGCTCGTCATCAAAAAACAACAACATTGTTCCGTTCCCTGAACGTTCGCGCACGTCTCTCTCGCCTCAGTGCCACCCCCTGCTGGCAACTCCTAACCACTTAAGACACCTCTGAAGGTCTCTTAAATATCGTGGAGAGTAGGAGTGATTCTTAGACTTAAGAACGTTGATAAAAAGCTTTTATTCTTAAGTTTGAGAGTAGGACTAAATTTCGCAAATTCTCAGGACTTAAGTGTAAAATGGCACTCTAAGAAGCTTGATAAGTACGGCCCCTGATGTGTATCTGCAGTATGAACCTTGGGGTCGTATACTCCTGTAAACACCTCACTTCTATTCCCTTCTGGCCCACATGAGTCACTTCTGTTCCTGTTACGCAGGGGTGTCCAAAGTGCGGCCCGCAGGTCATTTTTTAACGGCCCCACGGCACATTTTAAAAACACGTTTGAAAAAAATATAAAACATTAAAAGTGGTATTTAAAGAGCAAACAGGTGAAATGTAACAAGAAAATGTAGCAATTAGGGATGTCCGATAATGGCTTTTTGCCGATATCCGATATTCCGATATTGTCCAACTCTTTAATTACCGATACCAATATCAACCGATATATACAGTCGTGGAATTAACACATTATTATGTCTAATTTGGACAACCAGGTATGGTGAAGATAAGGTACTTTTAAAAAAAATTTATAAAATAAGATAAATAAATTAAAAACATTTTCTTGAATAAAAAAGAAAGTAAAACAATATAAAACAGTTACATAGAAACTAGTAATTAATGAAAATGAGTAACATTAACTGTTAAAGGTTAGTACTATTAGTGGACCAGCATGTGTGCTTACGGACTGTATCCCTTGCAGACTGTATTGATATATAATGTAGGAAGCAGAATATTAATAACAGAAAGAAACAACCCTTTTGTGTGAATGAGGAGGGAGGTTTTTTGGGTTGGTGTATCTTGTGTTTTTTATGTTGATTTAATTTTAAAAAAACGATACCGATAATAAAAAAAACAATACCGATAATTTCCGATATTACATTTTAACGCATTTATCGGCCGATAATATCCGCAGGCCGATATTATCGGACATCCCTAGTAGCAATGTTTGCTCTAATCACACAAAGCTGCCATGCAGGCTGTTTCTTTCTTTGCAAAATAATAATGAATCAAAATCAATGTCATTATGATTTATTGACCTATTCAAGGCTCCAATTACGTCACATTAAATATTTTTGAGATATTTTTTGGGGAAAATGTTGCATATTTTGTTTGCCATGTAAAAAAATGAGCTGTTTTTTTTTAAAGAAGGGCCTAAAACGAACAAACAAAACATAAACAACAATACAACTTATACTTGACAGATAGATCTGAAGTTGATCTCGAGATTATTGTGTTAAAAGTAAACGGTAAAAAATTAAAAAAATATTTATTTTTTAACACTTTAATGAGTAGGACCTTTTTGGATCCCCTACAATTTTAGTGTGATTAGTTTTTAAGTGTCATTGCTCAAAATATAATAATGAATTAAAATCAATGTTGTTATGAGTTATTGACCTTTTTAAGGCTCCAATTATTATATCATCTCAAATATTCCACTTAAAAATTTTATTGGGTGAATAATTGCATATTTTGTGGGTTTTTTCCATTAAAAAAAGGGTTTTCTTTGACAAAAAGTGCATACAATTTAAATCTTTAAAATATTTTATATTGACAGATAGACCTAATGTTGATCTAGAGATTTAAAAACTTGAATAATAACACAAATAATAATACTGAAGAATGACACATTTTTTATATTTTTCGGACCAAAACCCTTTGGGGTCCCCGGGATCAAGCCTGAGTGGAGGCCTAAATGTATATTTTTATACATACAGTACCGTTCAAAAGTTTGGGGTCACATTGAAATGTCCTTATTTTTGAAGGAAAAGCACTGTACTTTTCAATGAAGATAACTTAAAACTAGTCTTAACTTTAAAGAAATACACTCTATACATTGCTAATGTGGTAAATGACTATTCTAGCTGCAAATGTCTGGTTTTTGGTGCAATATCTACATAGGTGTATAGAGGCCCATTTCCAGCAACTATCACTCCAGTGTTCTAATGGTACAATGTGTTTGCTCATTGGCTCAGAAGGCTAATTGATGGTTAGAAAACCCTTGTGCAATCATGTTCACACATCTGAAAACACTTTAGCTCGTTACAGAAGCTACAAAACTGACCTTCCTTTGAGCAGATTGAGTTTCTGGAGCATCACATTTGTGGG